>NC_140587.1:36788666-37243666 GCF_964204655.1 Triturus cristatus
CCGGGTAAAATCAGACATAGCCTCAGCCCCACAAAATGGATGCTGCCACCACAGACACAAGTCTGCCCTCCTGCTGCTGGGAGTCCTTCCAGCTTGGGAGGTGTGGACAAAGGGTTTCCTGCCAGGGGAGGTGCGTGCACCACCCCAGACAGGATTTTGTGTATTGGTCAGGTAGGGCTTGAAAGAAACCAGACATGCCTGAGGCTCACAAGGAGCCTCGGTGCATATGCCAGTTCAATCCGGTCCTGGGGCACACCAGTCCCGGGCCTGGGGTGAGCTGGACAAAGGATTGGGGGTGTAACCACCCCCCTTCCTGGTCCCACCCTTAGGGAGGGACCTAGCAGGTAGTCCGGCCCCTAGAATCCGCTTAAAGGTAGGAGCTGTGTCCTAAGACTTCAGACATCCTGGAATCAACTTGAAACTAAGAAGAAGACGGGAACTTCGACGCTCTGCCGCACAGAGGACTGAAGCCAATCTCCCCTGTGGTCAGGGAGTGACCACCTTGCTAACGCAAGCACCATCCAGCGAATCGACGTCTGCTTTGCCGCTGCCTCCCGCCGGAGCCCGAGCCCAGAGACTGACAAGACCTGGACCTCCAGACCTCTCACCGCCCGATCCACAGTCCCTGAGAAGAGGAGACCCGTGGAGGCACCGAGACACGTGGAGCCAGCCATCTTGAAAAGACCACGACAAGCTGCAAGCGCAACAACCGAGGCTCCCTCCAAGTTGTGCTTTGGGATCTGAGAAGCCCAACACCCGAGCAGCATCTGCACCAAAGGTGAGCCCTCTAGCATCTCCACGATCTGCGTGGGGCCCTTCTGCATTTTGCCACTCGACGCGCCTAACCGGCTGCTGGCCCGCTGGCTAGTGGCCATCTTGGCGACGAACTTCAAGAAATACACCACTGGTCTGGTTGCTCCAGACTGGCCCTTGCTCCCCTCCAAAGGAGCAATCCCTCTGACCTTGCTGGTCAGAGCCATCAGCTTATTTTGTTTTCCACAACAATTGCTTTTGCCAAGGCTTATTTGCTTCGATCAAGTCGCCGACACCGCTGACAGCGAGAGCCTGCATGGGACAGCTCGTGAACCGACTCCTGGACATCGTCGACCTTCAGGGGCCACTTGGCTGCAGAGACAAGCTACACCTTCCTTCCTGTTTGCACCCGACATCGCCTGGTACCCACCTGGTGCCACGCTGGTCACTGGCTAGTGACTGTGAACACTGTCCCCTTTGCTTACAGGTCTTCAACATCTCCGATCCACTCTTGGATCCACCGCATCTCTTCCGGACCGGCCGCCTGCAGCATCTGTGTACACAGGCTCCATTGAACAGATAGAAGAAACCCGACGCACTTCGACGCCTATGCACCCGCTTCCTGTGGGTGAGGTAAAGCTGGCACTCCGGTGCCCAAGTGTAGAGAATCATCTCTAGTGTCTGTGTTTCCAATCTTAAGTTCCTAGTCCATCCGGAAGATCCTCTTTGCAGTAACTTTGTACTTTTTACGCACCCATTGAAAACCTATGGGAGCTCGCGTGTGACTATTTGCTCTGCACACGCAACCCGTGGACCTCCTGGTCACTAACTGAAGTTAGCTCCTTGTAGGCCCAGCGATTCTAGAGGCCCTAGGCCTTTTCCCTTTTCTGTTCGTGGTACTTATACCACTATTTTAGTATATGGTTTTAGCGGCCACCAGGGCCTATCCATATAAAGTGCAACTTCTGTGTATTCTACTGTAATCTTGTTTAACGATTTGTGCTCCTGTGCTCATAAAGAGTCTAGGGGTTACTTTGAGAAATAAATACACATATATTTTGAATATATATCTGTGTGGTGTCCTTTCATTGGTATAAAAGGGGGTTACATTTGGTAAAATAGCCTGCTTAACACGCTTCACGAGTTTAGCCTCAAAGACTGCTTAGCCTACGCTACCACTAGGGCAGCTAGTCCGAAAAGCTTGACTTACAACCACACCATAAGGGTTGCTTGGCATGGTACAAGGTGGTCACTTTAACTAGTGAACATCATATACCAGGCCAACTTCTCACATTGGTGAGCAGCGGTTGGATTTGAGCTTGCTGTGTTTTACCATTGTAATCTCTTGGTTACCAATTGAAAGATCACATAGGTACCTGTAGGTACATATAAATCAAGATTAGATATACTTAAGTTCTACTGAACTTAGTTGTTGTAGAGCAAAGGGAGTAGCACACCCTGACTACAACTACTAGATAGGTTTAGTAGGTAAACCCAAGTGTAGGTAGATTGCAACACATCCACCCACACTTAAGAGCAATGGCTGGGGCAGAGGGGTCCAAGGTACCCATCTCTGTTGAGAGTGACCCCCAGAGGGCACCATCCATCTTTGCTACCCTAAATCAGAATGAGCTCAGGCATTTGGCAACTCTTAGAGGCCTTAAACAGCCCAAGAACCCTACCTCTGCTGAGCTCAGAGAACTCTTACAGAATGATGAAAATCAGAAAGAGCTCGAGAAAGCTTCCCAGTTAGCCACCTTAGGGACAGGAACAGGAGGCCCCCCTTCTGAAGATGCCACTGAAGTACCCCTTTCCAATAGCCATCCCTTAGATGAGCACCATGCTACAGAGGAGGAAAGTGGTGGGGATACAGATGTGAGTGAGGATGAAGGGAGAACTAGCCCAGTGCCAAGTGTTATACTTGGCCCAGCTAAACTAAGGCTATTGGGGACTGACAATGGGATCATCCCATTGGATCTCCCCAGTGGACTTAACCAGAGGTCTGGGAGGCAAAAGAATCACCCAGGTGAATCTAATGCTTCTCATACCTCTAGAGGCTCTCAAGGTCACTCCAGGAGAAGGATGACCACCCCTCAGAGGAGGGAGCATGAGGCCAGAATGCAGGAAGCCCAGCTGAGGATCAGGAAGCAGGAGCTAGAGGTAGCCCTGATGGAAGAGAAACTGAACAAAGTTAGGCAACCTAGAGAGAGTGGGTCTATACCCACTGGTGGCAGCATTGTCCCTAAGGACAAAGATAGGGTCTTTGATAATAGGAACCTGTCTAAGGTTGTGCCCCCCTACAAAAGTGGGGATGACATCCACAAGTGGATAACTGCTCTTGAGAGAGCCTGCAAAGTACAGCAGGTTCCTGAAGACCAGTGGGCAGCAATCCTCTGGCTCTCCTTTGAAGGAAGAGGCAGAGACAGACTCCTCACTGTTAGAGAAGAGGATGTCAGAAATTACAGAGTCCTGAAGAGTGTTCTGGTAGATGGGTTAGGCTTAACCACTGAACAGTACAGGTTAATGTTCAGAGACACCCAAAAGACACAGACTCAGGACTGGTCTGAATATGTGGAATGTGCCACTAAGGCTTTGGAGGGTTGGTTGCTGGGAAGTAAGGTGTCTGATTATACAGGATTGTACAATTTGATGATGAGAGAGCAGATTTTAAGTAATTGTCAAAACCAGCAACTGCATCAACACTTGGTTGACTCTGATCTGACCTCTCCCCAAGAATTGGGAAAGAAGGCAGACAAATGGGTCAGAAGCAGGGTTAAGCAAAAGAACCAGAACCAGGGCCAAGGGGGTGATCAGAAGAAAACAGACCAAAAGGGTGGAGATCAGAAACCTAAAGACCAGAAGTCTTCAACAGGGCCCCTAAACTCCACACAGGGTGGTGGGTCCCAAGCTCCCTCCTCTACCACAGCTAAAAAGCCTTACTGCCATGAATGTAAAATTCCTGGGCATTGGAAAACTGACAGCAGTTGCCCAAAGGCTAAAAACAAAACTGTTCCTCCAATTACTCCTGTCACACCACCTATTACTGTCAGCAGTAATCCCCCAGGTGGTGGGAGTGCCCCCAGAAATCTGGGTGGGTTCACTTGGGGAACACAGGGGGACCCTGGCCTAGCCAATTCCCCTACAGCAACTACTCTTGTCTGTGATGGTGGCATGGGGTTTGCCAACTTCACTGCCTGTCCCAACACTTTGGGTAGGTACAGACAGGAGCCCTACATCAATGGTACAAAAGCTGAGGCCTACAGAGACACTGGAGCTAGCATCACGATGGTGGCCCATTGGCTAGTTCCCTCTGAGCAGCTTTTGCCTGGTTTCTCCTACCAGGTAACTAACATTGATGGCAAACAAAACAGTCATCCCATGGCAGAGGTATGTCTCAGCTGGGGAGGTGTCACTGGCCCTAAAAGGGTGGCAGTGTCCCCAACCTTGCCTGTAGACTGCTTACTGGGGAATGACTTAGAACTCTCAGCTTGGGCTGGAGTTGAACAAGACACCCATTCTAAAATGGTAGGCCTTTCACAAAAGGGTAGTGGGGTTGTGCCATTCACAACCCCTGTCCAAATAGATTTCCTCCCTGGAAAGGTTGGAAGGGCAGTGGTAGCCACAGCCCAGGCACAGACAGACTTCCCTGTAGAGACTGGCAGACCTGTGACAGTCACAGCTCAAACACAAACTGAGTGCCCCCCTGAAAGGGTTGGCAAGGCTGTAATGGTCTCAGCCTATACTCAGACTGACATAGGTGTAGTGAAGCCTGAAACTATGGATCACTCCACACAAACAGAGAGTAGTGGGGAGGAAGAAAAGTCTCCCTCTCCCCAGACATTAGGAAAAGGTCAGCCTCCTCAGGGATCTGACCTCACCCCTTGTGAAGGAACTGCCCCAGAGGTAGCCAGGCCTGGCCTGGCAGAGCCTCTGATGTCAGTGGCCCCTTCCAAGGGGGGACCCAGTCTGGTGCAGGTAGCCTGCCTCTCTCTACCCTGCCTCAGTCAGCCCAGGGCTGCAGAGGTCAGGGAGGCCAGTGGACCCCAAGAGGGCCCCTGTCCACAAGAACCCCCCCATCAAATGAATGAGGATTGCCTGGCTAGTAGCCCTAGCCAGGTGATGGGTAAAAACATTCCTGAGGGATCTCCTTTACAGGTAGTCAGGGACCTCCCCCAGAGGGATTCTGTTGGGCACAGGCAAACATGGGACCTTAGGGCCCCAAACCTGACCTGTCCCTCCAGTAAGCCCACAAAAGGGACCCAGCCTCCAGCTTTAGGTAGCCAGAGGCTGACCCTGAGAGCACAGTGCAACTCAGCTAAAGAAAGAAAGGCATCCATGGTGGAGGATGATTGGAGGAAGCTGAAACCTCACTTTGAGGACACTCACTTCAGTACTCCATCTCCACACCAGCCTTTTACTTTGCAAAGACACACCAAAGGTAGAGATTCCCTATGGTGGAGACCCTCTGATACCCTTAGGGTGAGGGATTGCTTAGTGGACCATGAGACAGGGGGTAACCATGCCAGTGCTGGTTCCTCCTTATATGGCCACTTGGGCAATATAGGCTTACCTGGTCAAGGTCAGCCTTATCTCCCTTCGTTTGGGGGGGGGGGGGTTGTGTAGGAAGGTGGATATCTGACTATGGTTACCCCCAAATTTTTGCCTAGTGTCTAGCTGGTTTTTCGACTTAGTTGGCCTGAGATCCTGCCATTCAGGATCTCAGCCTGGCTGTTCTCTCTTTAAAATGGACTCCATGTACCCTAGGTACATACCCAATTGGTTGGATCACCTTGTGAGCCCCTGTACCAGTGTACACTAGGTACCCAGGGCATTGGTGTATCTAAGGCCTGCCAGGGGCTGAAGCATGTATTATGCCACCCCAGGCTTGGCCTAACAAATTTGACACAACTGGCTGATCACTCAGCTGGGGTAAGTTGGTGTAACCACCTCTTACTTAGGTGTAGTATACCTATACCTAACCTTAAATGGGACACATGTTAACCTATAAGTCACTCCTATGGCAGGCCTTAACAATCCTGAAGGTAGAGTGCTTGGTTCCATGTGAGATGGTGCTCTGGCATGAGCTGGGCCTGTCTGCAGTGGTCGGAACAACTTCCTTCTACTGTTTCCAGATATCGTCATACCATATACTCTTAAGTGCATTATGAACCTCGCGGTTAAATGCTAACTTTGGTTTGGCTTTATCAAAACATGTCGAGTAAGGTGTCATACGAATTGGAATACTAACCCCTCGCCAATTCTGGCGACGGGGTTAGCATTCCACCCTTCTAGAGGGACACGACATGTACAGTACCTGAAACCCGGGTAAAATCAGACATAGCCTCAGCCCCACAAAATGGATGCTGCCACCACAGACACAAGTCTGCCCTCCTGCTGCTGGGAGTCCTTCCAGCTTGGGAGGTGTGGACAAAGGGTTTCCTGCCAGGGGAGGTGCGTGCACCACCCCAGACAGGATTTTGTGTATTGGTCAGGTAGGGCTTGAAAGAAACCAGACATGCCTGAGGCTCACAAGGAGCCTCGGTGCATATGCCAGTTCAATCCGGTCCTGGGGCACACCAGTCCCGGGCCTGGGGCGAGCTGGACAAAGGATTGGGGGTGTAACCACCCCCCTTCCTGGTCCCACCCTTAGGGAGGGACCTAGCAGGTAGTCCGGCCCCTAGAATCCGCTTAAAGGTAGGAGCTGTGTCCTAAGACTTCAGACATCCTGGAATCAACTTGAAACTAAGAAGAAGACGGGAACTTCGACGCTCTGCCGCACAGAGGACTGAAGCCAATCTCCCCTGTGGTCAGGGAGTGACCACCTTGCTAACGCAAGCACCATCCAGCGAATCGACGTCTGCTTTGCCGCCGCCTCCCGCCGGAGCCGAGCCCAGAGACTGACAAGACCTGGACCTCCAGACCTCTCACCGCCCGATCCACAGTCCCTGAGAAGAGGAGACCCGTGGAGGCACCGAGACACGTGGAGCCAGCCATCTTGAAAAGACCACGACAAGCTGCAAGCGCAACAACCGAGGCTCCCTCCAAGTTGTGCTTTGGGATCTGAGAAGCCCAACACCCGAGCAGCATTTGCACCAAAGGTGAGCCCTCCAGCATCTCCACGATCTGCGTGGGGCCCTTCTGCATTTTGCCACTCGACACGCCTAACCGGCTGCTGGCCCGCTGGCTAGTGGCCATCTTGGCGACGAACTTCAAGAAATACACCACTGGTCTGGTTGCTCCAGACTGGCCCTTGCTCCCCTCCAAAGGAGCAATCCCTCTGACCTTGCTGGTCAGAGCCATCAGCTTATTTCGTTTTCCACAACAATTGCTTTTGCCAAGGCTTGTTTGCTTCGATCAAGTCGCCGACAGCGAGAGCCTGCGTGGGACAGCTCGTGAACCGACTCCTGGACGTCGTCGACCTTCAGGGACCACGTGGCTGCAGAGACAAGCTACACCTTCCTTCCTGTTTGCACCCGACATCGCCTGGTACCCACCTGGTGCCACGCTGGTCACTGGCTAGTGACTGTGAACACTGTCCCCTCTGCTTACAGGTCTTCAACATCTCCGATCCACTCTTGGATCCAACGCATCTCTTCCGGACCGGCCGCCTGCAGCATCTTTGTCCACAGGCTCCATTGAACAGATAGAAGAAACCCGACGCACTTCGACGCCTATGCACCCGCTTCCTGTGGGTGAGGTAAAGCTGGCACTCCGGTGCCCAAGTGTAGAGAATCATCTCTAGTGTCTGTGTTTCCAATCTTAAGTTCCTAGTCCATCCGGAAGATCCTCTTTGCAGTAACTTTGTACTTTTTACGCACCCATTGAAAACCTATGGGAGCTCGCGTGTGACTATTTGCTCTGCACACGCAACCCGAGGACCTCCTGGTCACTAACTGAAGTTAGCTCCTTGTAGGCCCAGCGATTCTAGAGGCCCTAGGCCTTTTCCCTTTTCTGTTCGTGGTACTTATACCACTATTTTAGTATATGGTTTGAGCGGCCACCAGGGCCTATCCATATAAAGTGCAACTTCTGTGTATTCTACTGTAATCTTGTTTAACGATTTGTGCTCCTGTGCTCATAAAGAGTCTAGGGGTTACTTTGAGAAATAAATACACATATATTTTGAATATATATCTGTGTGGTGTCCTTTCATTGGTATAAAAGGGGGTTACATTTGGTAAAACAGCCTGCTTAACACGCTTCACGAGTTTAGCCTCAAAGACTGCTTAGCCTACGCTACCACTAGGGCAGCTAGTCCGAAAAGGTTGACTTACAACCACACCATGAGGGTTGCTTGGCATGGTACAAGGTGGTCACTTTAACTAGTGAACATCATATACCAGGCCAACTTCTCACAGGGACCCGACGGGCCCTCCGACCCGGGGCCCGCAGAAAACCTCGACAAGCAGGGGAGGCCTGCACGGGACCGGCAGACCCCAGTCCAGGGCCCTTGGCAGAGCGGCAGGCTGGGGAAAGGGGCCCAGGGCCGGGGACCCCGACCCGGGGCTCGGCCGGGCCCCTGGACCCAGCCAGGGCTCCCAGGCCCAGAGGCGCAGGGGAAGCCTCCCCGGGCCCTCTGGACCACGTGGCAGGACCCAGGACGGAGCCCGGGGTGGGGAGGCTGCCCTCCCCGGGGCCCCCAGGGTCCCGGCCGGAGCTCCTGAACCTGGCCGGGGGACGGGGCCGGAGACCCCGACCAGGGGCCCGACCGGGCCCCTGGACCCAGCCGGGGTTCCCGGGCCCGGAGGCGCAGGGGGAGTCTCCCCGGGCCCTCCGGACCCCGCCCCGGGCACCCTGCCATGCGACAGGACCCAGGACGGAGCCCGGGGTGGGGTGGCCGCCCTCCCCGGGGCCCCCAGGGGCCCGGCCAAAGCTCCTGAACCCAGACGAGCGAAGGGAGGCTCCCCGGCCGCAACGGAACCCCGTCCTGGGCCTTTGGGAGTGCCGCAGGCCGGGGGACAGGGTGCCCGGGGGATGACTGCCCGGGACCCGTGGAGCCCGTCCCTGGGCACTTTGCCATGCCGCGGGCCGGTGGAGGGAAGCCCCGGAGGCCTGGGAGGATGTTGCCCGGGCATAGCCCATCTGGTCCCCGGCAAGGATCTGCCGGCCCTGGAGGGGTGTTCCGGTATACCCTGCCCCTACTAATCCGGAGGAAGGCTACCGTCCTTTCTTGTAACCCGCGTGCTCCGGGTGACGGAGGGGACCCTAGGCGTGGACGCGCCCGACCTCCTGGAGCCCTGGCTGGGATCCGGGAGGTGAATGGACCCTCATCGGGACTTCCAGGCCGGCCATCTGGTCGCCCCATTGGAAAGCATTGCGCGTGGCCAGATGGCCGAGGGGAGAGGTGCAACCAGATGGCCGGGACTGAAAGGACTCCCATCTGTCCAACCCCGAGCCTTCGCGCTAGGGTTCCCGCCTGCCCGAGCCATAGCGGTAGGGCTCCCACCCGCCAAGGGCTCGGGGGGACTCTGCTTCCCGGGGTGGGCTCGGGGGACCCCGGCTGGGCCTCAGGCACGGGGAGGACCACCGGACCTCTCGGGGCCCGGGGGCCCAGGCGCCCCGGGGAGGACTGCCCGGGACCCGTGGAGCCCGTCCCTGGGCACTTTGCCGGTGGAGGGAAGCCCCGGAGGCCTGGGAGGATGGTGCCCGGGTGTAGCCCATCTGGTCCCCGGCAAGAAACTGCCAGCCCCGGAGGGGTGTTCCGGCATACCCTGCCCCTACTAATCCGGAGGAAGGCTAGCGTCCTTTCTTGTAACCCGCGCGCTCTGGGTGACGGAGGGGACCCTAGGCGCGGACGCGCCTGACCTCCTGGAGCCCTGGCTGGGATCCGGGAGGTGAATGAGCCCTCATCGGGACTTCCAGGCTGGCCCGGCCATCTGGTCGCCCCATTGGAAAGCATTGCGCGTGACCAGATGGCCGAGGGGAGAGGTGCAACCAGATGGCCGGGACTGAAAGGACTCCCATCTGTCCAACCCGGAGCCTTCGCGCTAGGGTTCCCGCCTGCCCACGCAGGGCTCTGGGGCTGCAGGGCTCTGGGGCTGTAGGGCTCCGGGGCTGCAGGGCTCCGGGGCTGCAGGGCTCCGGGGCTGCGGGGCTCCGGGGCTGCAGGGCTCCGGGGCTGCAGGGTTCCGGGGCTGCAGGGCTCCGGGGCTGCAGGGCTCCGGGGCTGCAGGGCTCCGGGGCTGCAGGGCTCCGGGCCTGCAGGGCTCCAGGGCTCCGGGCTGAAGGGCTCCAGGGCTGCAGGGCTTTGGGGCTGCAGGCCTCTGGGGGGGCTCGTAGACCCCACGCTGGGCCTCAGGCATGGGAGGCCCGGTGGAGCTCCCGGGGCCCGGACGCCCGGGGGACCCATGGAGCCCGTCCTGGGCACTTTGCCTCGCCGCGGGCTGGAGGAGGGAGCACCGGACGCCCCGGGGAAGTGTCGTCCGGGCTTGGCCCATCTTGTCCCCGCCTGAGAACCGCCATCCCCAGGAGGGGTGTCCCGGCATACCCTGCCCCTACTAATCCGGAGGAAGGCTACCCACCTTTCTTGTAACCCTCGCGCTCCGAGTGACGGAGGGGATCCTAGGCGCGGATGCGCCCGACCTCCTGGAGCCCTGACTGGGATCCGGGAGTCAAATGAGCCCTAATCGGGACTTCCAGGCTGGCCCGGCCATCTGGTCGCCCCATTGGAAAGCATTGCGTGCGCGACCAGATGGCCGAGGGAAAGGTGCGACCAGATGGCCAGGACCGAAAGGACTCCCAGCTGCCCACACCGAGCCATAGCGGTAGGGTTCCCGCCTGCCCTTGCAGGGCTCCGGGGCTCTGCACCAGGGTCTCTTGTCCCGGGCAGATGGACACTTGGCAGGCTGCAGGACGTGGGATCCCAGGCCCTGACCAAAAATCAGGAGGCCCGGGGCCGGTCCCTGCTTCTCAACGCAGCCAGGCCGGGGAGATCGGGGAGCCTGCCTAAGCACGAGGGACCCCAGTCCCGGGCACATGGTCCGTCAGGTTGTGCGCTCGTTTTCCACAATTTTTTTCAGAATAGTGCGTAGTTGCGCTAGGCAAAGTCCGCCCAGCCCTACTCAGGATGTGCTCTCGTTTTCGACAATTTTTTTCAAAATTCTGCGTAGTGGCGCTACGCAAAGTCCGCCCAGCCCTAGTTGAAAGCTGCACCCAATACCCAGTTATTGAGGGAAGGAACCCATACCGCCGGGGGGAAGGGGGGTCTGGATACTGACCCAAACCTACCACTTACGAGGAAGCGGCAGGTCACTTCCGTGCAAGGCCTCCCTGCAGGCCGGAGCCATGAAAGGGGCTGACACACGAGAGCGGGCAGTGCTGAATCTGGGGTCTATTGCCCCTACAGAGGCCACTGATGGGTAAAGAAAGAGCGGGGAGGAACCCAGGAGAGGACGAGGTGAGGGAACAAGGTGCCACAAGCGTTAGATCTCCCGCCAGCAGCATGCCCACATGTCTTAATATTGGCGGACACCCCAGAACTGAGAGGGGGCAGCTGGAGGCAACTGGCAGCTCATGACTAAAGCTCTCCATTGGCTGACGAGACCTACGAGTGGGGCTGGTGACCAAGTGGCAATGAGAGTGGCATGGGTGGGTCAGTCCCCTAAACCACCAGGGGTGATTGCATATTTCTCCATTTTAATGATCGAAGGGTGTTGGGGGGCCTCCTCCAGGTACTTTCTCTGATCCGTGCCCCTCCCCTGGGAAATTTGTATCGACCGATCAGGCCGACAGCCCCTAAGAGGGTGTAGGGCAGCTCTGTAACTCTCCGCCCCACTCTCCCTCGCGCCATTGGCCCAGCTATGTGTGAAGTAAGGCTTGACAACTGCTATAGTCCCTTGGAAGACTTAGGCCCAGATGTACGACCATTTTTTGCGACCGCAATAAACGGATGCACAATGTACTAATCCTATTTTGCGAGTCGCTAATCCATTAGCAACTCGCAAAATCGGGTTAGCGAGTCGCTATGAGGAAGGGGCGTTCCAAGGGGCGTCCCTTCCTAACACCGAGTCCAGACCCAATGTATGAGTGTTCTGCGACCGCAATTGCAGTCACAAAACACTCGCCGTTTGCCACCCTTCTCAGAAGGGCGGCAAGCCACTCGCAAACTGGAAGGGGTCCCCACTGCTTCCTCTTTGTGAATGGATGCCAAATATTTTTTAAGCGCAGGCACAGTTAAAAAATGACACTAAAAAGTTTCATTTTTCTTTTTTAAATGCATCCCATATTCCTTTAAGGAAAACGGGCTGCATTTAAAAAAAAAACCACAAAAACTGCTTTATTGACAGAGCAGTCCAAGACATGGTGGTCTGCTGACCCCAGCAGGCCACCATCCCTGGGAGTGCCAGCCATTACCAATGGAGTTCCAAAATGCAACAGCCTCATTAATATTCATGAGTCAGGCATTTTGTGACCCATTGGGAATCGCAAACCGTGTCAGAGACACTGTTGTACATTGAATTTTGCGACTCGCAATTTGCGAGTCACAAAGTTCAATGGTCGTACATCTGGCCCCTAGAGCCCTGCTACTGAGGTCCAAACTGGAATGGCATGGTGACTGTTAGTGGAAGCCTGGAGATGGGTCTATAATTGTTTACCTCATTAGGGTGGAGTGAAGGTTTTTTCCTCAGGAGAAGAATGGATTTCTTCCAATCAGTGGGAGAGCAAAAAAAAGGATGGATTTAGGCCCAGATCTCTGTACTGGGGTGAATGTGACATTGTTCTGCATTCTGTCCATCAACTGTTTGTTTTGCAACTGACTGAATGAAGATCCCTCGCCCTCTCTACGGATATTCATCCCAAAAATATAGATCAGACGGGGGTGGGCATGAAGCAGGTAGTCAACTCCAGTTTAAAAATAGCCACCTGGAATGTAGCAGGTTCACACGAAAAATTGGGAAATTTAGAGTGGAAAAGTTTTGTAGCAGAACAGGATGTTTTGTGTCTCCGGGAAACGTGGGAAACAGCGCCGATTATTCTGGATGGGTACGGGCCATTTCAAACCAAGCACTCGCTTCTTGGATGGATAAAGCGGAAGGTGGAATTGTGACGCTAATAGAGAGCACGCTAAGATTAAATGTCAAAACGTTTGTTGTGCGCTTTATAATACATGTAACGTAAAGATAACATGCGAGCCGCGCCCACAAGTCTAACATACTTTTGCCTTAGTTTGGCCACCAGGGGTTCCAAAGGTACCCCAATAAGATGGGTGACCTAGGCATCTTTCTCGGGTGTCCGGACCAGTCGGGATGTGGGGACATCCAGACCTTTATGAATAGTTTAGCCCCCAGTGAGGTGTATACGGCCTGGTCGAGTTGAGGAATGATCGCCAGTCAGCAATGTCGTGAGATCATTCCACTCAAGGGAGCCGAGGGCTTCTGTGGCGCCTAAACCCGCCGCCGCCGCCGCTGCGCGCGCTTCTGGTGCTAGTTGGGGCGGTACAGGACATAGGGGGCATATGTTGGGTGAGGTCGATCGCCCAGGAGTGAATCCTGCTTGATCTTGCAGCACCAAGTCAGGCAGCGTCGGAAGGTTCCTATTATCAAGGATTTTAGCCAAACCTTTTGTGTTACAATTGAAGAGAGAGGGAGGCCTGCAGGATTCACAGCTGTCTGCTCACTTGGGAGGTTTCAGGGCGGCTCTCAGAGGAGATCCGTGCAGAGGGAGGGGGAAGCCACTGTCCACAGCTTCATTGAAGACTCCTAGTAAGCGCGGGCCATCAGGTCCATGAATATATCTTCTGTGGTTTGGCGGGGTCCGATCAGATCCTGGGGCGTTAGCACTCAGCAGGCCCCGAGTGAAGCCTCTAATGTCTTGAAGTGTTGCCGGCTGTGATCGGACTTCCCTATGCATGTTACTCCGCGAGGAACGGCCGCGTCCTCGACATGCTCACGACGGCTTGCACTCTCAAGGCTATGCTGCGATGAGTGGAATTCCTTACAGTAATTTAGAAATACCTCCTCAGTCGCCGCTGCTTCATATTTGGGGTCGCCATTGCTCTCGGTAATGAGGCTAATGCATTGCCAGTTCCTTCCCTCTCTCCGTAACTTGGTGTATTTACTTAGGTAACTAGTTTCTCGTCCCCCTATTTTGTATATTCTGTCTTATACTCTCTCTTATTTTCTTATTATCCTGATGGGCAAGCTGTGTTTCCAGTTGTTTCATTTCTCTCCCCAGTGTCGCTAATTGTTTGTGTAGGGTTTCAAAGCCCACATGTAATTTAGTTATGCATTACCCTCTGAGCAGAGCTTTAAAGGCCTCCCATGGGGAGGCTGCTGCTTGTATGGACCATTCATTGTTCTCAGAGGGATTTTTGATTTCTCTACCTATTTCGCCTCTAAACAATTTTGTCCATCAGCGCCCTTGGGGCTAGCCTCCATAGTCTCTCCTCTCGGACTACCCCTTGAAATTTGATAGGTAATGTTGCAGGATCGTGGACTGATAAGGCGATCCACCCCAGGGGTGCAAATGCTCGCATCACACATGAGTAGGCAGTGATCTGATCTAGAGCACTTGTCATCTGTGGCAGAGGGGCACGCCCCCTCTCTCTCATTGGCCAATCTTTCATGACGTGGCGTGAGGTGCTTTCCTGTGGCAGGATGCTGTCCGCTTGTATGCGCAGCAGTAAGGACGTCACTTGTCTCGCCTTTCTGGGATTAGTTAGCTCGCGCACGTTCCAGAATATAAGTGTATTTATTTTTCTATTCTGGTGCCGGTTGCAATCTGTAAAAGTCTACTGGGACATGCTTACATTTATTGTCTAGTTTGAACAGAGTTGTGTTTTTCTACATTGAACTGATAGTGTATGTTGCTGTTATATCACCTCAAGTATATGTTTTTTTTCTTTGTGTTTTTTTCCGGAGTTTTATATAGCGCAAATTAGACCCAAAAATAATCCGGAATCACAGCGCTTTACGTGCGCACTAGTTGCGTTACACAAGGACACATTCATTTTTGTTAAACCCAGGGAGATTAACAGATTTGCCCAGAATCACAGGTTGTTGAGCGTCGTTGTCGAGACTCAAATCAGGGGGAAGCTGCCAGAGCGAGTACTAACCTGTGAGCCACGCCATTGCCGACGCACTATCGCCGCCACCGCCAAGAGTCTAGCGGGCACAACACCAAGCACCATCCTCCGCGTCGCCGCCCCGGGACTGCAACTCCCGGCAGCCTCAGCGGCGGCGCGTCCAGCTGACGCGGTGCAAGCGCCAGGAGGCGCCATAAACCGCAGAGAGACCCGCTTCGCGGGACGCGCGCGGGACCGCGCCGGGCTAAGCCCGGGCAAAGGGCGGGCCCTCTGTGGCCCTCAGGGGACGGAAGAGGCCGGGCTGGGCCACCCCCCTTGAGTCTACATACGAAACAGGTAACTACTCTAAGCATGGGTAAACGTACTACGAAAACTACATGCACTGTTACTGCCGCCCCTGTTGATTCGTCCACATCAATAGATTCACTGTTGGCTAATGCTCTCACTATGGTTACAAATGAGATCGCTGACACCGAACGTAGAATGTCTTTTGGATTCCCCACCACTACTACTACTGTGCCATGTTCACAATCACCTAAGGCTTTATCCAACCTGGACCTCCCCCTCTCCCCCATAGTAACAGTTGTTAAAACAAATAGTAACGTGGACACTTTAAGTTTGACCACTGGGAAATCAAGTTTGCAGACTATTGTTGTAACAGACTGTCTAGCGGAGCCAGTACTAGACAAAACGCCACGCTCCAACAAACTTGCACGAGAGAAACGCAAGAGAGGCCCAGTGAAATGTATAGTAAACAAAAGGAAACAACCAGGTCGATGCAGAAATCAACCAACGCCACAGAGTATGTGGAACAAAGATAAAGCCAAAGATTGTGAAATAGTAACATCAAGTGCCATTGAGGACTCACTACTCTCCTCATCTCCACAGGATGAAGGATCTGAGAGACCTACTACTCTCACACGAAGACTAGAGTCCCCAACTGCGGACAAAAGTATTTGTGGAGTCTCTATGTTATCCAAGGAGAGTAGCGTTAATACAGTCAGTACCCAGACTGAGGCCACCGATCAAAACTCTTTACTTAAATTCAATGGCAACCTGATAGAAACAATTGTCGATACTATTTTTAAACAAGTTGAAATTCAAATAGTCAAACAATTTAATACTGTTTTAAAGAGACTGGACAAAATCGAAAACCTTGTTAAAAAAGAGGAAATCAAAAGGAAAGGATCTATTAGCTTAGACGTTGTTCGAGGTGACAAAATTATGAGTAAATTAGAAACTTTATGTAAGGATCTGAGGGAGGGGGGCCAGAATGTCGCCACTGATCTCAGCCGTGTAAATATGCAAGGCCCTCTGTTGATAAAATTGTGTTACCTAACAGTACCTCTGCTAACATTTTACCTACATTGTCCACGGGCCATGATCATGACCCCTCTGGTCTAGAAGGAACAGTAACTGGTACCTCTATCCCGGATGCCAAGACCCCGCTAGCCTCCCGAACAGACAGGATAGGTATTACTCTGGATGGCATAAGCACTGGCGGAGGCCCATTAGTAAGAAACAGACCTGCTAATAATTTAGGGCAGTTCCTCAACTTACCCCCAGAATCTTGCCCATATGTTTTAGTGTTAGCCGGCGTACCTGCTCTAAAAGAAGGCCAAAGTGAGTCATGGGTACAACTACATAATAAATGCATTAATTGGCTGACAAAACATAAAGGGGCAAGATGGAACATATCCAATGAGATCATATTAACTCGTAGGGTAAGTTGGGTGGGGCCACAACAGAAAAATATCAGCGGGGATTGTATAGTGATTAATTTTAGACATCCGAACTTTGTAAAATATTTTATGGACACACGTAACACCTATGCCAGTACATCCACTACAATAAGCCTTCACCCTTTGGGCTATTTTTATAGGCCCCCCCACAGACCAATTCAGACAGTCTCTTACACCATCCCTATAGCTAACAGATTCTCCGCCTTATCGGACTTAGAAAGTTTAGACTGACAACCACCAACACCTTCCATTACAGTGGATAAGGTTGTTAGCACAGTGCCTATGGATACGGTTAACTCTACACGTATCAATAAACTTTGTCCAGATAGATTAGTCCTACCACATGTAGCTTGTTCAGACTGTCCCATTATTCCTACTTCTTCTACCATTAGTCTATCAACTGACACTCTAAGTGTCATTAGTTGGAATATTGCAGGGCTTCCAGGTAAGATGAAAATCAAAGAATGGGTTACCTGGATAAGTAACTTTGATGTGGTAATGTTACAGGAAACATGGTGTACATCTACCCAATTGTTGGAGGGTTTCTTTTGCCACAATCTTATTGTACCAACCCCTGCTTTGGGACGTCCAAGTGGCGGTCTATCTATCTGGGCAAAAATTTCTAAGGATACGAAAATTGAACCTCTAAATGTGGCCAGTAAAAATCTGGTAGCCGTTAAATATGTTGCAAGGTTAAAGATTTGTTTTATAAATTTTTATAATAATGATTTTGTCAACCATCCTAACCCCACCTTTTTAGAACTGTTTAAGTTTATCGATGATGTTGTGGACGGTGAAAAATATGGTTTATTCGATGGCATTTGTGTTGGCGGGGATTTTAATGCTCATATCTACTCTATATCTCCGCCCTGTAGACGAGGCTCTGAATTATTGGATCTTTTACAAAGTAGAGATCTAGATGATGTTATGGGCCATTTTGGAATCGATGAGGGAAAGGTACCGGCCCCCACGTACATTGGTCGTGGTTCTTCAACCACGATTGACTATATGTTTACCTCTTCCCCCCTTAGTGAAGTGTTAATTAAATCTAAGGTTGTCAGTAGCCCATACAGTGACCATCTACCATTAGTAATTTATCTTAAATCCATTAAAAAGCCTGTAGGTCTATGTGAGGTTGGAGTTCAAAATATTATTGTATCCACAGATAGACTAAGAATCATCTGGAGAGGGATTAATAACCGAGAGATCTTAACCAATGTAATAAAGAACAATCCCCTGTTGATTTCCAACTGCCTAACATTTGGTGGCCCTGATATTACTAGATCCTTTTGTGATCTATGTGCAGCAATAAAAAGGGCTATTTCCAGACCGGTAATAGAACATAATATAAACACTCATAGATGGTTTGATACCAATTGTTCTAGGGCTAATAGAGAACTTAGGAAAGCTCTTGAAGCTAAACCCCGAGATATTTCCCTTGTCAGTTCACTACGTTTTAAATATAAACAGGTTTTAAAAACCAGAACTGAAGAGCTCCTAATAAGCCATTGGGATACTCTCACTAAAACAACTGCCCTAAAAGATACCACTGGCTTCTGGAAAGAAGTAAAAAGTCTGAGAGCCTTGGGTAGTAACATCACCCCGATAAATTGTAATATCACAGGAGATTCATGGGTCAGCCATTTCTCAAAGCTCTATGCTACAGCTGGGAATTCTACTGAGGATACTTTCCCAGATGATACCGTAGTCATTACACTAGAGGAGGTGGAGGAAGCCATCGCAAATAGTGCTGGCAACAAGGCCCCCGGCCCGGATGGTCTGTCCATCGACCAGCTAAAATCAAATACATGGTTTTGGGCCCCCCTACTTTGCAATCTTTTTAATAATTTAGGCAAGGAATCTATCCCTCCCACATGGTCTTGTAGTACCATTGTTCCTATCTTTAAAAAGGGAAATAGGATGGACCCGGGGTGTTATCGTCCAATATCTTTGATCGACAACACCCTGAAGGTCCTTGGTAGGGTCTTGTTTGACAAAATAAGCACCTGGGCAGACGAAAACTCCATCATCCACCGTTGCCAGCTTGGCTTTCGGAGCAAGCTTGGGACGGTGGAACAATGTTTAAACCTTAACCTCATAATGGCCAAATATACGAGAGCTAAACGATCTCCTCTGTATTTTGGCTTTATGGACCTAAGTTCAGCGTTTGATTTCGTTAATCGCTCTCGCTTGTGGTCCATTCTTTTAAATTATGGCTTAGACGAACCCCTAGTTCACTTTTTGGCCAATCTTCATCGCAACTTGAAAGCCCGAGTTCGTCTAAATAATGATGGTGAGGTTTCAAATGAGATTTTAATTGGCAAGGGGGTAAGACAGGGCTGTGTCTTGGCCCCCTTGCTTTTTATCTTATACATCAATGAATTAACTCATTCCCTGTGCAATTTGACAAAGGACGTTCCAATTATCAATAAGAAACCTATCCCGGCGTTACTCTACGCTGACAATGCGGTCCTTATGGGCCGCACTCCGAATGCTCTGCGTATTTTAATAACGGGATTCGTTAATTATATGTCCGATCTTGGGTTGTGCACTAACTTTAACAAATCGTTTATTATGACTTGCGGCCCTAAAAATTATAAAATCCCAAAGATTGTGATAGGTCCAAACATCCTAAAAAGCACATGCACTTTCCCCTATCTGGGTCTGTTATTCTCTAATAGTGGTTCGTGGCAACCACACGTGGCGATGGGGAGAAATAAACTCTCAAAATCGATTAATTCTATCACCTCCCTACGCCAACCGCGCCAGGCTGATGTGGTTCTTAGCCTATTACAAATTTACCGAACCCAATGTCTCCCAACTGGCACATATGGTGCAGAAGTTTGGGGGTTTTCAAACTGTAAAGCAATACAGAGTGAAGAGAACAGATTCTGTTGAAAAATCCTGGGGGGAGTTATTAGTGCACCGACCTTTGTATGTCACAATGAATTAAAATTAAAATATGTTGAGGATTTTATTAGAGCGAGACCTGCATTATTTTGGCTAAGGATATGGCTAAACTCGGCAGCTTCATTGACTCGTGAGATTATCTTAGATTGTCTGAAAAGTGACAATGCAGCCCTAATCCCATGGATTAATGCGGTAGGGAGTAGCCTTAAGAGCGTCAATTACGGTTACCTGTTCACATATCCGGATAGGATTGACACCTCTCATAAAAATTTGGTGAGAAGAGCACTCTATCAGCATTTCCAGAATGAAAGGGAAAGAGCAGTTTTTGTGAAACAATCCACAGTCGACTATTTATCAATCCAGGAATCTCATGTTGAATCCCCGATGTCCCCCCAGCCTTATTTATGTAAAAAACTGGGCAGATGGACCAGATGTTTATTATTTAGATTCAGGGACAGGAGCATTATAAACCTCATCTGCTTTCCACTGGGTTATATTAAAAATTCGGAAAAACTACATTGTCCTTGTGACCGCGGTGGAACCCAGAGTATGCCCCATTTTATTTTCGGCTGTGGATTCTATATGAAATTCACAAGACATTATCTAATACCATATTGTAAGAAATATGACTTGCTTAACCACAACCTTGCCTACAGACACCTTCTAATGCTAGGATCTGATGAATTAATTTTTAGAGTTAGTAGCTTTCTTAAAGCCATTGTATGCTCACGCAGGTCGTTGAAAATTGATTAGCTCTGTTTAAACATTCACTTTGCACTTTAAAACATGTCTGTCGGAATTTAATATATTATATCAGCTTTATTATTGTAAATTTATGAGCCAATTTTCTATGTATAACCTCATTTACTGTTGTACGATGGCCTCTTTTGCACAGCCCAGTTAGTAGGTTTTTGTGTTTTCATTGCTGTTTTTTTTATAAATTATATTCTTATATGTAATGTCTGACGGCCCATAATTGTAGTTTTTGATGTGTATTTTAAAATGTTTGTCTATGTGCTTTTATGGATGGTTTGTTGAAATCCGAATAAAGTCTATTTGAATTGAATTGACTCAAATCAGGTTCCCCAGATTTGAGGTCGACCACCCTAGCCGGTAGGCCACATCCTCTCTCCCACGTTGTTCTTAGTGTCCGATTCCCTTGACTCGCCACCTCCAACACCAGCCCCCAGAACGTGCTGGTGAATTATACCCTCCCACACACTATCCCTTCCCTTGGGAAACCTCAACGACAAACAACCGTGAACGGGCATCAGTCCGGGCGCATAGAAGCTGCGCCGAGCCGTCCACGGGTTTAGCTATACTAGATTGAGGGGAGGTCAGGAACAGGTGGCTTGGTGGGGCGTACCCGATGTTGGTGCGAGCTCTATGTTGCACGTGTAGTAGCAGTGTTTGAATTCATTCTCCCAATTAAAGATGTTGCAGCCGTCATTCCTGCCTGGTGTATTTAGCCTGAGAAATTACTCCTTCGAATAAGTCTGGCAAGGGGCAAGGCCAGGGTCCCGGCGCAGGGCGATGTCCGGGTGCGGGCAGGCTTGCCTTGGGCGCGCCACCATCGTGCCCGCTGCCCCGGTGTGGACGCGCTCCGGCTGGCATGAAGGGGTGGTGCTACACAGCGGGCGGCAGTCAGCGCTACGGTGGAGGTAAAGAAATGCAAATCTGGAGTCCAGAGCCCCCCAACTCCCAGCACAGGCTCCCTGTGCTGGAGGAAATATTAGAACAGAGGTGGGAGAGGTGTGGCGCAGCGGCCAGGGCCGCTGACTCCGGTGCTCACGTCTCACGGTTCGACCCCCAGCGCCTAGAGACCCCTATAATATTAGAACAGGGGTGGGAGAGGTGTGGCGCAGCGGCCAGGGCCTCTGACTCCAGGTCTCACGGTTCGACCCCCAGCGCCTTGAGACCCCTATAATATTAGAACAGGGGTGGGAGAGGTGAGGTGTGGCGCAGCGGCCAGGGCCGGTGCTCAGGTCTCACGGTTCGACCCCCAGCGCCTTGAGACCCCTATAATATTAGAACAGAGGTGGGAGAGGTGAGGTGTGGCGCAGCGGCCAGGGCCTCTGACTCCAGGTCTCACGGTTCGACCCCCAGCGCCTTGAGACCCCTATAATATTAGAACAGAGGTGGGAGAGGTGAGGTGTGGCGCAGCGGCCAGGGCCGGTGCTCAGGTCTCACGGTTCGACCCCCAGCGCCTTGAGACCCCTATAATATTAGAACAGAGGTGGGAGAGGTGAGGTGTGGCGCAGCGGCCAGGGCCTCTGACTCCAGGTCTCACGGTTCGACCCCCAGCGCCTTGAGACCCCTATAATATTAGAACAGGGGTGGGAGAGGTGAGGTGTGGCGCAGCGGCCAGGGCCGGTGCTCAGGTCTCACGGTTCGACCCCCAGCGCCTTGAGACCCCTATAATATTAGAACAGGGGTGGGAGAGGTGAGGTGTGGCGCAGCGGCCAGGGCCTCTGACTCCAGGTCTCACGGTTCGACCCCCAGCGCCTTGAGACCCCTATAATATTAGAACAGGGGTGGGAGAGGTGTGGCGCAGCGGCCAGGGCCTCTGACTCCAGGTCTCACGGTTCGACCCCAGCGCCTTGAGACCCCTATAATATTAGAACAGGGGTGGGAGAGGTGAGGTGTGGCGCAGCGGCCAGGGCCTCTGACTCCAGGTCTCACGGTTCGACCCCCAGCGCCTTGAGACCCCTATAATATTAGAACAGAGGTGGGAGAGGTGAGGTGTGGCGCAGCGGCCAGGGCCGGTGCTCAGGTCTCACGGTTCGACCCCCAGCGCCTTGAGACCCCTATAATATTAGAACAGGGGTGGGAGAGGTGAGGTGTGGCGCAGCGGCCAGGGCCGGTGCTCAGGTCTCACGGTTCGACCCCCAGCGCCTTGAGACCCCTATAATATTAGAACAGAGGTGGGAGAGGTGAGGTGTGGCGCAGCGGCCAGGGCCTCTGACTCCAGGTCTCACGGTTCGACCCCCAGCGCCTTGAGACCCCTATAATATTAGAACAGAGGTGGGAGAGGTGTGGTGTGGCGCAGCGGCCAGGGCCTCTGACTCCAGGTCTCACGTTTCGACCCCCAGCGCCTTGAGACCCCTATAATATTAGAACAGGGGTGGGAGAGGTGTGGCGCAGCGGCCAGGGCCGGTGCTCAGGTCTCACGGTTCGACCCCCAGCGCCTTGAGACCCCTATAATATTAGAACAGAGGTGGGAGAGGTGAGGTGTGGCGCAGCGGCCAGGGCCGGTGCTCAGGTCTCACGGTTCGACCCCCAGCGCCTTGAGACCCCTATAATATTAGAACAGAGGTGGGAGAGGTGAGGTGTGGCGCAGCGGCCAGGGCCTCTGACTCCAGGTCTCACCGTTCGACCCCCAGCGCCTTGAGACCCCTATAATATTAGAACAGGGGTGGGAGAGGTGAGGTGTGGCGCAGCGGCCAGGGCCTCTGACTCCAGGTCTCACGGTTCGACCCCCAGCGCCTTGAGACCCCTATAATATTAGAACAGGGGTGGGAGAGGTGTGGCGCAGCGGCCAGGGCCTCTGACTCCAGGTCTCACGGTTCGACCCCCAGCGCCTTGAGACCCCTATAATATTAGAACAGGGGTGGGAGAGGTGAGGTGTGGCGCAGCGGCCAGGGCCTCTGACTCCAGGTCTCACGGTTCGACCCCCAGCGCCTTGAGACCCCTATAATATTAGAACAGGGGTGGGAGAGGTGTGGCGCAGCGGCCAGGGCCTCTGACTCCAGGTCTCACGGTTCGACCCCCAGCGCCTTGAGACCCCTATAATATTAGAACAGAGGTGGGAGAGGTGAGGTGTGGCGCAGCGGCCAGGGCCTCTGACTCCAGGTCTCACGGTTCGACCCCCAGCGCCTTGAGACCCCTATAATATTAGAACAGAGGTGGGAGAGGTGAGGTGTGGCGCAGCGGCCAGGGCCGGTGCTCAGGTCTCACGGTTCGACCCCCAGCGCCTTGAGACCCCTATAATATTAGAACAGAGGTGGGAGAGGTGAGGTGTGGCGCAGCGGCCAGGGCCTCTGACTCCAGGTCTCACGGTTCGACCCCCAGCGCCTTGAGACCCCTATAATATTAGAACAGGGGTGGGAGAGGTGAGGTGTGGCGCAGCGGCCAGGGCCGGTGCTCAGGTCTCACGGTTCGACCCCCAGCGCCTTGAGACCCCTATAATATTAGAACAGGGGTGGGAGAGGTGAGGTGTGGCGCAGCGGCCAGGGCCTCTGACTCCAGGTCTCACGGTTCGACCCCCAGCGCCTTGAGACCCCTATAATATTAGAACAGGGGTGGGAGAGGTGTGGCGCAGCGGCCAGGGCCTCTGACTCCAGGTCTCACGGTTCGACCCCCAGCGCCTTGAGACCCCTATAATATTAGAACAGAGGTGGGAGAGGTGAGGTGTGGCGCAGCGGCCAGGGCCGGTGCTCAGGTCTCACGGTTCGACCCCCAGCGCCTTGAGACCCCTATAATATTAGAACAGGGGTGGGAGAGGTGAGGTGTGGCGCAGCGGCCAGGGCCGGTGCTCAGGTCTCACGGTTCGACCCCCAGCGCCTTGAGACCCCTATAATATTAGAACAGAGGTGGGAGAGGTGAGGTGTGGCGCAGCGGCCAGGGCCTCTGACTCCAGGTCTCACGGTTCGACCCCCAGCGCCTTGAGACCCCTATAATATTAGAACAGAGGTGGGAGAGGTGTGGTGTGGCGCAGCGGCCAGGGCCTCTGACTCCAGGTCTCACGTTTCGACCCCCAGCGCCTTGAGACCCCTATAATATTAGAACAGGGGTGGGAGAGGTGTGGCGCAGCGGCCAGGGCCGGTGCTCAGGTCTCACGGTTCGACCCCCAGCGCCTTGAGACCCCTATAATATTAGAACAGAGGTGGGAGAGGTGAGGTGTGGCGCAGCGGCCAGGGCCTCTGACTCCAGGTCTCACAGTTCGACCCCCAGCGCCTTGAGACCCCTATAATATTAGAACAGGGGTGGGAGAGGTGAGGTGTGGCGCAGCGGCCAGGGCCGGTGCTCAGGTCTCACGGTTCGACCCCCAGCGCCTTGAGACCCCTATAATATTAGAACAGGGGTGGGAGAGGTGTGGCGCAGCGGCCAGGGCCGGTGCTCAGGTCTCACGGTTCAACCCCCAGCGCCTTGAGACCCCTATAATATTAGAACAGGGGTGGGAGAGGTGTGGCGCAGCGGCCAGGGCCGGTGCTCAGGTCTCACGGTTCGACCCCCAGCGCCTTGAGACCCCTATAATATTAGAACAGAGGTGGGAGAGGTGAGGTGTGGCGCAGCGGCCAGGGCCTCTGACTCCAGGTCTCACCGTTCGACCTCCAGCGCCTTGAGACCCCTATAATATTAGAACAGGGGTGGGAGAGGTGAGGTGTGGCGCAGCGGCCAGGGCCTCTGACTCCAGGTCTCACGGTTCGACCCCCAGCGCCTTGAGACCCCTATAATATTAGAACAGGGGTGGGAGAGGTGTGGCGCAGCGGCCAGGGCCTCTGACTCCAGGTCTCACGGTTCGACCCCCAGCGCCTTGAGACCCCTATAATATTAGAACAGAGGTGGGAGAGGTGAGGTGTGGCGCAGCGGCCAGGGCCTCTGACTCCAGGTCTCACGGTTCGACCCCCAGCGCCTTGAGACCCCTATAATATTAGAACAGGGGTGGGAGAGGTGAGGTGTGGCGCAGCGGCCAGGGCCGGTGCTCAGGTCTCACGGTTCGACCCCCAGCGCCTTGAGACCCCTATAATATTAGAACAGAGGTGGGAGAGGTGAGGTGTGGCGCAGCGGCCAGGGCCGGTGCTCAGGTCTCACGGTTCGACCCCCAGCGCCTTGAGACCCCTATAATATTAGAACAGAGGTGGGAGAGGTGAGGTGTGGCGCAGCGGCCAGGGCCTCTGACTCCAGGTCTCACGGTTCGACCCCCAGCGCCTTGAGACCCCTATAATATTAGAACAGAGGTGGGAGAGGTGAGGTGTGGCGCAGCGGCCAGGGCCGGTGCTCAGGTCTCACGGTTCGACCCCCAGCGCCTTGAGACCCCTATAATATTAGAACAGAGGTGGGAGAGGTGTGGCGCAGCGGCCAGGGCCTCTGACTCCAGGTCTCACGGTTCGACCCCCAGCGCCTTGAGACCCCTATAATATTAGAACAGAGGTGGGAGAGGTGAGGTGTGGCGCAGCGGCCAGGGCCGGTGCTCAGGTCTCACCGTTCGACCCCCAGCGCCTTGAGACCCCTATAATATTAGAACAGGGGTGGGACAGGTGTGGCGCAGCGGCCAGGGCCTCTGACTCCAGGTCTCACGTTTCGACCCCCAGCGCCTTGAGACCCCTATAATATTAGAACAGAGGTGGGAGAGGTGTGGCGCAGCGGCCAGGGCCGCTGACTCCGGTGCTCAGGTAACACAAATGGTATCCTGTCTTCTAAGAGGACGGTGAGCCCTGAAAACACGTGGTGTCTCTCCTAAAAGTGAAGTCTCGGGTTGTATGTCGTTACAACGCATTCCGTGGCAACGCATGCCTTTACCACGCATGCGTTACAACGGAATGCTTTTTCAACGCATAACCTTTACCACGAATATTCCTTTACCACGCATACCTTTACAACGATTTTCGTTGTGAATTTATGCATGGTAAAGACATACTCTTGGTAAAGGTTATACTCCTCCCCTGTACCCTTACGTGACCCCCCAGTCCCCAATCCTTCTTATATTTACATCTGCCCTTAACCTGTATTTTTTTTTTTTTTAAACTAAAATTCCCCTTACCTCTTCACGTCGTCTCCTCTCCATCTTCCGTGGTGACGTCGTACGTCGTAAAGAGGATGCGGAAGTTTCTTTCCGTTGCCTCTCAAACGACGCCGATTGCCTGCAGTTCTCGACGTGGCATCAGGAGACCCCCCAAGCCCCTCTTATTTAGGTCTCGCCTGACCCAGCGCGTGCGCTGGTCCGGCGAGACTTATTGAGAGGGCTCCAAAAAGTGCTACCAGGCCAGCCTAGAGCTACAGTGCATGTGCGCGGGCGCGCGCGCCGCGCTTTACCGCAATTACTTTCACTTTCGCGGCCTCTTTGATGTTTGATGGTGATCGCGATCACTTTCACTTTCGCGGCCGCACAGCCACTTGTTCTTACTTTCTGCCTTTCCTTCCTCCGCTCAAACTTCTTCCTCCTCTTCCTTTCTTGTTTTCTTCTTTCATAAGGTACATCGCTTTTTATCTTTCTCTCTTTTAATGTTATTCCATTCTTCATTTCATCCACTCTGTTCAGTCTTCACTGCTATTAATACTGCAGTTTTTCTTCTGAAAACGCCACTACATCCTACACGTGGCATCATTATTTCCCTACTGCTTTCTTCTACCTTAGCCACCACCTTCCTCCGAGCCACTGCCACCTTCTTCTCTAAATTTACCTTTCTTCTCCTTTTGTTGTGCTCTTCTCAACCCTGCTACCGCCACCTTACCTGATCGCCTATGTTCTCGGCCTAGTTACTGCCACTTTCTCCCTTTCACTACCTTCCCGCAGCGATCATCCTACGGCCATGGCCACCACCCTTTCCGCTCACCTCCTTCTCAGCCACCGTAGCTGCTATGACTTCCTCCGGAAGCGCCCTTTTCCTCAGCCATTGTCCTGTCCTTTCGCCGCAGCTTCCAGCATAGCCACCTCTGCTCTTTGCCTTGAGGAGCCCCACGTCACAGCCCCGCCCTGCTGGACAGGACACCTTTCTTTAAAAGCCGCAGAGGCGCGTCAGAAAGCGAATGTAATCATTTCGTTCTCAAGCCTGTGTTCTTTTCCTTTCCTGAAACAAAGCTGTGTTTCACCTGCCATTGTTTAAATCTTGGAGGAGTCCTGTTGAATGATTCCTGTCTGGGTGAACTTTGTATTTTTTTTAGCAAACATAAATCACTACACCTCTATTGCTCACTCATTTTATCCTACTATCGCACTCCTTTTATTCCTCCCTCCTCATATTTGTGCATTTCCTTAATATTCTTTCACTCTTGTGTATTTTTCTACCATTTGTCTAGATTTTCCATTTTGCCGCTGGCATTCATCACTCAGTTGCATTTTTTCCCAATACCTTAATATTTTTCCACTCTCTTTATTTTTTTTAGGATATCTCCCCCGAGGAGCTGAAAAATGAACTGCCAGAACGACAGCAAGCCTTAAATTGTGTATGCTAATATGTGTATACAGCGCAGTGGCTTTATTTGCAGCTCAATTCTAGGGAATAAGGGATGCATTACACTGGAACGTCCAGAAAAGGGTGTGATAGCCTAGCACTCCTGGGCCCAAGAGGTGCAGTAGGTGATACTTTTGAACATTAAGGGCAAAACATACACTTGGATAGCAGAGCGCAGAGTTATAGAAAACGACCTGCTATGGGGCAGCAGGGCATGCTCCTATGGAGTAACTGGGCAATCGAGTGCATGGCGCCCAGGGCATTCGGCTATGGAATCTCGGGCTGCACTGAGGTGTTTGGTTTCCAGAGGCTGTGGTTCATAAAGCGGGTAATGGTACTTCCGACAAGATAGTGCTGATGAGTGCCGTACCGTGACCGTGCCGTACCGTGACCGTGCCAAGGGCTTTACTAACAATCCCTAAGAACTTTCACAAACCTAAAAATTCCACCTCCTTTGGTCTTCCAAGCACATACATACATGTGATTGTGTTCTAAGCATGCTCTAGGTCAAAAATCTGGACACCGTTGGGGCTCAGCTGCTTGGTGGGGGGCCACTGGAAGCTATTCGGTGACTGTATTGTGCGTTGTGTAGGATCTTAGGTTGCAGTGGTATAAAATGCAGTGTAATGGCAGGCCACAGGCCAATACTAGAGTCTGGGAGGGATATTCTTCGGCGATACTGTAAGGAGGAAGACAAAATATGTAAGGTTACCTTGCAGGTGGCATTTAATTTCTGGAATAGTACAGTGCAACAGGTGTGCCACCACTCAGGGAGGGTGTTTCAGGGCACTGCTTCAGTCTTCTTGGAAAAGTTGATGACGGATCTGGTGTAGCTTCCTTGGCTGCGCTGTTTTACATTTCTAGTTCTTAATTACGTGCGGCCTTGTCATTATGTGGCGCTCTCCCGCTGGACTGCCACAGGTTCAGACAAATGACTGGTTGCAGCTAAATTGAATCACGGCTCCTTACCAATAATGCACCTTCAGAAAGTAAAATGGCGAAATCGTTGCGGCAACGTGCATGTGAAGGTAGGGAGGTAAATAACTGTTTTGACATTGACATGAAAGTCAATTCTCTATTTTTTCTCGGAATTTGGTGGAGGCGTTTTGGTTTCATTTCAGCCTCTTACTCACCAACCTCTATCACACCTATGTTTTTTTATTATTGTGCTCATTGACGAAAAAACAAACAAAAAGGCTGCATTGTAAAGTTAAATAAGTGGCTGGATTCAAATTAATGGTGTAAGTTGCAAAAGAAGGCCAGAAAATATCAGTGATTTCACCAGACAAATATCGCAACTTTTTAAAAGTACATGCACAGGGAAGCTTTCTAATGCTGCTTTCACGGCGGAGGCGCAAAGGTGATGAGGGGTGGAGGGAAAGCATATTCTGCCTGTACTGCAGCCTTCTAGCGCAGTCAACTTGCTTCTGGGTTACCATCTCAGACTGACGTCTGGTTCAGCATGTAATAATTGCTGTGGCTAGTATGTACTGTTTTGTCGGTTTGGCGCTAACCAAGACATTTTTTTAAACAAAAACATATACGCTATACATGCTTACAATGGGGTTCCATTAGCTCTCTCCATCCATTCATCTGCTGTGGCGCTCTAGTGATGCGGTGACCTTCATATTTTACACCTGCCCATCAAAGCTTACAGCCTGGCGCACAGGCTGAGACCGCTCTGGCCATTGGCCGCCTAACTGTGAGTGATGACATTCTGTTCTTGCACAATGCACGCATCCGCACAGCAAGGAGTTCCTTTCAGTGTCAGGGACTACTAGTTCAATGTGTGGTTTTACATAACAAACAAGCATTTGCAATGCAATAGGTCTCTCATTTATGCGAGATTAAACTATTTATGTTTTAAAAACGAAAACAAAAATAAAAGGCATTTTAATTTGCAATTTCAATAGCTCAAGCTTGCATAAATGCGAGACCTATTGCATTGCAAATGCTTGTCTAATTTTAGCCTTTACCATACATGCCTTTACTACGTATGTCGTAGTAAAGGTATGCGTGGTAAAGGCTTTCGTGGTAACCATGCATGCGTTGGGATGCATGCGTGGATAAAGTTTGCGTGGAAACGGCCCCGTTGTAGTGGCTGTTTCCCCCGTTGGTTGTATGTCGGTACAACGCATTCCGTTGCAACGCATGCTTTTACCACGCATGCGTTACAACGGAATGATTTTTCAACGCAAAACCTTTACTACGAATATTCCTTTACCATGCATACCTTTACAACGATTTTCGTTGTAAATTTATGCATGGTAAAGGCATACTCTTGATAAAGGTTACACCCCTCCCCTGTACCCTTACGTGACCCCCCAGCCCCCAATCCTTCTTATATTTACCCCTGCCCTTAACCCGCAATTTATTTATATTTTAAACTAAAATTCCCCTTACCTCTTCACATCGTCTCCTCTCCATCTTCCGTGGTGACATCGTACATCGTAAAGAGGAAGCGGAAGTTTCGTTTTGTTTCCTCTCAAAAGACGCCGATTGCCTGCACTTCTCGACATGACATCAGCAGACCCCCCAAGCCTCCTTTTTCTAATTTTAGCCTTTACCACACATGCCTTTACTACGTATCTCGTAGTAAAGGTATGCGTGGTAAAGGCGTTCGTGGTAATCACGCATGCGTTGTAATGCATGCGTGGTTAAGGTTTGCGTGGAAACGGCTGCGTTGTAGTGGCCGTTTCCCCCGTTCACCTGTTATGATAGTGCAGAATTCATGGGCAATCACTCACCTGGCATAGCACTCATCACAGAAACGTGGCCTGATCGGCCCTGCAGCCCTGGCCGGGTAGTCGCATTAACCGATGGATTAGGCGCATTCGGTTAGCTTCACAAACAAAGGTAGGGGTGGGCTCGTGGTTATCTGCTGCGACCACTTAAAACTCCCTTTTGAGCAGTCATCTCAATTAGACAGCGAGGCTGTTATTATTTTTAAATGCTAGCCACGTGATAAGGAAGGGTTCAAGGGGCTACTTATCTACGACCCCCGGGCCCTAATACTATATTGCTATTCACACTTTCCGAATGTATTGAGTCGTGCATGCCGCACCCATATTTCATGATTTTAGGGGATTGTAATTTTCATCTAGAGGACCTAACCAATAAAGAAACTGAACAATTAATCGATAACTTGCATTACTTTGATCTAAAACAATTGATTAATCATGCCACTCACAGCAGGTCATTTCCTTGACTGCATTTTCTCTAATAAAACAAAGTTAGCGGTAAAATCAGTCATGTCATTAACCTGGCCTGATCACAGAGATATACTATTTATGTCAAAAACAGGAGTTAAAGGAACGTCGGCCAATAATGCCCTGCAGATAATAAAAGCAAGAGCTTGCCCAAAAATATATATTAGCACGTTTAATTAAATCCTGGCAAACTCTCAGCCGAACCCTTGTCAATGACCTAAATGCAGATACCGGTAATTGCACTGACTAGACCAATGCGGCAGCAAAACAGGCAGCCCCTCCATGCTCCTGCTTCTATTGAAAAAATATGTGATGCGTGAAAACTCCAAATCCCACAATACCCTCTCCAAACACCCAACCAGCTATTTTTTAAATAGAAGCATTACTATTGGATGAATGGGTCACGGGGTTAATTAGTGTTCTATTTGAATTCTTTGAGCACACGAGGGTGGGTTTATTTCAAACAACGGTCCGATCAGAAGGGAGAGAGCGCATTCCGAAGTTAGGCTCCCGGACACGGCTCTTTGAGGTAAGTCGTAAAATTGTTTCGTGTGGATCGGACTCGGGGAGGACGAGTTTGAATGGGTAGTGGGGATGCACGCTGTATGTAGGGTAACTGATAGGGGGGAGCAGGGATTGATATAGATGTTTGGGTGTAGCTGATGAATGTTGTCTTACAGCAATAGCAGTATTATTTTACGCAATAGTGTAACTGTTTGGTTTGGTTGGAGAGCATGCAGAGGGGTGAAGTTAAGCACTTTGGGAGGATACATGAGTGATTTTCATGGGTGAGGTTGGGGTGGGGAGTAAATGTTGATGAGTGACACTGCATTGATTATTTAGGTGTTTTTATTGTGTTTAATAAGCTCACAATGAGCAGTCGGTTGATCTGTTGTTTTCATTATTTCAGAGACCCCTGACGAAGAGCTTAGCCTCGCAATGCATTGGGCATAATCGAATGAGTCTGCCTTGGTGTGTGATTGACCTGCACGTGCCACTTGTGAAAGCCTGGATGGGCACACAAGAGGTGCTTGAAAATGTTGAATAAAGAATTAAGGTGCAATCAAACGGTCTCTGTAGTGATTGTATAAACAGACATGAAGAAGGAAGATTTTTCAATAAGTTGGGATTACAGTGGCTAAAACATGGGAAGAAGCACCCCTTTTTCAGCAGAGCCACAGATGGGGACTCGAGAGAGGGGCCCTTTATTATACTTTGTAAGTAGCTGTGATGCTGGACGGTTCGCAGCATCTGGACGCACACAGCACAAAATGCAGTTTATGAATGTTTATGGATAAGGGAAGGAGTGCACTTTCACACTTACTTGTTTCTTGTTCTGTGATACAGCCATACCATATACTCTTAAGTGCATTATAACCTCGCGGTAAATGCTAACTTTGGAATGGCTGCATCAAAACATGTCGTATTTGGTGTCAAACGCTTTGGAATACCCCCCGCCAATTCTGGCGGCGGGGGTAGCATTCCACCCTTCTAGAGGGAGAGACATGTTCACACTGGCTAAACCCGGTGGGACTTTCCTGAGCCCTGGCATCACAAAATGGATGCCTCTGCCACAGACACGGGTCTGGCCTCCTGCTGCTGACCGCAACTCCGGCACGGGAGGCCCAGACAGGCTGATGTGTATTGGGGCTGGGCGGGAGCACTCTCTGGTGCTTTGAAGTCCTGCACTGGGGGCACGTTTGCTTTCCCTGTTCATAGCCCAGTTCAAACCGGTTGCAGGGCCTACCTGCCTGCAGGGGCTACCTGCCCCTGCTCTGGCGCGAAACTGGACAAAGGAAAGGGTGTAACCACCCCTTTTTCCAAGCCCACCCATAGGTGGGGCCTTAGAGTTAGTCCATCCCCTAAACTTACTATAAGTATAGGAATCCAGTCCCTAGGACTTTAGATTACCCTGGACAAAACTCTGCTACATATATCCTGGACCTTTGATGTTCTATCCTGACTAGAAGACTGAAGAAATCTCCCTTGGGGTCAAGGAGTGACTCCCCTGCTTGGCAGGCAGCAAATAAGCAACTGACCAGTCTGCATCGCTGAAGCTCCAGCCGGATGCCGAAGTCTTTGCATCACCAGAGGTGGATTTCCAGACTTCCGCGAGGCTACCCTGAGTTCACAGCAAAGCTGAGGCCCGTGGCTATCGTGGGTGACGTGGAACTGTGAACCCTGGACACTATGAACTTTTGCAGCAACACTACCTTCCTGGTTCTCCTCGAAGTTGTTCTTTGGGTTGTGAGTAGCCCCAGCCTTGAGCATCACCTACACCGAAGATTGTTGGCCTCCACTCCACGAGTGACCCGTGGGCCAGCTTCAAGTGTGACTGCTTGAGGCTCCTTCGCGATCACTAGCCCGTTGGCTAGCAGGTCCCCACGAAGGCAACTCCTTTTATGGTTGGGCTTTCCTAGTTGCTCCAGACGTGCCCTTACTTACCCTTGCTGGGTGAGTCCATCAGACCTTGCTGGTCTGCACCGCAGTTCTTTCTCTGATTTCCAGTGACTTTCCGTTGCCAAGGCTTGTTGGGTCCAATCTGGTCGCCGACACCGCTGCACTCGACAGACTTTGTGGGAAAGCTCGAATCCGGCTCGTGGAGTTCGTTGATGCCTCCTGGACCTCGTGGTTGAAGAGTCAAGACACCCATCAACTCACCTGAAGCACCCGACATCTGTGGGCATTGGTCCATCCTGCCCTAGGTCACTGGCAAGTGACCCAGACTCTGTCCCCTCTGCTTTCAGGTTCCTCACATCCTAGATCCAGGCTTGGATCTCTTCGGACACTTCTCCTCTTCACGGCAGCGGCAGTTCTTTGCAGGCTCTCATTGAAATCGACGACGCAACCCGACACCAAAAGACACCTATGCACCCAGCTTCCCTGGGTGAGGTAACTCGAGTACTCCGGTGCTCTCGTGGGTGCTAGCCCTAGAACTACCTAAGTCCAAAAGGGTTTGGTCCTGACTCAATTAGAAGTGTCCCTAATCTTTAAATTTCCAACCGTGACATTGCCCATAGAAGATAACGGGAACCTGTGGTTGTGTTTTCACACTGCATACAGTCCCCGTGGGTCCCCTGTGTCACTACCTTGGGTGGTCCCTTGGGGTCCCAGTGATTCTAGAGGCTATAGGCCTAGTGTCTATCCCAGTCGTGGTCCTTTATACCACTTTTTTGGTATATGGTTTGGTACGCCCCTAGGGCCCAAACTTGTATTTGTGCTTTTACTGATGATTGCTATCTTGTAACTTAAGTACTTCGAACTCCAGTCTCATAAAGAGACTAGAGGGGTGTGTTTTATCCTAAATACATATATTTTGAATATATACCAGGTGTGGATGTCCTTTCATTTGGTCATTCAAGAGATTATAGACTGGTAAAGAAGCTGCTCTACATTCCTTCAAGACTTAGCCTGAAGGCTGCTCTCCATAGCCACCACTAGGATAGCTTTCAATAAAGGTTGTCTTTGACCTATCGCCATAAGGGGTTGTTTGGACTGGTACAGGGTGCCCACTATAGCCACCACTGGGATAGCTTTCAATAAAGGTTGTCTTTAACTTATCACCATAAGGGGTTGTTTGGACTGGTACAGGGTGCCCACTATAGCCACCACTAGGATAGCTTTCAATAAAGGTTGTCTTTAACCTATCACCATAAGGGGTTGTTTGGACTGGTACAGGGTGCCCACTATAGCCACCACTAGGATAGCTTTCAATAAAGGTTGTCTTTAACCTATCACCATAAGGGGTTGTTTGGACTGGTACAGGGTGCCCACTATAGCCACCACTAGGATAGCTTTCAATAAAGGTTGTCTTTAACCTATCACCATAAGGGGTTGTTTGGACTGGTACAGGGTGCCCACTATAGCCACCACTAGGATAGCTTTCAATAAAGGTTGTCTTTAACCTATCACCATAAGGGGTTGTTTGGACTGGTACAGGGTGCCCACTATAGCCACCACTGGGATAGCTTTCAATAAAGGTTGTCTTTAACCTATCACCATAAGGGGTTGTTTGGACTGGTACAGGGTGCCCACTATAGCCACCACTAGGATAGCTTTCAATAAAGGTTGTCTTTAACCTATCACCATAAGGGGCTGTTTGGACTGGTACAGGGTGCCCACTGGAGCTAGTGGGCAGCGTACATCAGGCCACCTTCTCGCATTCTTCTTTTTGGATGCTGCATTCTGTAATCCAAGACGGTGGCCTCACGAGCTTGGTTCACTGCTCCGAGTCACCAAAGTCAGAAATCTGGGGGTGAGCTTTGATAGAATCTTACTTTCTCAGAGCAGATTAATCAGATCCCATCCTCTCGCTTTTATCTACTGAGAACTCTGAAACAGACCCCCCTTTTCATCCCATTCGATCTTTAAAAACAGTAATTACCTCTTTAGTTCTCTCCAGGATTGAATACTGCAATGTGCTACATATGGGCATGAAGAAAGGCAGTTAAGTATATTGCATATGCTCCAAAGTGTGGCAGCCCGCCTTCTCATGAAGATCTCAAAATATACATCGGTTTCTCAAACTGCTGTGGAGCTGCACTGGGTGCCGGTCAGAAAGAGAGTAGCCTTTAAGGCGCTCTGCTTGACACATAAAGCACTTCACGTTTCCGGCCCTGCCTATCTGCGAAAGAAATTCCACTGGTATATCCCTACAAGAACTCTTCGCTCTGCCTCCACCAAACCGAAGGTATTACCCAAAATCAGGAAAGCTTCCTGGGGTGGGGGAAGTCTTATTGTTGCCACTGTTAAACTGTGGAACAAGCTGCCTTTGTACCTCGAAACACAAGCCATCCTTCTGCTTTTCAGGAAGCAGCTTAAAATGTCTCTCTTCATATTCTCTGCCCCTTCAGCACACCCTTCCTCATATATTTCATTGGACCTTTCTGGCATCGATAAGTGGACGCTAGCGCCAAGACACCATAGTGCAATTGAGCACTCTACAAAAATTATCAGTAGCTAAGCATCGCTGATTGGGTTCGTCCGTCCTAGCATGTAAATTCCTGCAAAGTGGTGTATGATCTGAGAGATACCCTGACGATTCAGCCTGTACCTGAAGCATGGACCCTCCTGGCACAGGGCCAGGGTCCCGCTCTGCCCTGCGTGTTGCATTACCAAGTGATGCTGGTGTTGTCTGTGAGAACCTGGACCAGCCAACCCTTTTTAAAAAAAATATCTTTTTATTAGACATAAACAAATGAAAAAACAGTCGGCATTAGCACATTTGTTATGAAAATGACACAATGGTGATCACAGTCAGTCAGACTACATTCATTTTTTCGGTGGTGATAATTGATAGTTTGAGTTGCATCAAGGGGACCGCAATCATTCCACCTAGACCACACTGCGGACCACTTTCTGGGGCATCCTCATGCTACGTATACAGTCTTCTCCCTAAACATGCACCAGTCTAGACTCCTCTTCCAGGAATCCAGCGTTGGAGGAGACCAGCCAACCCTTGATGCACGGTAGGAAGGCCTTGAACACCAAGCGAATGGCCCACAAATCCAGCAGGCTTCTATGAAATCGGGATTTCACATGAGTCCATAGTCCTCTGATCCCCAACTCTCCCCGTTGACCTTCCCAACCCCCCCCCCCCCCTCCCCCAAATGCTGTGTCTGTCACCCCAGTCCACCCTGAGTAGTACAGGGAAGAGGGGTCTGATACTGATTCATATGAGGTCGAGCTCCCACCACTGCAAATCTTTTGTTGTCACCTCCAAGGCCCAGATAGAATCTCAAAGGTTCCCTTGGTGCTGGGTCCACTGAGACTTCACCTCCCACTGCGGAGCCTGCATATGCCACCTGGCATGATCGACAAGCAGGTTCCAGGATGGCAAGAGTCCCAGAAGCCTCAGAGCCATCCTCACTCGGACCCAGGACTGATGCTGAAACGTAGCAATGATAGCCTGAAAGTCCTGGACTCGTCCGGAGGGAAGACTATAAAATGCAGCGTATCTAGAAGGGGGTCCGATGAAAGGGAAGGAATCTGGTGTGACTTGATACACTAGTTGTGAACCCATATGATGTGAGGAGGTTCACGGTCATCTGGAGGTGGTCTACAACTGTCTGTGGCATGCCCGCCTTCAACAGCTAGTTGAGTACGTTGGGGAAAACTGATAACCCAACCTCTGAAGATACACTGAAACCGCCACCATCATCTTCGAGAACACCCGAGTGGACCTTGTGAGGCTAAAAGGGAGCATGGCAAACTGAAAGTGCTTGTGGCCCACTTTAAACCACAGGTAGCATCTGTGGGCATGCAGGACAGGAACACAGACATAGGCATACTGTATCTACAATGTCACCATCCATTCTGCTGACTCCAGGGCAGAGAGAACTTGGGGCAGTGAGAGTATCTTGGATTCATCCCTCACATCAAGAATTTGAGGGGTTAAAGATCTATTATAAGGTGAAGGCCTGCGCTGTTCTTTGGTGCGAGCAAATAGCAGGAGTAACACACAGTTCTAATTTCCGAGGGACTGTCGCTGCGACCCCTTTCTCCAAAAGAGCTCGGTCTTCCTGCGGAAACATGTACAAACGGCCCTCCGAGAGCCGCTCTGAAGTTGGTGGATAAGGAGGCCGGATAGAAAGGAACACCATGGTGTAGCCTCTTTGAACTATCACCTGGACCCACCTGTCAGACCTTATTTCTTGCCACCTGTGAAGAAAATGAGTGATTCTGCATCTAATACGGTAGTTATGTGCAGCTAAGGGAAAACTTAAGCGGCCTGGAGGCTGCTGCCGGGGGCACTGGAGACTAAGAAGCCTGTTGCTTCTGTTGGCCTGGTCGTTGCCTGCTATATCCCCTACACTGACTCCAAAATTACTGAAGTACCTTTGAGTAGTGGGCATTGATGCTGTCTGAAGGTGAAGCCCTTAGCACTGCCTCAAAAGAGGTGAAATTGATGTTGATTCAGCCATGCTGGTATGGAAAGGCTGAGAGAGACCGCAATAGTTCTGCCTTTTTTAAACGCTGTAGGACAGAGCCAGAATTCTCACACTGTTTTTTTTCTTTGGGGGCACAGAGGAGCATCAGGGCCCACGCAGCCCTTCTGGCTCACCGCAAGAGCCCCCATTTCATGGGCCTGCGCAGGAGACGTAAATTGTTTTAATTATTATTAAGCGGTGCGCTGATGCCCACCTTGGCACTCAAGACCATTATTTTTGAAGGACCCTCGTGGGTAATCATAGTTCGGACTACATTTCCATCAGAAAATATTTTTTTGTTTACCTAATAACTTCGCCGCCATTGACGAATCTTCACTAAACTTTCCAAAAAATTGTCTTTCACCTCCGCTCCTATCCTGAAACATTTGGGGGATCTATCAAGCAGGGGCTGAGAAAAAGAGGGGGGTTCCAAAACACATTTTCCCCATTTATATTTTCATAGGAACTTTAGACACAACAGATTTACACCAAATTTAGCAGAAAGCTAGAACTAGGTCTAGAATGAGTGAGTTTTGTGATTTGGTGTAAATAACTTCAATAGGTTGGGAGAAATCAGAGGCCAGAAACTTTGTAAATTTCACACCGCAGCTCTTCTGCTGTGTATTCGTGAATCCTTGAGGCAAAGCTTGCCTTGTGATTGGCTGGCTGCAACTTACAGTTTGTGACCACCATCTTAGGACTCAGGAACTCGTCCCCGTCTCCTCCAAGAGTTTCCCTGACCCCTGGGGTCAGTTTAGCGTGTCGTGAATGGACCCCCTCTGAAGTTGTATCTATTAAACAAACAATTTTTTTGATCAGTTGGTGGATTCGTGGAGCCCTCGCGGCACACAGCACGGCCCTCTGAGACTTTGCAATGGACATGTGAATCCATGCAACTGTTTTATTAAAAGATATATATATAGACACTCACACAGACACTCACACAACACAACTCAATACGCAGTCACACACAAACCCAAAATCCACACACACATATATAAAACATGAACAGAACCCTACACACAACTCCCCCAAACACACACACAAAATGGCACACACTCAACACCCCATACACTAACATTCACAACCACCCCACACACACAATCATCCCGTACACACAATCAGCCCCCCATCACAACCACACTCACAATACCATACAGTCACACCCACACAACCTCATACACTCAAACACACAGACACATGTACACAACCCCCCATACACAACACCCCACACTCAAACATTTACACAAAAATGCACATGCATATACAACCCCACAGTAATACACCTAAATAAACCCTCACACACACATACGGAACCCTACAGACAGGCTGACACACACACTTCTACACCACCACACACACATTCACACACTGATACAACCCCCACATTCAGAAACACAACTACAAAACAGTGTAAAAACACAGTCACACACATACACCTCCACAAATACACCATCACATGCACAACCACACACAGACCTGCATAGTGGCATAAACAGACAGTTACACATACACACATTTAGTAACACATACTCCTAATCATAGAACCCCTTATACAGAATCATACACACACTGAAAGATTCATCAACAAAAACTTCATCTCAAATACCCATGTACACAAACATAGGGAAATATAACTTCTCCACTCTCTCAGACAGAGAACCTCTCACTCAGCCATACCCTCACACAATCCCTTATACACACATCCACACAATCCCACAGTAATACACAGACACAACGGTACACATGGAGACCCCCACAACTGCAGCTCCTCACAGCCAAATAACAGCAATCTGCTGAGGTCCGACACACTTAGCCCCACACTCACAAAGAGATATAATCCCACAATAACAATTAGATACGCATGTGACCCCCACACTCACACATGCCCACTCAGAGTGCCACACAAATACTCCCACACAATCACAAAACCCTGCACTCCCAGACTCATTCATATAAATGCACACTCACACAACCCCACAGAAAGACTGACTCACCCACACAGAAGTGCACAACAAATCCTCACAGAGACACACAAACAACCTCACACACACACTGGATAAAACACATTGACTTGCACACACACACACAAACACGCATTCATACATTGCTACAGAGGGTCATGGGAAATATATACATATCTTTTAAAAACATGTTAATTGGCTTCACGGCTCCACCAAAGCGATTTATTTAGTCGGAACCTTGTTTATAGCACCGGGCATTGTGGTGGACTCTCGAATCCTGTAAATGCAATAGAATTAAAAACAAAACAAACCAAACCTGCTATTTGTTCATTAGGTGGCTTTGAAAATAGTCTTTGTGTTTATAGTGTGTTGTGAACACAAAGGAAGAAATGGATAGATTCATTGTTGTTGTTAAGGAAGATCCTATTCCGTTCTACTGTGAAGTGGACTTTCGATCCGCTCCTGGCATGTCGTAGCGGATGTTACTGTGGTAAATGGAGCCCATCCTATGGTCCCTGAGAAATGCTGAATTTGTTTTATTGACAGATCTCCTAGATATCTCAATCTTTCGACAAATTCGAGATGACCCCTGCCTCTCCTGCCTTTGACATATGTTGAAATATATATAGATAGTGTGCCAATGTCTCCTTTATTTGGATTTCAAGTCTAAACCCTGTGATCGTGCCCAGATCCTTGCCATCGAGGAGCACAGTCATGAGGTCTGGGTGATTGGATGCCACTTTATACCTCTAAGGCCAACCCAAGTGATGCCCACTTGAGGAAACACAAGATCTTTTTCAATGCCACAATTCGTAGCATGCTCTTGTGCCCTAAATCGAAAGCTTTGCCTTACAATCCACACTCTCACCATGGTGCTGAAATGGAGGAACTGGATAGAGGAGGGGTCAGCAGCAGAATGAGAATTGTCAAGAGAGAGTGCGGAGAGTGAAGAGAAATAAGAAAAAAAACAGCAAAGCATGTGGTTGGCTGAAGTTTTCCTTCTATATAGTAGGTGAGGTAGTCAGTAACTCCTATCTGAATTGTTTACTCTCATTGGTAGAAAAAAACAGCTTTCTTTTCTGGTGATTGTAATAGGTTTATAAATGATCCCTGTGCATAGTGACTTCCAATGACCGGAGAAGCCTTAGCTTTATGAACTTTTCACCTGGAGCTTGGTTGTAAGGACTTTCAAACTGGTTGCCATGGAAATTGGGCTTGCAGAAAGTTTTATGGGGGAAGGGTGCAACACAGAGTGCAGACTTATATTGGAATTAAAGCAAGTATACAAGTTGACGCAGTATGGTATTAATTTTTGAAGTGGATGGGAGACAACAGATAACAATTACATATCTCTCCCTTTCCCTAAGTGTTGTACTGACTGTAACGGTGGTTGCCTGATTCGGTGCTCCGTCGCCAAGTTACATGGGGGGGCGATGAGTGCCGTGATGGCTCCACGTATCCTGAAATATAAGCTTCACCTAGTGAAGCTTGCAGGTGGGAAATTCCTGGTAGATCCGCCATACCAGCACAGTGTGACAGAGAGGTTAGACTAGGTTCAACCAATAATAACTGTTCCCAGTTAAAAAATTTAAAAAACGCTGCTTTGTGATTGGCTGAAATACATATGCCCCGTTCATATCCTTTCTCTCTTGAGTTTATCTCTGGGCGGTTGGGAGTTGAACATTCTTTTCTTTCTGGTTTCCAGAAGTGTGTTAATGAGAGTCTGGCACAAATCACGTAATTCAATTATACTGAAGCCGCAGCTTCATTTGTCAGGTATTTGAAATGAGTATATATATTTAACACTTTTGTTACTGTGTGTATTGGTTTTGTACATTGTGAAATATGTTGTATGTGGACTGAAATATTTTATGCAATGGATAATTACAGAAAAAAAACATTGATTGGTGTAGTTATGCATTTTCTGTGAATGTATAACTAGTTTTACATTTAGGATATTATGTAACATTTTTAATGGTATTGATTGCTATTCTGTTGACCAATACACGCGCTTATGGCCGGTGGTGAAGCGCTACATGCCCGTGGGTGCATCGGGGCGGAAGTAGAGGAAACGAAGGTGGAGCCCACCCGCGCAGAAGGAGCGCCGGATAATGGAACCAGCGGGTGCCTACCCCGCATAGGGACAGACATGTTGGCAAACCCTCCCTGCCACGTGAGGATTGGAGGAAGCTGCCGCGGGCAGGGAGGGTGATCGCAAAAGTCAGGAATGGCCGCCGCCAACCATCGGCACATGCCCCCACCTCGTAGGACCCCGGCGGCATGAAAGAATGAAGGTAAGCGGCCAGCGCCGCAGAAATAAACTTAAACTGTGTGCGCGATGCCACCATGCCCCACAAAGGTCCTGAATGTGTCGGGAAAACCCAGCGTGACCCTGGAGCAGTTCTCCTCCAATCCGCACACACAGAGTGATGCCTCATCCTTCGGGCAGCTAACGGACAATGCCTGTGCCCCCCTGCCTCTAAATAAATAAATGCAAAAGACTTACCTGCTGTCTGGCCCTGTGTCCTGCTCCCAAATGTTCTGCTGTGGCTCCAGCTCCAGCTCCCCTCCACAGCCCGAGTGAAGCCTGGAAAGAGGGAAGACAACACGGCAGAAAGTTCTGGCAGCAAAGAAGGTTGCTGCTGAATGGAGAGGAAAGTAACACTGCCATCTAGTGGCCGTTTCCAGCAACTGCACTGAGAGGAATGCAAACAGCAGGTCAAAGTCTGAAAACAAGGGGAAGCCATGGAGGTAGACGACAGTGTGCCAGTGGGATGCAGCGCCATCCCACAGCGACAAGGAAAAGGAAACGGGTCAAGCCACATCCATCCCAGCGAGGAATGCGCTGTCGCCGCATCAAGTGGAGCGAACCCTCGAGAGAGCTAAAGGACTCAGCGCAGATGTACCCCGGACGCGGAAGGTACACAGCAGCGCCTACAAGAGAGGAACTCACTGACGAAGATGCGCGCAGCAAGTATCCAACGACACTCAAGGGAAAGCATGCAGAGGCACACCCAGTGGCGTCAAGAAGCCACCACAACAAGAGATCACGCGGCGCAAGGAGCAACGCTACACTGAAGATGTACCACGACGGTACGAAGAGAAGCGCGCACCAGCGCCCGACAAGTCAGGAGACACAGGTAGTCACACGACGTGACGCACCTCGTGAAGCCGACCAGCCAAATGGTCGCACCACACAAGCCAAGCCGACCAGCCAAGTGGTCGCACCACAAAAGCCAAGCCGACCAGCCAAATGGTCGCACCACAAAAGCCAACCCACCAGGGGGTTGCAAAAGGAGGTGACCGACGCACGGGTCAGAGTGGACATCACACCAAGTGACCAGCCAGGTGGTCAACACACAGAAGCCAACCCACCAGGGGTTGCAAAAGGAGGTGACCGACGCACGGGTCAGTGAAACTACGGAACAAGAGGTCTGACGAAAAGACCGAAGGTATCCTGCCAGTGATCGGCAGAGTGGACCGTCAAGTGGTCCGAGAAGTTCAAGAACGAAGAGGACCAAGAGTATGGCCCCACGAACTTAAACAACCAAAGTAGCTGGTGAAGAGGAGAAGACGAAGAGAAGGTCACGACCCTAACTTGGAATGCTGAGGAAGATGGAGAGAGTGCCCTCGGACGAGGACAAGACCAGGGGGAACACGTGCAGAGTGCGCGCGCTGCATGGAGAAGCCTGGCCAGACCAAAAGGAGAACAGAAACGGTCCAGAGTAGGTCGTGAAGCGAAGGGATGAAGATATCAGAGTGGCACGTCCGCCACTGCAAGAAAAGAAGAAGAAAGAGATCTGAGTGGCACGTTTGCCACTACAAGAAAAGAAGAAAGAAGAGATCGGAGTGGCACGTTTGCCACTGCAAGAAGGCGAGAAGAAGGAAATAGATCCGTGGCACGTTGGCCACTGTTAAGAATGGGAGGAGAAGAAGTCAGAGTGACTCGACACCCTCACGGAGATTAGAACCGAGCAAAGAGAGAGGAGTGTGGCAAGACTACTCACACCTCGAAGATAAGGATGGCGACAAGTGCCAGAACATGGAGCGCAAGTCCTGAGAACACCCGTGGCACGGAGAGAAGACCATCTGCTTGACGATGCTTTCAGCACACCTGGGATCTGCAGAGGTGAGCAGGCCGGACCGTTCGGAACATCCACCTCTGGGGTCACACGGACACTGGACAACGCCAGCCGTGGTGACTCAGGGGCAGAGGCCTCAGGGATGCCAGTGAGAGAGCGTCCCCGCGACGAGAGATGGTCATCAGCCGCCCTCCAGCAAAGGTCCCAGGAGGATGAAGACATCGCGAGCGAAGACAGGAGCCAACAGCTACCCTCCAGGTGCGACTGCGGAGCCTGAGGTGAGGCTTGTTGTCTCCTCTGCACCCACTGATCGGTGTGCGAGTAACACGATACAGTACACCCAGCCCAGGGCAAGTCCGATAAGGAGGGCCTCAGGGATATCCCGTGGCAGGGGAACACCCACGAGAGGGGCATCCTGGTGAGAGGGGTGTCTTGCAAACAACCCGTCTTGTGCCAAGCAGAACACACGCTACTGATAAAGAAAAGGACAGGACTGAAAGATGAACCGCAAGAACTCCAACTGCGTTTGTCGCCATGGAACGAAAGTGAAGAAAAGACTGTGAGGACAACTTCAAGGCAGAGCCGTCAACAGACAGGATCCATCGAGCACCCATGGCTGGTGCCACAGTGAACTGTTGGTCTCCGCAGCAGGGAGAACGTCGTCTGTGACTCCAAGCAGCTGAGGCGTAAGAGACTCTGCAGAAGTTTGGTCACTGTATCACATCTGTGTATATCTTTCTTTCTTTCTCCCACAGGTTGAATTTTGACTTTGGGTTTTGTCATTAAAAAATGGGAGGGATGTAGTGTCCGTGCATGGACACGTTCTAGTGTTCGAATCCTGTGTAACACACTGTACACCCACCCCCCACCGACGTCACTGTGTCAGGTGACGCGGTCAATAAAAGGGCCAAGCGCACGTGCTCGTGGCCATTCCCACTACCCCAACTATGTGTGTTGTGTGAGTCCTTGCTCTCAGCATGCGGGCCTAGTGCCCAACATTACACCGCTGGCTCTACCTCCCCAGCATGAAGGAACTTAAGTAAGTTATAAAGAATGGCTGTTATGTTTCCACCACCTTTTGTGCAAGGAGAGGGACCGCCTGGCTCCGCACAGGCCAGGCATGAAAACCGGTTCCCAACTGAACCAAGTGGACTTCTAGGGCATATACACACCGGGACAGCCTCCGTGAAAGCTGCCAACGAGCATCACGCTGATGTTGGACATGCCGTCCTTCTTCACACGACTGAGGGGCTGCTATTATAGCTGCTGGGAAATGTTGTCGGCATTTAGCGAGATGTGTCTGCTTCAGGGCCATTGGGAAGTTTTCGCCAGCAGGAAGACACCTGTACGCCGTGCTTCCGCCTTCCCAGCGAAGCGACTCAGGATATCACTAACATAACAGCAACAAAAGAGAACAAGTAAGCCACTGATAATCTGTATATATCCTCCCGCCCACACACGAGGAGTGGCCTTGTTGTCTAGATCAATAAAGCTTTCCACCAGATTCGCGCCGTAAGCCGCCTCTTTCGTGCCCACAGGCGGGCCCTCCTTCCAGCGCGGCCTCAAAACCCTTACCGCACTCTTTTACCGCACATAGCAGCAAGCCGCTATCCCCGCCCCCCCACCATATGGCGTATTTGTTGTTAATTTATTACCCGGACCGCCATTATCGGGTTTCCCCACATAACACTTGTGATATATTACACTGTGTATGTTTCTGTGTATTTTTTATTGATAAGTAGTTTGCCTGGTCAGCTGACAAAGCGTCTACAGCAGGGAACGGACACCCGTTCAAAACCTGCCGGGTCCGCTCAGCCCCCCATCCCTCTAAGGTCGACAAAGTAACTTCCATGGAGTTGGGCAACAACAAACATCTGCCATTGAGCGCCATGACGCCCACGGGTGAATGTGCGTTTTACAAATACACGCTATGTCATGTTTGTAACAACAAAGGCAAACTATGAAAACCGTATGCCTCGCGTGAGATTGTGCCAAGACAATACATTTGGTTCATGAAAATACAGGCAGAACATCCTAATTTGCCCAAGAGGATTTTTACATTAAAATGAAAATAATTTAGGTGAATTTCGGATTTTTGGTGAGCTGCGTGAACCCATCGGAACAAGTTGAATGCTCTGCCGCCCCAGCCATTATCTGTCCTCATATACCCAATAGTACCTATGAAGAGGGCAGGGAGCACGGACCGAGGGGCATACACAATAGGAAATGAAGGCAAAAATCATCAATAACTACTTAACACTGACAAAACACCCAGACTCAACAGGACACATTAGAGCACTGCACACACGTACATCAAAATACAGATATTCCACACGGGTGGGTATCACTGTAATCACCCAGCAGTGCCTCTCCAATCACATACTAAATATACAACTCATCCAAGAGTACACTTTAAACAGAACATTGTACAGGTACACAAGCATGCAACACAGCAAGATATGCCCTATAGTTGGGCTTCAACATTATCACAACACCTCAGTCCACCGGGTAAATCAATAAATCGTATAAAAGAATACATTAAGAGACTGTAAAATTTCCTAGCTAATGTGAAAGTCAGTTTCAATTCCAACAAGCATTGACATAGCCAATAGGTCTCGCTTTTGGGACCTTATAAGTGTTTAGCCATGCAACAGTTGCATAACTAAACACTTATAAAGTCCCAAAAGCGAGACTTATTGGCTATGCCAATGCTTGTTTTAACTGGTGCAATCTATTGAAGCTTCACGGAGAACATCAAAGTGGTCGTGCGGCCGCGAAAGTGATCGCGATCGCGATCAAATATCAAAGCGGCCGTGCGGCTGCGAAAGTGAAAGTAATCTCGGTAAAGCGCGACGCGCGCGCCCGCACACATGCACTGCAGCTCTAGGCTGGCCTGGTAGCACTTTTTGGAGCCCTCACAAAATGTCTCGCCAGACCAATGCATGCGCTGGGTCAGGCGAGACCTAAAAAGGGCACCGAAGCGAGGATTGTGCTTTTTAGGTCTCGGCTGAGACAGCGCTTTAGCGCTGCTCTGGCGAGACTTATAGTAAGCGAGTTTTGGAAGTGCAAACAGTGGCTTTTCAGGCCTCCAAATACAGTGCATGTGCGCCGGGCGCGCGCACCATTTGGCAGCCTGAAAAGCACTGCCTGATCACTTGCTTTGATGTCCTCAGTGAGCCGCGCGGCCACTGAGGACATCAAAGTGCTCACCATTTGCCACCCCCTTCTTGTTTCCTTTGATCCCTATCTTTCCCTTTCTCAATCTCACCCTCTCCCTGCCTTTTACAACTGCGGCCCGCACCACTGTGCCTGCCCTACTCCCCCCTCCCACTCCCTCCTCGTTTAGTTTAGTGGGCACGTTAAGCTGGGGAGCCGTTTTATCGTTAAACAAAGGAGCAGTATCCTAAGGGGATTACTTTAAATGCAACTTTAAAAAACTTGAAACTAAAGACATATTGTGGGCTTAGCAAGAATATAAAGGGCCTGCAGCCCACACGTTTCTTACAATTGGTTGGCTTTATTATTTCTCTCTTTTGCCTGTTCCTTATTCCATAGTTTTTTTTTGTTTTTTTAAAAGCTCGTTTGTCTCTCACCTGTAGCATAGCCCCTTACCATCACTCTGATTGATTGGCTGCCTTCTCTCCTCTCACTGCTCATTTTTATGGTGCTTTTTTTTTTGCTTTAGTCCTCTGTGCATGTGCTTTACAGGTCGGTCTCTCTCCGCCCCCCCCCCCCCCCAACAAATACTTGCTACCGGCACCCTCCACGTTCTTTCCGTGCTTCATTCCCTTCACATCTGTTTCTTCACCCACCCGTCATTTTTTTTTTTTTTTTTTTTTTTTTTTTTTCGGTATTTGTTATTCACTTCCCTCCACCGAACGGCTCTTGCTCATCTGTAGATTTTCTGGCCACAGTTTGGGCCCTCAAATCATAAGCTAGGTGTAGTTGTGTTCAGTTGTCGCCTACCTTTAGGCTACAGTACTTAGATTTGAATCTGGAGAACAGCACTGCGTTGATTTTGCATTAATGCAATGCTACCAGAGCAGGATCCGTGTTCTTTCAGGGGTGTATCATCTTTTTTACTTTTTGGTGAACATTCCATTTTTAGCTGAAGAAAAAACAAACCAGGTTAGATGCTGTCCTTTAGGTTTCACTGAAAAGTGTCTTTCATTAAACAAACACAACACCAAGGCTAACCACCAATCTGTTTACCAGCTCAGTTTATGACAATTAATTGAACGGACTTTTTTAAAGTCGTGGATTTAGCATGCATTTAAAACTCGCATTATCCGGTTACATTTACCTTTTGTTGTGGCTGGGATCCCTTTGATCTGGTGGCCCTGCGCGAGTGGATGCCGAGGGAGGTGCTCCGACCGTGGCCTGGCCCCCAATGTCCTTTTAAGCGTCATCCCTCATTATAATTGCTGTTGTTTTACCAGGAGATGTGTCCTGAGGGCAGAGCAGCCTTTGTATGTCTGCAGGGGGTGGGAGCGTGCTCTGATAGTGTCACGCGTAGGTCGGGGCTTTCAACCTTTTAACAAAGCAGTCAAACATATGAAGGCATTCTTTCTCGCACAGAGAGTCGAATTGGTTGTCGATTATTGCACCCAAAAATGTTGCATTTATTCAAAAAGACATTGTTGCTCCTGTTTAAATTATCCTTTACATATTTTGGCACATATAAAATGCAATATTTTTTTGCTCAGAGCCAGGTCGAGCCCAAACCTCCAACAAACACACACATTGTATAATTTGTAGATATGGTTTACAAGATAGTATCTTTTTTTCTGTGGCCCTTTTTTAATCAGAAACAATACTGTTTTCCAAGCTCACTTTAACCAAAAGACCAAAACGGAATCCTTCAGATAATGCCCTTCTGCATACAAACTTGCCAGCATTTTATTCTACTATTTTCCAACATTCTGCTTTCGGGTTTAAAAAAAAATCTGTATTACTTGCACAGATGCACAACTGCAAAAGGTGCCCTTAAGTTCCTCAACTAATTATTGTCCTCCAGACTGATGACATCTTGGTTGTGGAGAATGCAACAACAATTATGGAGTTGTTCACATACTTGTAATTTTCAGAAATAAAAAGTAAAACACTATTCATGTACAACATAACACAATATTGTTTCACATTAAAGTGCTGCGTTCACTTTACCTACATGGGCAGCAACTAACCCCACTGTTAGCTATCTCTGCTCCTGCGTTGAGAGACCTGCTGCTGCTTGTGCTGTGATAAGACTTTCAAAGTATTTTGGTGATTATGCCTTACTGCCCGTTTTGAGGTCTCGCCCGGCTATCGCGTAAGTGATCGCTCAGCGAGACTTATGTAAGGGCTTCAGAAAATGCTCCCAAAGGCTTCCCCGGCGGATCGGGTGGCAGTTACGCTCACAACCACGCGCATTCCATTTGCCACCAGCTACCAACACACTGCTGCACGCCGCACACTGCTGCACGCCGCTGCACGCAACACAGCGCTGCATGCCTCACACTGCTACACGAAACACTGCTGCACGCCGCGCACTGCTGCACGCCGCACACTGCTGCACGCCGCACACTGCTGCACGCCGCACACTGCTGCATGCCGCACACTGCTTTTATGCAAGTTTATTCTACTGACATTGTAAATGACAATGCCTTTTATTTGTTTTAAAACCAAAACATAAATAAAAGGCATTGTAATTTTACAATGCCAATAGCTCAAACTCTTATAAATGCGAGACCTATTGCATTGCAAATGCTTGTTCTTTCTTCTTCATATACATCCAACAGCCTTATTAACATTAGTAATATCAAACCATTTAAGGGTTACATATCACCCGAATCTGAGAAAAAGAACAGATAATCAATTCGGAACAGCCGAATGCTCTGCCGCCCCAGCCACGCCCCCTGCAGTCCACCAGCAACACCGGCTGGCACTGGGAGCCACGGCCGTGTATAAGACCCGCTGGGCTGCGAGACGCGTTCCTCCACATGCATTGTTCAGAGTATGACCACATCTCGTCAACTGTTGATCAGTTGCAGCTTCCAACATGTGCCCCTCTGAGGAAATGTGCAAGCCCCCAACTCACAAATGAAATTTGCCAATGTATCGACCTGTTCAACACCAAAGCACCGGTGTCAGGACTGAAGGCCTCCGCCCAGTAACTGTACCTTTCCAATGCACGAAACGACGCTGCGCAAGCGAAACGCAACCGCATGCCCTTGGAACGGCTGACACCTCTAGGCCCGGACAGCAGCCAGAATATTGTTAAACAATAAAAGGTCCACACAGACCATCATGCATGCATGCACGCACGTGCACCCAAACACACATAAACGCCCTTCCTGCAAGTCTGAGAACGCCCCAATTCATTTCCTGAAGTCGCCACAAAGCCAAACAAGCATTTACAATGCAACGGTCTCGGCATTGTTAAAGTTAGAGCTATTGGCATTGCTCATGACAATGCCGTTTCTTTAAATGTTTTAAACTCAAAAACATAAACAAAAATAATGTCATGAGCAATGCCAATAGCTCTAATTTTACCAATGCCGAGACCATTGCATTGTAAATGCTTGTTATTCAAGTTTTCGTTTGCAACATAATCAAGTTTGATTCGTGCGCGAGGACGCTTGGAAACGCACTGGTGTGACGGGAATGAGTAGCGTTCCAAAGGGGCGCGTATATCCTGAAAGGAAGAGAGACTGTGTTTCTCTCTTGACAACAGTGTTATGCAAACATTCTAATCAGACCTCAGAGACCGCCAAAGCTTCAGGCTTCGAATGAAGGTGTACCCAATAGTTTATATTCCAAGGAAGCCAGGAGGGGGAAGGGAAGCGGTATCATCGTTTGAGGGGCCATCTGCTCTGTGCCACAGGCCCAAGTGGGAAGGGCTAATCTGACGCTTGAGGTGAGAAGTGGTCTGCCTGACCCTTTCCCCAAAAAATATTATCAAAGTTTTCCACCCGCCTCCCACAAAGTTCAAAAGTGTGACAATCAGTGTTCTTAGGATATGGCTGGCACAAGAATGTCGTCAGAGCAGTAGTAAGGTAAGGGCCATGCTGCGGGCTTCGGTAACCTTTTTAGGGAGGGGGGGGGGCGGATCGAATTCTCTGCCAAGATTATGGGAAGTCAGTCCTCGTCTTCGAAGCCATAACAAATCCTCTCTTAAAATGTTGGATATAAACGGGAATGAATCAGTAAGAGGGACGCCAGGCAGAAATGGCATACGTTTACTTTATTTTTTATTTTGTTACCTCAAAGGAAAGCATACCAGCCAATGGGGCGTGTAAATCCATTAATCCAAGCAGTGGGAGCGGTAACTGCCGACCGATTCGGTCTTCATAGGCCTCATCAGCAAGATGGGAGTTCTTTCCTGTGGCACAGGGAGCAAGGGGAAAAGCCGACACCAGTCTGGGGTTACTTGTGACGAGAAATCTGAAAAGCTTCGAGAACTACAAAACATGTGAATCACTGGAGCGAAATGAAGGAATAAATAATGCATCACCAAACAAACAGAAGATCCCTTTAAGATGGGGGGGGGGGGGATTCGGCAGTAGCCACGTGCAGGGATCTGCCTTTTGTGCAGCGGCGGAGGCTCGAAGAGTGGCTTGGGAGCTGGAAATGTGGCAGACTGCGGTGCCCTGAGCTGAGCCTTGCTGCCTTTCTCCGTGGTGAAGCAGAAATGCCTCGGAGAAAGGCAGTGTCCTTTTCGGATTCGGGGGCGTGTTTGGAGAATGAGACTTTCTTTAAAAAACACGCCCCCCGATCCGAAAAGGACGGGGCATGATTGGAGTGACGGGACCTCTTCTCCAATGGCTGGCCAGCATTTACGAGGCCAGCCAATGGAGAACAGGGCAGAAGAGGGGCGGGTTCAAGCCCCTCTTCTCCCAAGTCATTAAATCTCCGGACTTCCGGTCTGCCGACCGGATGGTCCCGAGACCTAAAAAGAAATGCCCCAGAACAAACAACAGGTGCCAAGACGAGAAAATTGAGAAAACGAAGAGAGAAGAAGACAGAAAAAAAGCGAACAAGGAGGCTTCAAAGTCTCCACAGCTGCGCAAACCCACGCATGGAGACCACGCTCGATTCTCTTCCCCACATCAGACCGCCAATCGCGTTCCTGCCCTTCACTGCACATCTCCAACACAGTATGTCCATACGGGTCACTTCCGCCCTTTAAACTCTTCAATACTTTTCACGGGGCTCCGACCCGAGATGCAGCCATCCAGCCTCGCCCAAAAAGATGAACACTCAAAATCCGTGACGTGCAACATCAGACGCTCGAGCTCCTCACGTTGCCCTACTTTCTCCCGCGCAAACATCTGAATCCGAACCCCGCTCTGAACTCGCAACGAGGGCCACAAACAATCCAAGCTCACCACGTGTGACACGACAGCATTGCTGCATCTCTCCAGCCGCATGGGCCCGACCTCCACGCAAAAACCACACTTCTGTTCATCTCTATGGGACCAGCGCAAGCCAGTAAGCATGCACAATTCAAATGAACCACCGCGACAAAGAGCATCCCTGACACTCAACATCCCCAAGACGGAGCCCAAAACGGAACACAATTCAATTGAACCGCTGCGATAGCGAGACACCCCCCTCCAAGCGGGCGAGTCAATCACGAACAGATTCAGCAATATTCCGCCGCGCCCCCTGCCTATTTTTACCCCGGTTCTCGGCGCAGCGCCCTGCCCGATGCCGCGCCACCTGCTTTGTTGCTGAACACCCAGGCCGCCCTCCCCGGGTCCCCGGGTGCCCTGCATTTCAGCGCGACCACTATACGGGCGCGCCCTCCTCTATTGGTAGATACATTTTATAACTACGATTTATACCAACAAATTAATATATTAAATAAACGTAACTTATATATACACTATGCCACGGCCCCCTCCAACTCAGCCTGCCACCTCCGCCAACAGGACACCTTTCTCCCCATCGACGACGCTCCTGTGGCCAGGCTGTGGTCCGAGGGGACTAAGAGAACGAAAACCCCCAGGGCACAGCCTTAAATACCCGCTAAGTTTCTGCTAGGTTTCATTTCTCCGTGCCTCGCGATGACATCACCTCAGCCAGCCAACCCCTTCCTTATCCGGGGGCCCCGGAGGAGGCTCAGCCCCGTGGAGCCACTAAGGGCGCCCGTTCAAGACCATCTTAAAACTTCTGCAAACCAAAGAAATGGAAAGGCACTAACCTAACGGCAGCACCTTGTAGCGATAAATAAACGTGGAATTGCCGGTAAGATTTAACTGCACACTGAAGCTGCAAGGATGGCCTTGCAGCCGAACAGTGGCTCACTCTACAGCTCTCGGCTCCTCTCAGGCAAGCTGGGCTCTCTGAAGGTCCTGCGGGGCTGCTTGAAGGTGCTGGCGCCGTGCTGGCGCCGTCAGGTGACAGACAGCCTTTCTGCAGCGCTGTCTCTCCCTGGTCTCCCACAGGTTGTGTCGGGCACGCACTCAAGGCATCTCCTCCAGACAGGGACACACACACATGACAGGCGGGCTCCACTGGTAAGGGTGACGTTCACATCCCTCTGGCCTGCTGATTATGTCCAGATTAGTACCCCCAGGGGCACCCCGCTTACCCCCCTCCCCCAAATTAGGTTACCCAATGAAAACACAAGAAACAGTTGTAAGTGGGTAACAAATGCTGCAGGTTTATTACATAATTCCAGGATATGTAATAGGTGGGTTATCTTACGGGCGATCCAAGGGCAGGCGGCCATCTACTTCACCTGCCCGCCTGATGAGCCGGGCAGCAAGGGGACGACCCCCCAAGTGCTGCCCCCCAAGTGATTCTTTTTCGATCACGTGCCGCTGAAAATTCTACTCACACCCCCCCTCTCGGGGCGGAGCGTCGCATAGCAAGCCCCCGGTTGTTCAGGCCCACAACCGCCCGCAGGCCTAGCGGGGCGCCGACCGGCTTCCGGGACCTCTCTGGAGGCTCCTCGTTTTGGCTCAGGCACCACGTGGTGCCGCGCAGAGGTACCCTTTGTACCGGCCTGCTTCCAGATCGCCCTGTAACTCCGCCTGCAACGAAAAGGAAAACATTAAAACGTTCAGCAAAAAAACCCACCACACCTACGCCGGGTAAGCGGTAGGGAGGGTAAAAAGGCGAGGTGGGCGACAAAGAGGTCGCCAGTGAGGGTGGGGGAAGGCTAAATAGCCTCCCCCTCACACCTGGGCCCGGAAGTGACGCGTATTGCGCGTCACTTCCGGCCCTGACACGGAAGGGGGGGGGCACCAATCTGAGTCCCTGCCCCCCCCCCAAAGGAGAGAGTGGGGAGGGGTGACCGGGGCCACTAAGGCGCCGACCGCCGAGTGGCCCCCTGCGGGGTCCGCGGTCAGCGGCATAGTACCCCCAGGGGCACCCCGCTTACACCCTCCCCCAAATTAGGTTACCCAATGAAAACACAAGAAACAGTTGTAAGTGGGTAACAAATGCTGCAGGTTTATTACATAATTCCAGGATATGTAATAGGTGGGTTATCTTACGGGCGATCCAAGGGCAGGCGGCCATCTACTTCACCTGCCCGCCTGATGAGCCGGGCAGCAAGGGGACGACCCCCCAAGTGCTGCCCCCCAAGTGATTCTTTTTCGATCACGTGCCGTTGAAAATTCTACTCACACCCCCCCTCTCGGGGCGGAGCGTCGCATAGCAAGCCCCCGGTTGTTCAGGCCCACAACCGCCCGCAGGCCTAGCGGGGCGCCGACCGGCTTCCGGGACCTCTCTGGAGGCTCCTCGTTTTGGCTCAGGCACCACGTGGTGCCGCGCAGAGGTACCCTTTGTACCGGCCTGCTTCCAGATCGCCCTGTAACTCCGCCACAGCCCTGGAGGCGGCTAACCGTCGCAGCCAGGGCCCCCCACCAACTTAGCTCTTACCTGCACCCTCTGTTCACCAATGCTTCGCTTAAATCCAACAAAACAGGTCCATGCCTATTTGGGAGAGGTGTACTCCATCTAAGTCGAAGTACCCCTTTACATTCCCCCGAATCATCTCATGGCGAAGAAAGCCCAAACCCCTTTGGGACGTGAACTTACGCATTGCTCCATTAATGCGCCTCCTGGAGTGCTCTACCGCTTCTAAGGATTTAGCCCCACGCCAGGACCTGCGGGGGATGATCTCCGACCACATGATCTCACACTCGCCCAGACGCTTGCAGATTTCCCCTAAGTCTCTTTTCATGGCTATTAGCAGCAATCGTCTCCCTAGGGTAACAAGGTCGTTCCCACCCAGGTGGATCACCAACAGGTGGGGCAAGGTGGATCCGTGTGCTCTTAGTCTCTGCTCGATCTTATTCCTGAGTTCGAACCATCTCATCCCTGGCACCCCCATCCATTCCACTTTGGTCTGAGAGAAGCGTCGCATCCAATTCCGATGCGATGCCCATTGGGCAGCCCGAGCGACAAATGAATGCCCGATCACCCACACCACTCGTCCTAATAAAGAGGAGACATGGTGTACACACAAGTTATTTAATCAGAAAGGGTGATTCCAACGATACACACTATATAATCACAAAACACGTTAACTAAAGGCTGCCTCACGGGCGAACATATATCTTATAACAATCAGATTCCCAACGCCCTAATTTCTTCACCTGTGCGGCCTCTAATCCCGCCAGGTGAGCGGCGGTGGCAGCGCCAATGCGGAAGGAGTGGCTGGAATACCTTCTGTCCGGCCGGGCGAGCCCCGCCCTGGCTAAACTGGCCCTGATTACCTGCTCGAACTGGTATCTAGTTACGGGGGTACCATTTGAATGCAACAGAAGATAACCAGGGCCGGGCGGTCTGTGCTCCAACAACGCCTTTACCCATTGTACTGGACAGAACCTGGGGTCACCTAGGGGCTGAAGAACCACCCTGATCCCCCGCCCCGCCTGATCAGTCTTGGACTTGCGTAAATGAATGGTCAGTGCCCCGGAAATAGACACATCTGAAATTGCCAGCGCATCCCCTGAACAGTCGACCTTGGACCTAGCCACTAACTCACTGACTCTGAAAGCCCCGAAAAATGCTAAACAGAATGTGGCTGAAAACAGCGTGGCCTCGTAGTGAGAGTAGGTGACTAACTCGAGAGCCCCTAGCATGCCTTTCAGGATTTCGAAATCAATGGGCGCTCGATTATCAGGGGCCCTGGGCTCCTCCCTAGCCCAACCCTTCAAGGCGGCCCGGATGGGATAGGAGTTAGTGGGATCCGCCCAGCCAGACAACCTAGTGTCGTGGCTTACGGCTGCCAAGTGACTGCCCACCCATGAACGGCTTTTTCCCTGTCCCCTAGCCCACACCAGAAATGCTCTGACCTGGGACACCAACGCAGCCCCTGAAGTACCCAGCGCTACGGAAGTTGCTCTGAATGTTGCCATGTGGGCGCTGTAACGCTTTCTGGTACCTGGGGCCAGAGCTCTTTCTCCCATCGCTTTCAGGCTCAGTCCCACTGCAGGATCCTCCATAGATGGTCCGGGAATGGGGTCATCTGCGCTCTCGCCCGCGGCCAGGCCTCCCTGAATCGGAGCCACTGAAAACGAGAAAGAGCGTCAGCTGCCACATTCTGAATACCCTCAATGTGCCTGGCTTTAAACTCCACATTGATGCGCAGGCATGCCCGGACCAACTCCCTTAGTAAGCACAGCACCAGCCGGCACCTGGCGGACTGGTTGTTAATTGCTTGAACGACCGCCATGTTGTCAGACCAGAATACCACCTTTCTGTCTGACAATGCCGCCGGCCATAGGTGTAGTGCAACAACAATCGGGAAGAGCTCCAGCACAGTAACATTTTTGGTGATCCTACGCCTGCGCCAAACATTGGGCCATCCCTGAGCGCACCATTCCTCACCCAAGATAGCCCCGAAACCTTCCCTGCCTGAGGCATCTGTGAAAAGACAAAGTTCCTGACTGTCAATCCAGGGCTGCTTCCAAATTACCGTCCCATTAAAGCGGGCTAGGAATTCGCTCCACACGACCAGATCCTGTTTCAAACCTGTCCCCAGCTTGACCCAGTGATGTTTCTTTTTTACACCAGCGGTTGCCCTTGCTAACCTGCGGGCAAAGACCCTCCCCATGGGTATGACCTTTACCGCAAAATTCAGAGTCCCTAGCAGGCATTGGATTTCACCCAGAGTAGCCTTGTCCCTACCCAGTAGATCGCAGATCTCCTGACGCAAGGCCTGTACCTTATCCGCAGGGAGTCGGGACACGCCCTTTACCGTGTCCAACTCGATGCCCAAGAATACCAAAACCTGCGCCGGACCCTCGGTCTTACCAGGAGCTAAAGGTACGCCCAAGTGTCCTGCCAAATCCTTGAAACATTGCAGCGCCCGCGCACATTCTTGCGAGTCAGCTCCCCCGATGAACAGGAAATCATCCAGGTAGTGGGTCACTCTCTCAATGCCATACCTGTTTGTTAAGGCCCACTGTAGGAAGGAGCTGAAAGCCTCAAAGTACGCACAAGACACCGAGCAACCCATGGGCATACACCTATCATAAAAGACCTGGTCCCCCCACTTGAAGCCCAGAAGGTGTTGGCTGTCCGGGTGTACTGGTAGCAGCCTGAAAGCCGATTCGATATCCGACTTGGCCAACCAGGCTCCCTTCCCTGCCCTCCTGATCATGTCGACTGCCAGGTCTAGGGAGCAGTAAGACACTGAGCATCTACCTTCGTCAAGCCAGGAATTCACGGAGTCCCCTTCTGGGTGTGGGGGGAAGGCTAAATAGCCTCCCCCTCACACCTGGGCCCGGAAGTGACGCGTATTGCGCGTCACTTCCGGCCCTGACACGGAAGGGGGGGGGCACCAATCTGAGTCCCTGCCCCCCCCCCAAAGGAGAGAGTGGGGAGGGGTGACCGGGGCCACTAAGGCGCCGACCGCCGAGTGGCCCCCTGCGGGGTCCGCGGTCAGCGGCAGGGCTGAAGGGGGCGGATGCAGTTGGGGAAAACTTCCTGACCAAGCCCGCCAACACAAACGCCACATCGCAGCACAGACAGGCGACCAGTGAAAACGCAAAGTAAGATGTTTTCATGCAAATTCACACACTGGTGGAAGTCAAGTGTGACATTTTCTACATTTTGTCAGCCCCAAAAAGCAGTGTGTAGTCACTGTGGTAGCTTTCCTACCCATAATATCTGATAAGTACATACCCCATTATAGTCGGACGGGGCCACACCATATGGTAAAAGTCTGCATTGTCCTCGGTGCATCTCGGACAGGCGGAGCCTGGTGCGATGTAGGTAGTTGAGTTGCAAATCTTGTAGGCGTGTATTGAGGGAGATGCTTTTAACCAGGAGTAGGCACTGCACCCATTGGGTCTCAGGCAACTCCTGTCCAGCCTGGGCCTCCCATTGTTCCTTCAGTGTGTGGCGGTGGGATCCTCCACTTTGTTGTAATGCACTGTTAAGGCACACCACTGCCCGCCTGGCCTATCCATGAGTAACAAGCGTTTGTATCAAGAGGGATGTTTCAGGTGCATCACAAGTCCTCTGCCAGGTGAGATAAAGCTGACGCATCAGTGCCGAGTACAGGAGGAAATTTCCAGGAGGCAACCACTGGCATCTCTCAAGTCCTCGTACGTCCTGAGCACCTCATCTGGGCTCAAGTCCCCCCATGTGAGGAGTCCAGCTTCTGCTCAAAGGAGTGTATTGTACCAGCATAGTAGGGCCCTACAACCAGGCATCGCCCAGAGTGGGAGGGCTGGGGCATATGGTGCCTGTCTAACCCTGCGGTAAATGCCAGTCTTCCAGCACCATCTAGTCACCTTCATTAGTACATTCCCTTTGTGGATAAGGTCAAATTTGACCCCAGTAATCACTCCAATGTGTGCCTCGCCCACGAGTCAGGGAACCATTTTCATAGGGCCAGATGTTGTCAGCTTTTTTGAGGTCGCTAACGACCCGATTCGTGGAATTGGGCCATTTGCGACCGCAAAAAACGTATTTTTATTTGTACAAAGAAGGGCCAATTTGTAATTCAGTAACCTATTACTGCATTGCAAATTGGGTCTGCATTTCAGTATTAGGAAGGGGCATGTTTAGGGTGTTCCTTCCTAATAGCGGCTCGCAGTAGTATGTGTGAATGTTTTGCAAGCAAAAATGCGGTCGCAAAACATTCACATTTTACCACCAAGTCCAAGTTGTAAACTTTAAATTTACAAAATTAAACATTTTTGAAAGATATTTCTTCCTGGAATTGAACCCTTTGGGCCAGGGCCCAATAGTGTTAGGAACCAGTCCGTTCACCTGTACTTTCCCCAGGGCCTTATAATACAGAATCAGTGGAGATAATGGAAGATGTGAACCCGCTAGAAATGGGTCCCTGCTGATGCGTACGGGACACCATGAGTACTGCCTCCCTCATAGCCTCTGGAAGCCGCCCACCTGCCTACGCCGCCTCCTACACCTGCAAACATCTGGCCAAATGAGGCATAACATTCTACTGGAAGTCTGTGCGTACCAGGGGCCTTTCTCCTCACTATTTGCTGGATAACTAAATGCCCCTCTCCTATGGCCAGCGGGGCATCTAGCTCCGCACGCCGGAGCAGGGTCATGACAGGTAAGTGTAGGCTGTCTGAATGTCTCTCAATCTTTTGGCTATCCAAGCCCTCTGGAGCCCCATAAAGCAAGCTCTAACATGTCTGAAATGTATGATTGATCCCTGCCTGGTTATTTACTACCTCTCCCTGTGGGTAGCATATAGCTGCTATTGGGGCTCTCGGGGCTTCTCAGTGCAGCAGCCAGGCGAGTAGCCGCCCAGCTTTATCTCCCACCATTTGTTGCCTGGCCAGGTATTTCCTGTGATCCAGGGCTGACTTGTGATCAAGTTTTGCTTGAGATAACTGGGCGACGGCAGTATGGTCAGATACCGTGAATATGTCTAACATACATATCTAGTTTTCCAGCAATGTCAGTTCTCTGAGAAACACCATCCTGCTCCCATAGATTGATTTAATGCATAGCTCCCTAAGCACCACTTTGAAGGCTTATCACTGGAGTATTTCTGAGGCCGTACCCGCATACTCGTGGCAAAAATGATCCACCCCATCCGCTAATGATGGGCGAAATGCGGTGTCACGGAGCGCCTCTGTGGGCAGACGCCAGATAGGTATACTAGGGCATTCCCCTACCCAACTCCTCCCGGTTGAGAGTTCACTTAAGGGAATTAAGGTCAGACAGCGGGCATCCCAAGTTTTCAGTATCCACCACATCTGTGCCACAATTGAAGATATTTATCGTAGTGCGCCGGTAGTGTAATCTGGAGCATTGTGAGTGTTCCCTTGTTACTGGGCTCATGAGCCGCCATTTGTAAGATATCTCCACATGTTGCAGGTGTTCCATTGTTGAAATCGATTTGGCTCACGAGACAGGTGGGGTGGACCTGTCCAGGACAATACTAGGAATGGTGTTGAAGTCTGTAAAGGAATGTCTCTTTCTGCATGACCACGCCCAAAGATTTGGACTGACGCAGCTGGTTTTCCAGCTCTAACCAGTCCTCAGTGCTAGTGGTTTGACACTTAAAATGTGTATGTCTGATTGGTTACCCAGAATTTCCCATAAGTTAACTTACTTATAAGTCCCTAGCATTGGTGCCAGGAATACCCAGGGCCTTTAAGTTAAAGTGCCTCTCTTGGACTGCAGCACTTATTCTGCCATCACGAGTGCGACAAAGCAAAGCAAAACTCCCAGCCTGCCCTTGCCGATGGCTGCTAGAGCGGGTTTTAAACTGCTATCTCGAGTTTGCAATTTAAACCTATGACAAATTCAAGACATTCCCTTTAGATACATGTAAGTGACCCCTGACGCAGGTCAATCTAGCCCTAAGTTAGGGTGCAATATATAACAATGGGGATGTGTATTACATGCCCTATCAGCAAAAACCCTAAATTGTCATTTTTACAGAAGAAATGCTGACAGCTCATTGGCGAGCACAGGGTTACATGCTGACCACTCAGCAGTGCTGACTTCTGAATAGGAGTACTATATGTAGTACCAAAAGAATGGTGAGATGAAACCAATCCACCCCACCCAGGAAGGGACAACAAGGGCCTGTCGTTGGAAGAGGTGATACCTCTTCCTGGCAGAACAGGCCAAACTAGGTGTGAGCCAAAGTCGATCTTGAAGGGCAACTGGTGGAAATACACGACAGGGTCTGCTCTTTTGTTCAGGTAGACAGCTTGGCATCGAGGACAGAGAGGGGGATGTCATTGGCAAACCATTTTTCCAGTTAGAATGAAAACCTAGTGTAGGCTACCAAGCACCACACACCGCAAAAGGGTTTTGCCCTTTTGGGTTTGGGAGAAATAGTGCATTCTGGGATTAGTAGATGCAACACTTGCAGGATGTTGTCATCATTTGTAAAATTCCCAGAACCTTCTACATTTCAGGAAAGCATTGAAAATGTGGCTCTTCCAATAATTGAGTAGGTCATATTGTACCTACCACCCAATCAGATCACCCTCACTCAAGGTAGCACCAAGACACCTTCGGGTACACGAGCACTATACAAAACTCAATAACATAGCATAACATAAAGAGGGTAGGGCCCTGGTAGCCCACAGGCTAGCAGGCCCGCATCCCCAGATGGCATCTTCTGGGCATACAAATGGCACCCAGAACTCAGATCAAGTCTGAACGGGAGAGAGGACTGAAGAATGATGGAACTGCTGTTCCCTGGACCCGGCAAAGAGAGGCTGCACCGAAGACTGGACTACACCTGCTGATCCTTGGGCTAGCAAAGAGAGGATTGTGCATGTGGTGCCCTGCTTGAGGAAAAGTAATCACCAAGCCCCAGCCAGAAGGAGTGACTGCAAGAGTCTTTTGGCTGACTTCCTGTTTGAGCTGCAATGGCACAAAAGCTAAAGAAGCCTGTTGTAGCCACAATTGCTTGACCGCTCCTGATTGCCAAAGTGTAGTCTGGGAGACTGCGTCCTGACACTCAAAAGTTGCCCCAAATCCGCTAGACCTGGGAGAGCGGTCAGAGTGCAGTTTGGTCACTAGACTCATCCAAAGGGAACCATTGGTTTTGTTGTGACTGGAGAGCAGTAGACCAGAGACACCTAGTTTTTGACTGGACTTCATGAAGACTGCAAGGGACATCCCCTCTTGATAAAGTCCCACGATCATGACTGTGGACCGAGGAGTAGTCCAAGGAAGACCCCTGTCATCACTGCAGCATCCTAAGCCTCCTTCAGCATCTTGGATCCTTTGCACCAGAACCACTCCATTGAAGTCAATGGCGCTTGATGCCTAAGGACCGGAACTGGACTGGAAACTGCTTTTGCCTGGAGGTAACTGTCCAAACAAGTCTCTCTGGCCCCCTTGCGTTACTCCCTACTGCTAGAGTTTCTCTCCCAAAGTGGGCAAGAATACCCAAACGCAACTTTAAAAGTCACCTAAAGTTTTCAAAGCTACCACTAACCAGAGTCGTTGCCATTATTCTTGAACTTCCAGTGAAAAGCAGTGATTTACAAATTGCGTAAATATTTATATCTCTGGAACCCTCTGCTAGATTTTGTTTTAGGGTCTAAAAAGTTACAAAAATTGGAGCTATGTATGAGAGGCGGATGGGGAGTTTTGAGAGACGCATATGCTATCTGCACCATAAATGATGTGATCTCAGCATCGTGCCTGGGCATAGTAATGTCCCTGCAAGTAGCTGAATTGGTTGCTTCAACTAGGGTAGGCTGCATGTCTGATGTACTGCAACTTACCATTTATACTGACAGTCAGTCGGATTCTGCGTGGTGCATGATTTTGGGCAACAATGGTCACAGAGGGGTTTCTCGACCTTCTCTGGATCCCTAATCCGCAACAGCATGTATCCATAAACTTGTTGAATGCACGCCACCTGCCAAAAAGAATTGCTTTGGTGAAATGTCCTGTTCACAAGACTGGTGAGGATTTTGTCACTAATGCAAATCGGTAAACTGAAAAGGTTGCTAAATATTGTGTACTTGAGGCAAGTACATTTCATGGGAATGGACAGTGTCACGATGTAAGAGAGAACATACCTTAGATGCTCCAGAGCACGGTGCAGATTTTTGGAGAGCGCCAACAGCATAATGCCCCAGAAATAGAGAAGGAGAAGTGAGAGAGAGCAGGATGTGTGAAGGATGTTAGCGAAATTTGAGCATCAAGTGAAGGAAAACTGGTGCTACCTGACTCTCTGTTGCCAGCCACAGATCATCAGAGAACTAACCCAGGAAAGAAGGCTGTTGTTGCCCCCAGCCATATAGGGAAAGCTAATCACAAAGCGGGAAAGGAGCCATTGCCTGCCATACCAGCAAACAATTAGCCCAGGTGCATTTTTGGAAATGCAGTGCATAATAACACTCACCTGAGTTGAATGTCTTTAGTATTCACCATTGTTGGTGCAGCAAGCGCTGGGTATTTTTAGACATGTGTTTCTGGATATTTGTCCTTTTTTAGTAGAGAGTAACACCTTAAACTTGGGGGGCAGGCAATATTTTGTAATACAGCAACAGCTAGCGGCAACCGGCACAGCAAGAGCTTTACTTCACGCTAGGGCAGCCACAGCCCACAGTGATCGCCAATGCAAAGCTTCAGCAACAACCATCCGTGACGTCCAAACAGATCTTCGTGCTACATCGACGACCATCCTCAGTGCCAGGCCTGGCGTTCGTGATACAGCAGTAGGCACCTGCAATGCTCCGCCGCCAAGACTCTGCTGCCAGCAACAACCACCGACACTCAGCTCCGATGTACTTGGCTCTTCGCGCTACAGCGACGACCGTCCTCAGTGCCAGGCCTGGCGTTCGTGATACAGCAGTAGGAACCTGCAATGCTCCACCGCCAAGACTCTGCTGCCAGCAACAACCTCCGACACTCAGCTCCGATGTACTTGGCTCTTCGCGCTACAGCGACGACCGTCCTCAGTGCCAGGCCTGGCGTTCGTGATACAGCAGTAGGAACCTGCAATGCTCCGCCGCCAAGACTCTGCTGCCAGCAACAACCACCGACACTCAGCTCCGATGTACTCGGCTCTTCGCGCTACAGCGACGACCGTCTTCAGTGCCAGGCCTGGCGTTCGTGATACAGCAGTAGGCACCTGCAATGCTCCGCCGCCAAGACTCTGCTGCCAGCAACAACCTCCGACACTCAGCTCCGATGTACTTGGCTCTTCGCGCTACAGCGACGACCGTCCTCAGTGACAGGCCTGGCGTTCATGATACAGCAGTGGGCACCTGCAATGCTCTGCCGCCAAGACTCTGCTGCCAGAAACAACCACCGACACTCAGCTCCGATGTACTCGGCTCTTTGCGCTACATCGACGACCGTCTTCAGTGCCAGGCCTGGCGTTCGTGATACAGCAGTAGGCACCTGCAATGCTCCGCCGCCAAGACTCTGCTGCCAGCAACAACCACCGACACTCAGCTCCGATGTACTCGGCTCTTCGCGCTACAGCGACGACCGTCTTCAGTGCCAGGCCTGGCGTTCGTGATACAGCAGTAGGCACCTGCAATGCTCCGCCGCCAAGACTCTGCTGCCAGCAACAACCACCGACACTCAGCTCCGATGTACTTGGCTCTTCGCGCTACAGCGACGACCGTCCTCAGTGCCAGGCCTGGCGTTCGTGATACAGCAGTAGGAACCTGCAATGCTCCGCCGCCAAGACTCTGCTGCCAGCAACAACCACCGACACTCAGCTCCGATGTACTCGGCTCTTCGCGCTACAGCGACGACCGTCTTCAGTGCCAGGCCTGGCGTTCGTGATACAGCAGTAGGAACCTGCAATGCTCCACCGCCAAGACTCTGCTGCCAGCAACAACCTCCGACACTCAGCTCCGATGTACTTGGCTCTTCGCGCTACAGCGACGACCGTCCTCAGTGCCAGGCCTGGCGTTCGTGATACAGCAGTAGGAACCTGCAATGCTCCGCCGCCAAGACTCTGCTGCCAGCAACAACCACGGACACTCAGCTCCGATGTACTCGGCTCTTCGCGCTACAGCGACGACCGTCTTCAGTGCCAGGCCTGGCGTTCGTGATACAGCAGTAGGCACCTGCAATGCTCCGCCGCCAAGACTCTGCTGCCAGCAACAACCTCCGACACTCAGCTCCGATGTACTTGGCTCTTCGCGCTACAGCGACGACCGTCCTCAGTGACAGGCCTGGCGTTCATGATACAGCAGTGGGCACCTGCAATGCTCTGCCGCCAAGACTCTGCTGCCAGCAACAACCACCGACACTCAGCTCCGATGTACTCGGCTCTTTGCGCTACATCGACGACCGTCTTCAGTGCCAGGCCTGGCGTTCGTGATACAGCAGTAGGCACCTGCAATGCTCCGCCGCCAAGACTCTGCTGCCAGCAACAACCACCGACACTCAGCTCCGATGTACTCGGCTCTTCGCGCTACAGCGACGACCGTCTTCAGTGCCAGGCCTGGCGTTCGTGATACAGCAGTAGGCACCTGCAATGCTCCGCCGCCAAGACTCTGCTGCCAGCAACAACCACCGACACTCAGCTCCGATGTACTTGGCTCTTCGCGCTACAGCGACGACCGTCCTCAGTGCCAGGCCTGGCGTTCGTGATACAGCAGTAGGAACCTGCAATGCTCCGCCGCCAAGACTCTGCTGCCAGCAACAACCACCGACACTCAGCTCCGATGTACTCGGCTCTTCGCGCTACAGCGACGACCGTCTTCAGTGCCAGGCCTGGCGTTCGTGATACAGCAGTAGGCACCTGCAATGCTCCGCCGCCAAGACTCTGCTGCCAGCAACAACCTCCGACACTCAGCTCCGATGTACTTGGCTCTTCGCGCTACAGCGACGACCGTCCTCAGTGACAGGCCTGGCGTTCATGATACAGCAGTGGGCACCTGCAATGCTCTGCCGCCAAGACTCTGCTGCCAGCAACAACCACCGACACTCAGCTCCGATGTACTTGGCTCTTCGCGCTACAGCGACGACCGTCCTCAGTGCCAGGCCTGGCGTTCGTGATACAGCAGTAGGCACCTGCAATGCTCCACCACCAAGACTCTGCTGCCAGAAACAACCACCGACACTCAGCTCCGATGTACTCGTCTCTTCGTGCTACAGCGACAAGAGTTCTCAGTGCCAGGCCTGGCGTTCGTGATACAGCAGTAGGCACCTGCAATGCCCCGCCGCCAAGATTCTGCTGCCAGCAACAACCACCGACACTCAGCTCCGATGTACTCGGCTCTTCGTGCTACAGCGACGACCGTCTTCAGTGCCAGGCCTGGCGTTCGTGATACAGCAGTAGGCACCTGCAATGCTCCGCCGCCAAGACTCTGCTGCCAGCAACAACCTCCGACACTCAGCTCCGATGTACTTGGCTCTTCGCGCTACAGCGACGACCGTCCTCAGTGACAGGCCTGGCGTTCATGATACAGCAGTGGGCACCTGCAATGCTCTGCCGCCAAGACTCTGCTGCCAGCAACAACCACCGACACTCAGCTCCGATGTACTTGGCTCTTCGCGCTACAGCGACGACCGTCCTCAGTGCCAGGCCTGGCATTCGTGATACAGCAGTAGGCACCTGCAATGCTCCGCCACCAAGACTCTGCTGCCAGAAACAACCACTGACACTCAGCTCCGATGTACTCGGCTCTTCGTGCTACAGCGACGACCGTCTTCAGTGCCAGGCCTGGCGTTCGTGATACAGCAGTAGGCACCTGCAATGCTCCGCCGCCAAGACTCTGCTGCCAGCAACAACCACCGACACTCAGCTCCGATGTACTCGGCTCTTTGTGCTACATCGACGACCGTCCTCAGTGCCAGGCCTGGCGTTCGTGATACAGCAGTAGGAACCTGCAATGCTCCGCCGCCAAGACTCTGCTGCCAGCAACAACCACCGACACTCAGCTCCGATGTACTCGGCTCTTCGTGCTACAGCGACGACCGTCTTCAGTGCCAGGCCTGGCGTTCGTGATACAGCAGTAGGCACCTGCAATGCTCCGCCGCCAAGACTCTGCTGCCAGCAACAACCACCGACACTCAGCTCCGATGTACTCGGCTCTTCGTGCTACAGCGACGACCGTCCTCAGTGCCAGGCCTGACGTTCGTGATACAGCAGTAGGCACCTGCAATGCTCCGCCGCCAAGACTCTGCTGCCAGCAACAACCACCGACACTCAGCTCCGATGTACTCGGCTCTTCGTGCTACAGCGACGACCGTCTTCAGTGCCAGGCCTGGCGTTCGTGATACAGCAGTAGGCACCTGCAATGCTCCGCCGCCAAGACTCTGCTGCCAGCAACAACCACCGACACTCAGCTCCGATGTACTCGGCTCTTCGTGCTACAGCAACGACCGTCCTCAGTGCCAGGCCTGGCGTTCGTGATACAGCAGTAGGAACCTGCAATGCTCCGCCGCCAAGACTCTGCTGCCAGCAACAACCACCGACACTCAGCTCCGATGTACTTGGCTCTTCGCGCTACAGCGACGACCGTCCTCAGTGCCAGGCCTGGCGTTCGTGATACAGCAGTAGGAACCTGCAATGCTCCGCCGCCAAGACTCTGCTGCCAGCAACAACCACCGACACTCAGCTCCGATGTACTCGGCTCTTCGCGCTACAGCGACGACCGTCTTCAGTGCCAGGCCTGGCGTTCGTGATACAGCAGTAGGCACCTGCAATGCTCCGCCACCAAGACTCTGCTGCCAGAAACAACCACTGACACTCAGCTCCGATGTACTCGGCTCTTCGTGCTACAGCGACGACAGTTCTCAGTGCCAGGCCTGGCGTTCGTGATACAGCAGTAGGAACCTGCAATGCTCCGCCGCCAAGACTCTGCTGCCAGCAACAACCACCGACACTCAGCTCCGATGTACTCGGCTCTTCGCGCTACAGCGACGACCGTCTTCAGTGCCAGGCCTGGCGTTCGTGATACAGCAGTAGGCACCTGCAATGCTCCGCCGCCAAGACTCTGCTGCCAGCAACAACCTCCGACACTCAGCTCCGATGTACTTGGCTCTTCACGCTACAGCGACGACCGTCCTCAGTGACAGGCCTGGCGTTCATGATACAGCAGTGGGCACCTGCAATGCTCTGCCGCCAAGACTCTGCTGCCAGCAACAACCACCGACACTCAGCTCCGATGTACTTGGCTCTTCGCGCTACAGCGACAACCGTCCTCAGTGCCAGGCCTGGCGTTCGTGATACAGCAGTAGGCACCTGCAATGCTCCGCCACCAAGACTCTGCTGCCAGAAACAACCACTGACACTCAGCTCCGATGTACTCGTCTCTTCGTGCTACAGCGACGACAGTTCTCAGTGCCAGGCCTGGCGTTCGTGATACAGCAGTAGGCACCTGCAATGCCCCGCCGCCAAGATTCTGCTGCCAGCAACAACCACCGACACTCAGCTCCGATGTACTCGGCTCTTCGTGCTACAGCGACGACCGTCTTCAGTGCCAGGCCTGGCGTTCGTGATACAGCAGTAGGCACCTGCAATGCTCCGCCGCCAAGACTCTGCTGCCAGCAACAACCTCCGACACTCAGCTCCGATGTACTTGGCTCTTCGTGCTACAGCGACGACCGTCCTCAGTGACAGGCCTGGCGTTCATGATACAGCAGTGGGCACCTGCAATGCTCTGCCGCCAAGACTCTGCTGCCAGCAACAACCACCGACACTCAGCTCCGATGTACTTGGCTCTTCGCGCTACAGCGACGACCGTCCTCAGTGCCAGGCCTGGCATTCGTGATACAGCAGTAGGCACCTGCAATGCTCCGCCACCAAGACTCTGCTGCCAGAAACAACCACTGACACTCAGCTCCGATGTACTCGGCTCTTCGTGCTACAGCGACGACAGTTCTCAGTGCCAGGCCTGGCGTTCGTGATACAGCAGTAGGCACCTGCAATGCCCTGCCGCCAAGATTCTGCTGCCAGCAACAACCACCGACACTCAGCTCCGATGTACTCGGCTCTTCGTGCTACAGCGACGACCGTCTTCAGTGCCAGGCCTGGCGTTTGTGATACAGCAGTAGGCACCTGCAATGCTCCGCCGCCAAGACTCTGCTGCCAGCAACAACCACCGACACTCAGCTCCGATGTACTCGGCTCTTTGTGCTACATCGACGACCGTCCTCAGTGCCAGGCCTGGCGTTCGTGATACAGCAGTAGGAACCTGCAATGCTCCGCCGCCAAGACTCTGCTGCCAGCAACAACCACCGACACTCAGCTCCGATGTACTCGGCTCTTCGTGCTACATCGACGACCGTCTTCAGTGCCAGGCCTGGCGTTCGTGATACAGCAGTAGGCACCTGCAATGCTCCGCCGCCAAGACTCTGCTGCCAGCAACAACCACCGACACTCAGCTCGGATGTACTCGGCTCTTCGTGCTACAGCGACGACCGTCCTCAGTGCCAGGCCTGACGTTCGTGATACAGCAGTAGGCACCTGCAATGCTCCGCCGCCAAGACTCTGCTGCCAGCAACAACCACCAACACTCAGCTCCGATGTACTCGGCTCTTCGCGCTACAGCGACGACCGTCTTCAGTGCCAGGCCTGGCGTTCGTGATACAGCAGTAGGCACCTTCAATGCTCCGCCGCCAAGACTCTGCTGCCAGCAACAACCTCCGACACTCAGCTCCGATGTACTTGGCTCTTCGCGCTACAGCGACGACCGTCCTCAGTGCCAGGCCTGGCGTTCGTGATACAGCAGTAGGCACCTGCAATGCTCCGCCACCAAGACTCTGCTGCCAGAAACAACCACTGACCCTCAGCTCCGATGTACTCGGCTCTTCGTGCTACAGCGACGACAGTTCTCAGTGCCAGGCCTGGCGTTCGTAATACAGCAGTAGGAACCTGCAATGCTCCGCCGCCAAGACTCTGCTGCCAGCAACAACCACCGACACTCAGCTCCGATGTACTCGGCTCTTCGCGCTACAGCGACGACCGTCTTCAGTGCCAGGCCTGGCGTTCGTGATACAGCAGTAGGCACCTGCAATGCTCCGCCGCCAAGACTCTGCTGCCAGCAACAACCTCCGACACTCAGCTCCGATGTACTTGGCTCTTCGCGCTACAGCGACGACCGTCCTCAGTGACAGGCCTGGCGTTCATGATACAGCAGTGGGCACCTGCAATGCTCTGCCGCCAAGACTCTGCTGCCAGCAACAACCACCGACACTCAGCTCCGATGTACTTGGCTCTTCGCGCTACAGCGACGACCGTCCTCAGTGCCAGGCCTGGCGTTCGTGATACAGCAGTAGGCACCTGCAATGCTCCGCCACCAAGACTCTGCTGCCAGAAACAACCACTGACACTCAGCTCCGATGTACTCGTCTCTACGTGCTACAGCGACGACAGTTCTCAGTGCCAGGCCTGGCGTTCGTGATACAGCAGTAGGCACCTGCAATGCCCCGCCGCCAAGATTCTGCTGCCAGCAACAACCACCGACACTCAGCTCCGATGTACTCGGCTCTTCGTGCTACAGCGACGACCGTCTTCAGTGCCAGGCCTGGCGTTCGTGATACAGCAGTAGGCACCTGCAATGCTCCGCCGCCAAGACTCTGCTGCCAGCAACAACCTCCGACACTCAGCTCCGATGTACTTGGCTCTTCGCGCTACAGCGACGACCGTCCTCAGTGACAGGCCTGGCGTTCATGATACAGCAGTGGGCACCTGCAATGCTCTGCCGCCAAGACTCTGCTGCCAGCAACAACCACCGACACTCAGCTCCGATGTACTTGGCTCTTCGCGCTACAGCGACGACCGTCCTCAGTGCCAGGCCTGGCATTCGTGATACAGCAGTAGGCACCTGCAATGCTCCGCCACCAAGACTCTGCTGCCAGAAACAACCACTGACACTCAGCTCCGATGTACTCGGCTCTTCGTGCTACAGCGACGACAGTTCTCAGTGCCAGGCCTGGCGTTCGTGATACAGCAGTAGGCACCTGCAATGCCCCGCCGCCAAGATTCTGCTGCCAGCAACAACCACCGACACTCAGCTCCGATGTACTCGGCTCTTCGTGCTACAGCGACGACCGTCTTCAGTGCCAGGCCTGGCGTTCGTGATACAGCAGTAGGCACCTGCAATGCTCCGCCGCCAAGACTCTGCTGCCAGCAACAACCATCGACACTCAGCTCCGATGTACTCGGCTCTTTGTGCTACATCGACGACCGTCCTCAGTGCCAGGCCTGGCGTTCGTGATACAGCAGTAGGAACCTGCAATGCTCCGCCGCCAAGACTCTGCTGCCAGCAACAACCACCGACACTCAGCTCCGATGTACTCGGCTCTTCGTGCTACAGCGACGACCGTCTTCAGTGCCAGGCCTGGCGTTCGTGATACAGCAGTAGGCACCTGCAATGCTCCGCCGCCAAGACTCTGCTGCCAGCAACAACCACCGACACTCAGCTCCGATGTACTCGGCTCTTAGTGCTACAGCGACGACCGTCCTCAGTGCCAGGCCTGACGTTCGTGATACAGCAGTAGGCACCTGCAATGCTCCGCCGCCAAGACTCTGCTGCCAGCAACAACCACCGACACTCAGCTCCGATGTACTCGGCTCTTCGTGCTACAGCGACGACCGTCTTCAGTGCCAGGCCTGGCGTTCGTGATACAGCAGTAGGCACCTGCAATGCTCCGCCGCCAAGACTCTGCTGCCAGCAACAACCACCGACACTCAGCTCCGATGTACTCGGCTCTTCGTGCTACAGCGACGACCGTCCTCAGTGCCAGGCCTGGCGTTCGTGATACAGCAGTAGGAACCTGCAATGCTCCGCCGCCAAGACTCTGCTGCCAGCAACAACCACCGACACTCAGCTCCGATGTACTTGGCTCTTCGCGCTACAGCGACGACCGTCCTCAGTGCCAGGCCTGGCGTTCGTGATACAGCAGTAGGCACCTGCAATGCTCCGCCACCAAGACTCTGCTGCCAGAAACAACCACTGACACTCAGCTCCGATGTACTCGTCTCTACGTGCTACAGCGACGACAGTTCTCAGTGCCAGGCCTGGCGTTCGTGATACAGCAGTAGGCACCTGCAATGCCCCGCCGCCAAGATTCTGCTGCCAGCAACAACCACCGACACTCAGCTCCGATGTACTCGGCTCTTCGTGCTACAGCGACGACCGTCTTCAGTGCCAGGCCTGGCGTTCGTGATACAGCAGTAGGCACCTGCAATGCTCCGCCGCCAAGACTCTGCTGCCAGCAACAACCTCCGACACTCAGCTCCGATGTACTTGGCTCTTCGCGCTACAGCGACGACCGTCCTCAGTGACAGGCCTGGCGTTCATGATACAGCAGTGGGCACCTGCAATGCTCTGCCGCCAAGACTCTGCTGCCAGCAACAACCACCGACACTCAGCTCCGATGTACTTGGCTCTTCGCGCTACAGCGACGACCGTCCTCAGTGCCAGGCCTGGCATTCGTGATACAGCAGTAGGCACCTGCAATGCTCCGCCACCAAGACTCTGCTGCCAGAAACAACCACTGACACTCAGCTCCGATGTACTCGGCTCTTCGTGCTACAGCGACGACAGTTCTCAGTGCCAGGCCTGGCGTTCGTGATACAGCAGTAGGCACCTGCAATGCCCCGCCGCCAAGATTCTGCTGCCAGCAACAACCACCGACACTCAGCTCCGATGTACTCGGCTCTTCGTGCTACAGCGACGACCGTCTTCAGTGCCAGGCCTGGCGTTCGTGATACAGCAGTAGGCACCTGCAATGCTCCGCCGCCAAGACTCTGCTGCCAGCAACAACCATCGACACTCAGCTCCGATGTACTCGGCTCTTTGTGCTACATCGACGACCGTCCTCAGTGCCAGGCCTGGCGTTCGTGATACAGCAGTAGGAACCTGCAATGCTCCGCCGCCAAGACTCTGCTGCCAGCAACAACCACCGACACTCAGCTCCGATGTACTCGGCTCTTCGTGCTACAGCGACGACCGTCTTCAGTGCCAGGCCTGGCGTTCGTGATACAGCAGTAGGCACCTGCAATGCTCCGCCGCCAAGACTCTGCTGCCAGCAACAACCACCGACACTCAGCTCCGATGTACTCGGCTCTTAGTGCTACAGCGACGACCGTCCTCAGTGCCAGGCCTGACGTTCGTGATACAGCAGTAGGCACCTGCAATGCTCCGCCGCCAAGACTCTGCTGCCAGCAACAACCACCGACACTCAGCTCCGATGTACTCGGCTCTTCGTGCTACAGCGACGACCGTCTTCAGTGCCAGGCCTGGCGTTCGTGATACAGCAGTAGGCACCTGCAATGCTCCGCCGCCAAGACTCTGCTGCCAGCAACAACCACCGACACTCAGCTCCGATGTACTCGGCTCTTCGTGCTACAGCGACGACCGTCCTCAGTGCCAGGCCTGGCGTTCGTGATACAGCAGTAGGAACCTGCAATGCTCCGCCGCCAAGACTCTGCTGCCAGCAACAACCACCGACACTCAGCTCCGATGTACTTGGCTCTTCGCGCTACAGCGACGACCGTCCTCAGTGCCAGGCCTGGCGTTCGTGATACAGCAGTAGGAACCTGCAATGCTCCGCCGCCAAGACTCTGCTGCCAGCAACAACCACCGACACTCAGCTCCGATGTACTCGGCTCTTCGCGCTACAGCGACGACCGTCTTCAGTGCCAGGCCTGGCGTTCGTGATACAGCAGTAGGCACCTGCAATGCTCCGCCGCCAAGACTCTGCTGCCAGCAACAACCTCCGACACTCAGCTCCGATGTACTTGGCTCTTCGCGCTACAGCGACGACCGTCCTCAGTGACAGGCCTGGCGTTCATGATACAGCAGTGGGCACCTGCAATGCTCTGCCGCCAAGACTCTGCTGCCAGCAACAACCACCGACACTCAGCTCCGATGTACTTGGCTCTTCGCGCTACAGCGACGACCGTCCTCAGTGCCAGGCCTGGCGTTCGTGATACAGCAGTAGGCACCTGCAATGCTCCACCACCAAGACTCTGCTGCCAGAAACAACCACCGACACTCAGCTCCGATGTACTCGTCTCTTCGTGCTACAGCGACGACCGTCCTCAGTGCCAGGCCTGGCGTTCGTGATACAGCAGTAGGCACCTGCAATGCTCCGCCGCCAAGACTCTGCTGCCAGCAACAACCACCGACACTCAGCTCCGATGTACTCGGCTCTTCGCGCTACAGCGACGACCGTCTTCAGTGCCAGGCCTGGCGTTCGTGATACAGCAGTAGGCACCTGCAATGCTCCGCCACCAAGACTCTGCTGCCAGCAACAACCACCGACACTCAGCTCTGATGTACTTGGCTCTTCGCGCTACAGCGACGACCGTCCTCAGTGCCAGGCCTGGCGTTCCTGATACAGCAGTAGGAACCTGCAATGCTCCGCCGCCAAGACTCTGCTGCCAGCAACAACCACCGACACTCAGCTCCGATGTACTCGGCTCTTCGCGCTACAGCGACGACCGTCTTCAGTGCCAGGCCTGGCGTTCGTGATACAGCAGTAGGCACCTGCAATGCTCCGCCGCCAAGACTCTGCTGCCAGCAACAACCTCCGACACTCAGCTCCGATGTACTTGGCTCTTCGCGCTACAGCGACGACCGTCCTCAGTGACAGGCCTGGCGTTCATGATACAGCAGTGGGCACCTGCAATGCTCTGCCGCCAAGACTCTGCTGCCAGCAATAACCACCGACACTCAGCTCCGATGTACTTGGCTCTTCGCGCTACAGCGACGACCGTCCTCAGTGCCAGGCCTGGCGTTCGTGATACAGCAGTAGGCACCTGCAATGCTCCACCACCAAGACTCTGCTGCCAGAAACAACCACCGACACTCAGCTCCGATGTACTCGTCTCTTCGTGCTACAGCGACGACAGTTCTCAGTGCCAGGCCTGGCGTTCGTGATACAGCAGTAGGCACCTGCAATGCCCCGCCGCCAAGATTCTGCTGCCAGCAACAACCACCGACACTCAGCTCCGATGTACTCGACTCTTCGTGCTACAGCGACGACCGTCTTCAGTGCCAGGCCTGGCGTTCGTGATACAGCAGTAGGCACCTGCAATGCTCCGCCGCCAAGACTCTGCTGCCAGCAACAACCTCCGACACTCAGCTCCGATGTACTTGGCTCTTCGCGCTACAGCGACGACCGTCCTCAGTGACAGGCCTGGCGTTCATGATACAGCAGTGGGCACCTGCAATGCTCTGCCGCCAAGACTCTGCTGCCAGCAACAACCACCGACACTCAGCTCCGATGTACTTGGCTCTTCGCGCTACAGCGACGACCGTCCTCAGTGCCAGGCCTGGCATTCGTGATACAGCAGTAGGCACCTGCAATGCTCCGCCACCAAGACTCTGCTGCCAGAAACAACCACTGACACTCAGCTCCGATGTACTCGGCTCTTCGTGCTACAGCGACGACAGTTCTCAGTGCCAGGCCTGGCGTTCGTGATACAGCAGTAGGCACCTGCAATGCCCCGCCGCCAAGATTCTGCTGCCAGCAACAACCACCGACACTCAGCTCCGATGTACTCGGCTCTTCATGCTACATCGACGACCGTCCTCAGTGCCAGGCCTGACGTTCGTGATACAGCAGTAGGCACCTGCAATGCTCCGCCGCCAAGACTCTGCTGCCAGCAACAACCACCGACACTCAGCTCCGATGTACTCGGCTCTTCGTGCTACAGCGACGACCGTCTTCAGTGCCAGGCCTGGCGTTCGTGATACAGCAGTAGGCACCTGCAATGCTCCGCCGCCAAGACTCTGCTGCCAGCAACAACCTCCGACACTCAGCTCCGATGTACTCGGCTCTTTGTGCTACATCGACGACCGTCCTCAGTGCCAGGCCTGGCATTCGTGATACAGCAGTAGGCACCTGCAATGCTCCGCCGCCAAGAATCTGCTGCCAGCAGCAACCACCGACACTCAGCTCCGATGTACTCGGCTCTTCGTGCTACAGCGACGACCGTCCTCATTGCCAGGCCTGGAGTTAGTGATACAGCAGTAGGCACCTGCAATGCTCCACCGCCAAAACTCTGCTGCCAGCAACAACCACCGACACTCAGCTCCGATGTACTCGGCTCTTTGCGCTACATCGACGACCGTCCTCAGTGCCAGGCCTGGCGTTCGTGATACAGCAGTAGGCACCTGCAATGGCTGTAGGAGAGTAGGATCTGCCTCTTATGTTGCCCCCACTTTTTTTCTGATGTTTACACTGGTTTCTGGCTATAGTCTTGCTGGGACCCTGCTAATCAGGGCCCCAGCCTCTCTGTTCTCTCTAAACAACTTGGAGTGCATATTAGGTGCACTAGTGATTGGATACTGTGTAAGCCTGGGCAAAGCACTACGCTACACTCGCGTAGTTTGCGAAGTTTGCGCTACTTCGCACTACGCGAATTGCACGTAGCACAGTGCAAACACACGTAGCGTAGCAGTAATTTTTTGCTTGCTCGCGGTCCTCAACGTCAAGTTGGCAACTGCGAGCAAGCAAAATGACATCTCGGCGAGACTTTTTCCTCGTTCACGATCAGCAACATCAAGTTGCCGATCGCGAGCGTGGAAAATAAACCTCTCGGCTTGTAGACAAATTTGTGTCAAATTTGGTTCCTTAAATATCTAATAAATTGAAGAATTCCGAAAGTGCGTGGGCGGTCTCCTCTTCGGCCCATATATTGGCTACTGCTCAGTATTATGAAAATAGGGATAAAGAGGAAAGAGAGAAACTTGATAAAAAGACTAAAGAGCTGAAAACAAAAGTTCTTTTGCAACAAGCTTATCCTCCTCGCCCTGCCCAACGTGAATATCAGCCGCCTCCACAATTTCAGAGACAGTTGCAGAGGCCTGGGCCTTTTGTTCCCCGACCCCCACTGGGCCAGAATCAATGTGCCTACTGTAAAGAACAAAGGCCATTTAAAGTATAATTGCCCAGTTTTTGTTACAGCGCACGAGCGGCATTCCCGGGTCACGAGGCCGGGGTGGTTATCAGTCAGCACCCAGGGGTAGAGGACGGGGTACGCCGCCTAATAACCAACGTTCCATGCCCCCTGGAAACTCCACGAATTATTTTGATCAGCAAAATGTTCAGTCTACCAACTATTACAATGATGATTATTATACCGAGGATGAGAGCCAGAATTCCCAACCTAGCTAGGACAGCCATGGACAAAGTACGGGAGTAGTATCAGTTCCAGTGGACCAAAGTGGGCCTTATGTTGATGTGGAAGCACTAGGTGTTACAGAGCCATTCCTATTAGACACTGGTGCAACAAAGAGCTCTATGATTCACTCTAAAATCCCTGGGGCACCTTTGTCTGGCTGTACGAATGTTTCGGTAGGTTTTTCTGGCGCCCCAGTTCAAAACCCAGTTTCACGCCCTTTGCCCATTTCAATAGGTCCTTACAAATTGGAGGCCCCGCTCCTTTTAACAACTGGTTGTGGTGAAAATTTGTTGGGCTTGGATTTATTGAAGAGATTGTATGCGACATTACACTGTTCCCCTTCTGGTGTACGTCTTACCTTAGGTAAGAAATTGACCTCACCGATGTACTTGTCTAAAGACCAGCTTCCCCCTGAATTACAATCTCTTCCCGCCACCCTCTGGGCCACCGGCCCCAATGATGTGGGCCTCCTGCAGATCCCGCCCTACATTGTAACCCTCAAGCCTAATATTAAATTTCCTCGCATTCCACAGTATAAAATTTCCAGTGACGGCGAAAAAGCTCTTTTGACTATAGTTCATGATTTGGTACAAAATGGTGTGGTTGAAGAGACTAGGGGAAATGTATGCAATAGCCCTGTTCTGCCTGTTTTTAAACGAACCGACCCCTCTCAGCTACCTGTCTATCGTTTTGTGATTGATCTCAGAGAGGTCAACAAGATTGTAGTACCTCAATTCCCTGTTGTCCCGGATATTAATGCCCTGTTGACAATGATACCCGCCTCAGCTTCCTGGTTTTCTGTCATTGACCTCAAAAATGCTTTCTTCAGCATTCCCATTGCTGAGGAAAGTAGGGATATTTTTGGCTTCTCCTTAGCAGGCCGAAGCTTCCGGTTCAAGCGGGCTCCTCAAGGTTATTGCGAGAGCCCCTCCATTTATAGTCAAGCATTAAAATCACAGCTCGATACTTTGTCTTTACCACCAGGGGCCACTCTCATTCAATATGTGGATGACCTGTTGGTTGCAGCAGATTCTGAGGACACTTGTAAAAAGGCTACCATTTCACTGTTACGCCACTTATCTGACCACCACCACAAGGTTTCACCATCAAAATTGCAATATTGCTGCCAAGAGGTTACCTACCTAGGTCATCTCTTGTCAAAGGAGGGACGGCGATTGACCCCAGAACGTATCCAAGCAATTGCCCAAATGCCTATTCCATGTACGCAAAAAGAGGTGCATGCCTTTTTAGGTATTACCTCTTATTGTAGACAATGGATCCCCAATTTTTCCCTTCTGGCGAAACCCTTGTTGGCACTTACTCTTAAAGATACACCGCACCCTCTCCCATGGACTGCGGAATGTCAGAAAAGTTTCACTGATTTACGTACTGCCTTGTGCTCTGCTCCTGTGTTAGGAACTCCTGATTACAGTAAGCCTTTCACACTCTATGTTCATGAGAAAGAAGGTTGCGCATTATAAGTTTTAACGCAACGATTTGGGGACAAGCAACGTCCCTGTGCCTATTTTTCGGCCACGTTAGATCCAGTGGCCAAGGCATTACCTAGCTGTTTGAGGGCTACAGCAGCAGCTGCAGTTTCCATTCGCCAGTCTGCTGGATTGGTATTAGATAATACCCTTATTGTCATGGTGACGCATGCAGTAGACACCCTCCTAAATAGAACAAAGACTCAACACCTCACGAGTGCCCGCCTTTTGGGGTACGAATTGACGCTCTTGGCTAGCCACATACACATTAAGCGATGTAATGCCTTGAACCCGGCAACATTGCTGCCAATTCCAGTAGAAAATGGTACTCAGGAGCAGCATGATTGCTTCCTCTGCACGGGGGAAGAGACAAGAGGCAGAGTTGATACTCCACTCCCGGACCCGGATGGGATCCTATGGGTGGACGGTTCTTGTTTTAAGCTTCCCAAAGGTGAAACGACCTCAGCCTATGCAGTCACTACCTTGTACACTGTTGTGGAAACAGCGCGTATTATACATAATTCAGCCCAGGCAGCTGAATTGATAGCACTGACTAGAGCTTGTGTGTTGGCTGAAGGAAATAGGGTGAATGTGTATACTGATAGTCAGTATGCGTTTGGAGTGGCCCATAGTTTTGGCCGCCTGTGGAAGGAAAGAGGGTTTCTCACATCCCATGGCACTAAGATACAGCATGGCCAATTGGTAAATGACCTTCTTGAATCACTCACCTTGCCCACTCAGATAGCGATTGTGAAGTGTAGTGCACATAAGAAGATCACTGATGATGTAGGTCAAGGAAATGCTTTAGCAGACCAGATAGCGAAAGAGACAGCTAGTGACACTACAAGCCGCATGTATGTTGCGGGCTCTGCTAGATGGGTTGCACAAGGAGGGATGTGTGAGAATACTGTGGACAGTGTAAAAATGATCCAGGCAGAGGCCACAGAGAAAGAATTGAGTACGCGGAAAGAGAGTATAGGAAGGTTGGATGTGACAGGGTGCTGGACAGACTTGTCGGAACATCAACGCTGGTTGTTACCAGATGCTTATGTACTCCCAGTAGTTACCATGGCACACGGTCCAGCCCACATTAGCGCTAAAGGTATATGCAAACTTCTGGCTCCGGTATGGCAGAATGTGGGGATCCCTAAATGTGCAGACAATCTGGTTAAGCATTGTATTATATGCTTGATGCATAACCCGGGGAAGGGAACACCAACACCGGCAGGCCACTTTGCTCCCCCAACGTACCCTTTTGAGGTTTTGCAAATAGATTACATTCACATGGAACGATGTAACAATCTGAAGTATGTTCTTGTTGTGGTATGTGCCTTCTCCCGATGGATAGAGGCCTATCCCCTGAAAGATAATACTGCTCTATCCACGGCAAAAGTCCTTTTGAAGGAGTTTCTGCCGAGATTTGGGTTACCCAGAATTATTTGGAGTGACAACGGAAGTGAATTTGTGGGTCAGATCATGCAGAAAGTATGTACAGGCCTTGGCATTAAACAAAAGTTCCACGCAGCAAACCATCCTCAGTCAGCAGGTTTGGTGGAATGCTATAATGGCACTCTTAAGCTTAAACTCGCGAAAATACAAGCCAGCACGGGTCTTGCTTGGCCTGATGCCTTGCCCTTGGCTCTCTTATCCACCAGAACAACCACCCATTCCAGTATGGGGCTTAGTCCTTATGAGGTTGTGTTTGGACGCCCTGCAAATGTTTGGGGAGTCCCAAGGCCAAAGAAATACTCCGAGATAGAGCATCCATTGTTAATTGACTATTTGCATGATCTCACCACTAAGTTACGTGTCCTTCACCAACAGGTACAAGATACTTTGCCTCAGGCTTCAACGGATCCTGGTTAAATACGGATCTGTATGTAAAATGTATATACACGTTGCACACTATAGAAGCGGAATTGTTCTGTTGGTGCAATTTTATTCCTGTTGGAATATTTTAAAACCAATTCACATTACACTGAGTGTAGTACCTTACTGTTCAAATTGCTATATATGTTTTAGCAGACATTTGTAGCCTACATTTAAGCTTGAGTTTCATACATGTTACATTCCAGTCAATTAAAAACCTTTGTCGATGGAGTCTTCCAATGATTGTGGAGTCGACTGAAAGGAAGATTGTCGAATCATGACTGTTAACATGTTCGGCTCATGTTATGCAAAAGTCGAAGTGTTGGGTCTCTGGAAGCTTTCCTTTGGATATTTGTGAACTGTTAATTTAAAATACGGCCCGGAGATTGGGTCTGCATTAAAAACTTCCAGAGGTCGAAGAACTTGGAACCTCGCTGGAGAGAACCTCGTCAAGTACTTCTAGCGACGCGTACTGCAGTGAAGGTGGCCGGCAAAAAGAACTGGGTACATGGGGTACATTGCAAGAAAGTGGCCCTACCTTTGCCTTATGACCAGTGGGTTCGCAACCCAATTAGCAACTCTGAAAGCGAAAGAATACCAAGATTTGGACTGTTTAGCGATGCACACCTAGACTTTGCCAGATCAGAGAAAGACGACGACGAGGTCCTCCAGACAGCTATACCACCGGCATTGAAATTGGACACTACTAAACCACATCTCCTTTTCCAAGAACAAACTGTACCTGGTTCCCAGAGGTACGATTTGAGGCCCACACTGAACAAAAATACCTCAATAGTGCCTCATTGACTTTGTCTTTATCCCGATTTCCACATGTTGCAGGGCCGTGATCGTAGTCTCAGAATTGTGACCCAAGGTGTGGCTCTAGGCCTGTGGGACTTGTAGGAAAATAAAAAGAACTACAGACAATCACAGCTGAGTGAAGCAACCTCCCATCACGGGCAACATTTAGAGATGGAAATGACTGTTCAAAAGGGAATGGACAAAATACAAACAATGAGCACGAAGCATTGTAAATTATTGCATAATCGTTTTGTAGTGGCTTTAATAATATTGATTTTAATGTGTATTATATTGTCTTGCATAGGATGGGGACTTCATGTAATTTTTACGCAGCCTATTCCCAAAGTTACCGTTGAAATACATACACATGTCGCTCTACCACCTCATGTTGAGTCTGGAAGGAGTGAATTCCGTAACAACACATTTGTTTCTATGCTACACCAACATCAATTGGCTACTAATGCGACGAACTGTTGGGTTTGTGGTCTTCTGCCAAGTTCGGTGAATACTGGAATACCATACATTACCCTTCCTTTTTCATTTAATGGTTCTTGTAGTGCATGGTGGGAACTGAGTGCCAGTTGGGTATTTTCTGGAGATGGTGATACCCGAGATGTAAGGAGCTTGGGAGTACATCTATACCATTTATTTTGGCGGGACAGAAAAAGGATATATGGGACGAATAGTGAGAAGTCAGAATATGCTGATCGCCAAACCAGATCTACGGATTTGTATTTCCTGCCCTCTAATAAAACCTCTCGAAAAGGACAAACTTTTCTAGTGGTACCTGGACAAGCACCATTCTGTATTAGGAAAGGAGGGTTAGAATATAAAGGTACAAGCAAATGCCAACATATTGTGACTTTGAATGGGACAGATTGGCCTTGCATGGTTCCCTCACGTAATACATACTTTGTGTGTGGAAATAAGGCTTACACTTCTCTACCTGGTAATTGGAGAGGCACTTGTTATATCGCTTGGTTGTTGCCCCCTATATATATAGCAGATGCCAAGCATCATTTACAGAAAAGAAGGGTGGCGTCAGACCAGGATATGTCAGGACAAGAAGTCGGGGATGTCTTGAAAGGACTTCTTCCATTCTGGGGTCCAATAGCCAACAGTAGAGTCATAAGACAACTAATTCGAGTTGTAGAAGCCACTGTCAATGAAACAGCTGGAGCTTTGAGTAATCTCACTGCAGAACTCGTTGCTGACCGCCTTGTCACGCTTCAGAACAGGATGGTATTAGATATTATTCTTGCTGACCGTGGGGGCATATGCAAATTGATCGGATCTAGCTGTTGCATTTATATTCCAGACAACGCCCCTACAGTATACCAAGCCATCTCTAAACTACATAAGATCGCTGAGTCCGTTCACCAGGATGAAGGGAATTGGTCTCTGATGGGATGGTTTGGGGGACTACTGTCTACATGGGGATGGAAGATTCTTACCTTTGTCGGAGCGACTCTGGCTATTCTCTTCTCATGTTGCCTTTACCTACAATGTGGTCCCGCTATATGCAGGCTCTGCGCCACCCTGTGTGTTCCAAATCCTGTATCCCAGAAAGCAGAGAGCACGAAGATAATGCTGCAACAACAGCTTGTAGATTTCATGGCTATTGAAGTCGATTCTGATTAACAACAGCCTCTGTGTTTTTGCCTGAGTAATGGCAAAAGGAGGGTCTGAGGAAATTTGATTACGGCTCCATCTTGCGTATTGACACCATTGCGATGTTGCCCTCACTCAGGCACCGACAACCTTCGTAGCGTTTCTTTCATACTCTGTACTGTAACATTTTAAACGACCTTTTCCTGTCTCTCTGAGCAAAGTACATTCTGAGACCCGGCTCGAAGCAACTAATTCCCGTGATAACCATCTATTGACCCTTGGTGATCCTTCTCTGCCTCTCCAATTGTTTAATGAATCACCACCTGCAACACGCAAACACGTCCTGTTGTAAATTAATTTAACTTAGGAATGCTCATGCCACCTGGCCTATAGGGTCAGGTAGAGAACACGACCCTAGGGAAGGAATTTCTATTACCTATTATCCTGTATCTTGTACAAAGAATGTTTGCTAGTGGATGATTTGTTCGTTTTTATTGCACATTGAGGGGGTTGTTGCTTTAGGGGATTCAAGCGCTATAAAAGACTGTGAGCCACGGATTGAAGTCTCCTGAGAACCTACCACTGATGTACTTCTAGGACAACTGTACCTAGCAGCAGCTAATAAATTGAAGTTCCTATGCCAACAGAGTGTTCCGTGTCTCTGTACATTTAGAAGGCGAACTCAGAAGATTTCAGGCGTACCCTGCGCCGCCAGGCCTAATTCAGCCTGGTTCTTCAGCCTAAATCCAATATGGCCTCTGTCATCGCACGCAGAAGTGGCCACTGTCTCATGAGGCGCGGAGTGAGATGCGCATGTGCGAGAAATATCCTAAACCTCGTAGCGACCTTTGCTCATCGTGTCCCTGGTCAAGGATATGAAACGGGACTTTCGCCAAGATAGGGGAACAATCAACCTTACAGTAAACCGGAACAAGCTGACACTTCGCTGACCAATGACCTCACCCTCGAACTGTACTAAGAATCTGGGAATAAAAATCGGACGATCCCAACCAGCCAATCACGACTGTCCTAAAGCTCAAAATTGTATCTTCTTTAACTTGATTTTACAATAAAAAGGGTAGTAGAATAGTGAGGGATTATTATTTTATTATTCATCATTTTTCCACCTTCGTTCGTTGTAACGCCTTTTCTGATGATCCAGATGCTGCCCGACTGCTTGATGACTGCAAACTTTTTCTAAATCCACGGGCTATGATAGATGTTTGCACGATTTCTGATCCTTAGTTAAATTGGGACTGTAATGTGCTGAGCAGAGGACTTTGAGCTTTGGCCTGCTTTTTCGGACAATTTACGAAAAAATTTGGTTATGAAGAGCCAATGAATTAGAGGACTTCAAATAGCCAGATTAGGTAAATATGATGTTCTGCGATTTATTTGAATTGATCTAAAATTCTAAACTTTGACGAGACAAATGCAAATATAAATCATTATGAAAATTTAGATAAACAGATATTGATTAACAAGAAATATGAGTTTGTGGTTTCATTAAGAAAAATAAGGATTCTGAGTCTTAAAATGTGTTTTAGCTGGTTCTAAATCACCATCAACCAATCCAACTAAATTGGTCCGTTGACCAAGTGGGTGGAGTGCCTTGATGTTTGGGATTAGGGATCTATAGGCGAAGGATGTTAATGTATATTTTGTAAAATAACTTTTCTCTCCCTATAGGTTGTTATAAGGTATTTCCCCCCACATGTCCAGCGCTTGAATTACTCATCCCTCCTGTGTGCAGACTCGTGAGAGAGACGTATGAGTGTTGGTGTTATGGGCCCCACCAATCAATGTGTGTGTGAATGAGCTAGTGTGACGTGGGGTCTGCGACGCAGGGAGGATATCGGTGAATGTTATTCCCCATTTCCAGATTTGCGCTGATCACCTTAATTAGGTTAAACATATCGAAATTTAAAATTATTTCAATTTCCTACTGTCTCTGCCCATTGTCCATGTGCATTGAGGGGAGCAACAAGCACCCTAGCAGCAGCCTCTGAGGTGAGGGGACACTGGGGCTCGTGGGAGAACCAGGCAGGGGCCCGAGGCAGGCGGTGCCGCTGGATATGGAATGTGAGCCCTGAGCAGGCAGCAGACATACAGACGCAGCGCTGTGTTTATCTGCAGGGCTCAGCACCTCTGTAAGGTAAACCTAGCCCGTTTCAAGATGGCGCCGGGAGAAGCTTTCATTGGCAGCATCTGATCCATGGAGGCCCGTGCGGCGGCCATCTTTAAACGGGATACTTCGTACAGTCGCACCTTCAGTCCGCCATCTACTATCGCTATTCTGTTCTCTGCTCCAGATGCAGGACCAGAGGTTCTTGGAAAGAACGGTCCGGGGTTTGGCAATAGTATTTCCGGTCAGTGCTCTGCTTACCCCCGTGCCTCAGTCCTCCCGCAGGCAGCGCTCACCTGCTTCATGTACACGGCTTCTAAGCGCTTGTGTATCCTCGGTGCTCCTCTGACCAGTCTGTGCTGCCTGTGGACACCCCCCACCCCGCACTCCGGCCTTCAGTGCTTTGCGGAGCCCCCATTACCTGAGCGGAGAGGAGCTGAACCACGACTCGAGGACTGAAGTCTGGAGAGGTGAGAGGCCGGGACTGTGCCCCAGGAGCCCCCGCCTGAGGGAGGCGGGATTCTATCAGTGGGGGGTAGAGGAGGCTGGGGGCGCACAGGGGGGCGACGCAGGACATTACTGAAGGCCAGGGCAGGAAATGAGTTGAGTGGCGTGTAAGAGACATGGCTCATGAGAGAGATGAGGCACTGACCCTGAGAGGCGTATACTAGGATATTACTGAGGAGAGATGCGGCATCACTGAGAGAGATGGCACTGACCCTGAGAGGAGTATGCTTGGATATTACTGAGGAGAGATTCGGCATCACTGAGAGATGAGGCACTGACCCTGAGAGGAGTATGCTTGGATATTACTGAGGAGAGAGATGCCGCATACCTGAGAGATGCCGCGTACCTGAGAGATGCCGCATACCTGAGAGATGCCGCGTACCTGAGAGATGCCGCATACCTGAGAGATGCCGCATCCCTGAGAGATGCGGCACTGACCCTGAGAGGGAGTATATTAGGATATTACTAAGGAGAGATGCAGGTTCACTGAGAGATGTGGCAGTCACCCTGAGAGGGAGTATGCTTGGATATTACTGAGGAGAGAGATATCGCATCCTTGAGAGATGCCGCTTCCTTGAGAGATGTGGTACTGACTCTGAGAAGGGGAATGATTGGATATAACAGAGGAGAGAGATGCGGCATCACAGAGAGATGAGGCACTGACCCTGAGAGGGAGTATGCTGTAATATTACTGAGGAGAGAGATGTCGCATCTCTGAGAGATGCGGCACTGACCCTGAGAGGGAGTATGCTTAGATATTACTAAGGAGAGATGCAGCATCACAGAGAGATGTGGCACTGACCCTGAGAGGGAGTATGCATGGATATTACTATGGAGAGATGCGGCATCACTGAGAGATGTGGCACTGACCCTGAGAGGGAGTATGCTTGGATATAACAGAGGAGAGAAATGCGGCATCACAGAGAGATGTGGCACTGACCCTGAGAGGGAGTATGCTTAGATATTACTAAGGAGAGATGCGGCATCACTGAGAGATGTGGCACTGACCCTGAGAGGGAGTTTGCTTGGATATAACAGAGGAGAGAAATGCGGCATCACAGAGAGATGTGGCACTGACCCTGAGAGGGAGTATGCTTGGATATAACAGAGGAGAGAGATACGGCATCACAGAGAGATGTGGCACTGACCCTGAGAGGGAGTATGCTTAGATATTACTATGGAGAGATGCGGCATCACTGAGAGATGTGGCACTGACCCTGAGAGGGAGTATGCTTGGATATAACAGAGGAGAGAGATACGGCATCACAGAGAGATGTGGAACTGACCCTGAGAGGGAGTATGCTTAGATATTACTAAGGAGCGATGCCGTATCACAGAGAGATGTGGCACTGACCCTGAGAGGGAGTATGCTTGGGTATTACTGAAGAGAGAGATGCCACATCCCTCAGAGATGTGGCACTGACCCTGAGAGGGGGTATGGTTGAATATAACAGAGGAGAGAAATGCGGCATCACAGAGAGATGTGGCACTGTCCCTGAGAGGGAGTTTGCTTGGATATAACAGAGGAGAGAGATACGGCATCACACAGAGATGTGGCACTGACCCTGAGAGGGAGTATGCTTAGATATTACTAAGGAGAGATGCGGCATCACTGAGAGATGTGGCACTGACCCTGAGAGGGAGTATGCATGGATATTACTCAGAATAGATATGTGGTATCACTTGGAGATGGAGAGCTGGCCATGCATGGGGGGTGTCTGGATATTACTGCGGAGAAGAATGAGGCATGTGTGAGATGGGGCAGGACCCCTATTGGGAATGGGTCTAGTTATTTATGATTGTCCCACTTCTACTCAGCTATCATTTGTTCACTGTGTATCGTCAGCGCTTTACCTGTCCAGTATTATATGATATTTTTGTTATTGATATATGCATGAAGTATCCTTTTTTTTAAATCACCTCAAATTGGAAAGAAACTGTAAAATCACTTCTACATGCAATGCTGATTTTTAATTGCATCAAATTGGAATGCGTTGTGATGCCATGATGGGCTGCGTTACAGAAATAAAGCCGCCCGCCAAGTACCACACATCAAGGGTTAGGCTAATGAATGTTAGTGCTGATGTCGATATCACCACATACAATTCCTTAGTCACACAAGTTACAGTTTTCCCTGACCTCCAGACCTGCGCTAAGCTCGGGCTCCACAGCATTCGAGTTTGCCCTGTCGCTGTGCTTGCAGAGCAATGTTGATCACTTTTGATTTGATAAATGACAGACATGACTTGCACCCCACTGAAGGAACTCTGCGTTAGCCCTGTTGTGGCCGAGTTTATCATAAAATAAACTGAATTTGAAGGTGAGCCACTCTTGAGCATACCACGTAACATGTCAGTCAATCACAGTGATTTGTAAACACAACAGACAATATCCAGACCAAGCATCCAGGGCTTGCCCTCACCAGCCCTGCGTGGAAAGGGGAGGGAAGCCTGGCCTGAAGACTTTCCAGAAAGGCGCCCACCCTACTAACCACACAGGACAACAGAGGCAGTGGGCGGGTTGGGACAGTTTTGTTTTTGTTAGCCGGTCAACTCTGTGGCTGCCATCGGAGTTGTTGTAAATCATGCACAATATTATGTTGGTATATTGCGACTAGCTGTTTTGAATCTCAGCCTTTGCCATCATCGTCACAGGACACGCCAGCTAGGGGTATTATTTGGGACTTTCAGGATCAATGGTTTATTTATCCTTTTGAGGATGTCATAACATTTGATGACATCCCATCTAAGGTGATGTGGTAGTCAGATGGCTAGGCCTTCTTAAATAAATTGGGGTCGATTCATCAACAAACCCATCCAAGTGGTTGGCATATACTAGTGATATAAAGGGACTTTGAAATTGGATAACTACCCTGTTTCTAGATATTTGGAATCAAACACTCATTCATTGGGAATTGTACAAACTTATGTTGTACATTGTGTAAATATATTCACTTTCTGAGCACCGCGTCATCTGCAGTATATTCAATCAAGTCACTGCACCTATTCAATCAAGTCATTTTTCCCGATGGCTGGAAATATCCCAAGATAGACCCCTCTTCAAGAAACCCTAGCAGACCCCAACGAACTCAAGAACTACCGTCCCATCTCACTACTTTTGTTCCCCACCAAAGTACGGGTGAAGCCATCAACCTAGAACTCACGGAACTCCTGGAAAGAAACCACTTGCTAGACCCTTCCCAGTCAGGATTCAGAACCAATCACAGCACTGGGACATCTCAGATCCCCGCAACAGACGACATCCACACCCTATTCGGCAGAGGAGAATCAGCCTCCCTGATCCTGCTTGACCTCTCCGCTGCCTTCGACACAGTCTCCCACCACACACTCATCGATCTCCTACACCAGATTGCTAAAACCAACAACGCGCTCAGATGGATGGTATCCTTTCTCACAGGACACACCCAGAAAGTCCGCCTCCCTCCCTTCACATCACTAGCCAAGCACAATATCCGCAGTATTCCCCAAGGCTCATCCCTCAGACCAACACTCTTTAACGTCTGCATGACTCCACTCGCAGATACCGTCGGGTCGCACAACATCATCATCTCATACGCCAACGGCACACAGCTCGTCTTATCACTCTCTGCTGACCCCATCCGCAACAAAGACCAACTTCGACAACTGCATGAAGGACGGCTCAGCATGGATGAAGGACATCTGCCTAAAACGTTACATCCAGGATAGGAGAGCCCTAACTTGCACGGACATGCCGCACCCGAGAAGGGCGGCTACTCCTTCGCCCCCCACACCCTATGGGACCCATATAACGGAAATGAAAGAGGAGAACAGTGTTCTCTCCATTACTCTAGAGTAGCTATTCTATCTACGTAAAGAACAAACATGGGGACAGTGTTCTGGCTGGTAAAAAAGGAATCCTTCTATCCTTGCTGGTCCTGGCGAAATATGTAGACTTGTTTTGTAATCGAATGATGTAGGGAACACCTCATACATCCCTACACACATTTATTGTTGTTTTTAACCCTACCCCATATCTAAGTTCTAAGAAATCAATTTACCCAAGATAGGAGGTAATTTTAGATCTTTTATCCTGTTGTGGATTTCGCATAATCTCTTTTGTCATAGAGATTACCTCCTAGTGGAGGAAAAGACCCGATGATGACGCTATCAACCACCAGTACAACAGTGGCGAAAACATACCGCTGACCAAAAGTAGTTTATGAGGGTCCCACAGATTTCTTCTCCGGGATCCTCCTCGAACATATGATCCCAATCTCCTTTGATATTTTTGGTACAGACATTTGGAAGTAGAGTGGGGGGTCATAAAACCTTTGCTTCTCCCTCCCTCCTTTGATATTCACAGTAAAACTTAACATGGTCAAGATGGAATTTTTCACCTTTGGCAAAATCACTTCCCTCTCGAACGACTCCTGGTGGCTGTCGAAACTCAGACCCACCCCCACGCCGAAAGGCCACTGCCGCAACCTTGGCATCATCCTAGACAGCGAACTCTCCATGAAACGTAATGTCAACGCTGTCGCCTCAGGACAGTAACGTGTGCCCTCATCACCAGCCAACTGGACTACAGCAGCGCGATCTATGCATGCACCACCACCGAACTCATGCAAGGAATCCACATGATTCAGAACACGGCCGCCAGCCTGATCCTCAGCCTGCACAAGAGAACCCACATCACCCAGCACCTGAAAGACCTGATTGATAGATTTTTTTTTTTTACTGTATATGAATTGGTACAATGCAAATTCTTACAGAAATATGTTTGCCTTGTGGTTTTTGTCTACATTTATTTTCGAACTAGTCATGTTATTCAGATTGTGGATCCCTCCAACTCAATAACAAGGTGCCCGTTTCTGAAGTAAGTCCCACACGGCTATCATTGTTATGTTATGTTAAATGCTTTTATAGAGAGCGGTGACTCACTCGAGAGAGTATCTTCCCCGGGAAGTGGCAACACAGGCGCATTTTTACCTGATCAAAATAAATACGTTGAACTCCCCCCAGGCATGTTTGTCTTGTAAATTGCGCTTTTGCAATTTTTCTGGCTTGCCAAGACTTTGTTGTTAGCCCTGTTAAGTTTTATTTGGTAGCTCTTTCAGCCTTTTTTTCTTGCCAGATCAGCCTTCCTCATTTAAGTCACTTGTAATACATTTCTTGTCATGGGTTGACCCTTTTGATTCCCCTTTCTTTGTCATCACTCCACAGTAGGGCCTTAATCTGATGCTGTATTAATAGATGCACCCCTTGTGCCTATGCACGGTTGTTCCTTGAGGCCCCTGGCGTTGAAGCCTCTCTTCTCGCGTTCAGTTCTGTTGCTAGTGAGCTGTGGGTCAGTCTTTTACTTCTTTCTTCCCAGACAAGCTTGTCCTTCGGGTGAGAGCATCCCTCCTACAAAAGAAGCATTCGCGATTTCACATTAACCAATTGTGAAATTATGGACTTTTCTTTAGTAAATAGACTCTGGGTGCAGTGGTTCAAGGTAAGTTGGGTTTATTTAACTTCAGCCAACAAGCTGACAATCTAATTGACCAGGATAGAAGCTCGAGGTCGCTAGTGATGTAATGAGCTTTCAGAGTACAGCGAAGGTTATATCTGGGTAGAAACAATGGACAGTTGGAAGATACCTGACATTTTCTCTCCGTTTCAAATAACAGATGCAGATGAATACAAGTGGAAACAGAGATACAAATAACCGAAACTTAAGGCATTATATATAAATGAAGTTACACAATGTAAGTAATCAGAAATAAAAACAAAAAATCTACATTTTATAATCATGCAAGTAAGTGGTTACTTTTTTTTATACAAAGATTTGCTACAAGATGAGACTTATCTGGACTTTTAAGAAATTAATTGTCTGCTTTGCACCTCATAGGTCCCGAAATTTGTGTATCTCCAACTGAATATTTCTTAATATTCTTCTCTCTAAACATGACTACTCCACTCAGATTCCAAATGCAACCATTCCTTGTTTTACAGCATTTTATTTTTTTCGACAATCTCTCTAGGCTCTGTAAACTTAGCTGCAACTTCAACAAGGGATTGTTCATCCTCGACCCGCTCGCCTCTCTATTTTGAGGTGTGATCTTGCAACAAACCAAGATGGACACTCTTAGCTGAAATTCTGTGGCATGACCGTGCTATAAAGTCATTGACCTGTTAAAATCTAGGCATCTTTATCCCATAGTTAGTGGAGTGGTTATGGTACTAATCCAGTTCATCAGGAGAAAGACCTGGTTCCCCACAAGTTCTGAAAATGAGGTACTGTATGAGGACCTACAAGATTCTTGGGACCCAATGTATTCAGGTGATGGAGAAAATGGGTGACAAGTGGACATAAGATGCATTGAGAAAAGTGACTGGAGGGGCCGTTATGAGACCAGAAGTAGGATCCTGTAGGAACTGTGAAAGCGAGGACATGAAACTATTTAGCCCACAATGGATTAGTGGAAACACCATAGCCCAGATGCAGTCAGGCTTGAGGGCACAGAAGCAGGTGGAGGAAGGCTAGCGGCTTGCTATTGGACAGAAGGGAGCTGTGTAACCGAGTGGTGTGGCACATTATACCAAGGGAGAGTGAAGCAATGAATCCGTATCAACAAGGTGATGACAGTACACTTTGAAAAGAAACAGTTGTGGAATCTGAAATAAGAATAAGAAATAATATCACAGATACGGTTCTCTGTCAGCACAGAAGAGAGCAGAATTTTTTGGAGACCGCTATCCCAGGCGACAATAGTTCTATACTAATTATTAATTCCGACTCTTCCACTTTTACTTGTAGAGATCCGAGCCTTCCAGATCTTATTGCTGGCATTTGTGATCAGATGAGTCTACTTATGTAGGGCGTGTCCTTGACAATGTTAATCTGAAGTTGAAAAGTTCTACATATTCTTATCTGAAGAACTTTGTCCTTGGTATCTAACTAGCAGGTCCTGCACCGCTGTTGATGTATTGGTGCAGGCTCCAGCAACACTTTGAAAGGAATCGTTGGTGCCTTGATGGTGTACCGTCAGATGTTACCAGCACATGACGGTTGGCATGTTTGAAGGAAACAGGTGTCTTTGGAATGATGATACCCGGAGGCCTGGCCTGCTGTGCGCAGCAGGGAACTGCCTCTTCTTTAACTCTTGTCTGCCGTTTCATGCCTGGTGGAGCGAAGGTTGTACCTGCGAGGTGCCTCAGATGCCACTGGTGGGGCCGGTGGAGCTTGCTCTCCGTTGCCAAGCCCTACTGCTTTCATGCTGTGGGAGCTGTGGATCCAGGATGTCAGCCCTTCAAACTTAATGGCTGTAGCTGTTGTCAGCAAGACCTGGAATGGGCCCTTCCACCTTGGCTGGAGGTAGTGTCATCTGGTGTGAGCTTTGACCCAGCTCCAATCACCAGGCTGCAGGTCATGTGACGGTGGAGTCGCTGTTTCTGGAAGATCCTGCGGATACTGGCGGTGAAGAAAATGTAATGTCTCTGTTAATTTCTTAAAATAGCACAAAAGCAAATTGTCTGCCATTGATAGCGGAGAAGTGGACATATGGCCTGCAATGCTCATGGGGCTGCCAGACAGAATTTCGTGAAGGCTGAGCTTTTTTACCCTATCTGGCGTGCTTCTTATTGCCAACAGGTCTAATGGTAGTGCAGCCACCCATGAAAGTTCAGTCGGTGCACAAATCTTTCCAAGTTTGTTTTTCAACACCCCGTTCTTTCTCTCCACAGCACGCGCTGCTGGTAGGGGATAGGCACAGTGTAGTTTTTGTGTGACCCCCAAGTCCCTTACATATTCCCCCTACCACATGGGAAATAAACGTAGGTTTATTGTCGGAGCTCAGAAGGGCTGGAATTCCAAAGCGCGGTATAAGTTCTTCCAGAAGGCATTTAGCAACAGTATGTGCATCACAGTTCTTTGTTGGATAAGCCTCAGTCCATTTGCTGAACATGCACACAATTACCAACACATGTTTGTACTTCTGGGTGGGGGGCATGTCAATGAAGTCTAATTGGAGGCTTTCAAAGGGTCCGTGGGGCGGTGGGAAATGACCAGGTGCAGTTGATGTACCCTTCTCAGTATTATATTGTGCACAAACAGTGCATTGCTTACAAAGTCTCTCTGCTATTTGACGGAACTTACAGTTGTACCAACATTGTGAAAACAATGTGATCATGCCTTCTCGGCCAACGTGTGAGGGTCCATGAAAGAGGTGTGCCATGGAGGGAAGCATTGATGAAGGCAGGCGTATTTTTCCCTTCGACCCTGTCCATAACCCCACCTTTGCTTGCACACACCCTCCTTTTACCCAATCATCCATTTCATGTTCCTCTACTTTTCCCTGAATGTGTATAGGGTCAAAATGTAATGAATCACTGTTAGCATCTGTTTCCTTGTTGTGGCTTATTATTTGTACCATTGCTAGCTGGCAGCCTGTTAGCGCTATCCTCTTTGTCTCCCCATCAATAAATGCGTTGCCTTTTGATACATAGTCTTTTGATGAAGTGTGTGCTGCACATTTTATGATAGCTACTTTTGATGGCAGTAGCAATGCTTGGAGAAGGTCACTGATCAATTGTGCATGTTGTATTTGTTGGCCTGCTGATGTGAGGAATCCCCTCATTGACCACAGTTGGCCGAAGTCATGGACCACCCCGAAGGCATACTGGTTCAGTCTGTGTATATGTTTGCTCTTTTTCCTTTAGTCAATGTGCATGCCCTCGTTAGTGCCAGGAGTTTGGCCGCCTGTGCGCTTTTGGCTCCCGTCAACCTTCCCCCTTCCACTAGCTTGTCAGCCGTGCCCACTACATAAGAGGTCTATAATGTCCCTTTGTCGTCTCTCAGACCTGACCCATCTACAAACAAATCCCCTTGGGCATCTGACAGTGGTGTGTCTTTTAAGTCTGGGCGAACCTTCGTATGCCTGTCTATAGCTAGTGCACAGTCGTGAAATGCATCATCTGAGTCTAAATCATCCAGATCATGCTCTGTTGGCAAAAGGCATGCTGGGTTTAAAGTGGTACATCTCTTGATGACGATATGTGGTGCTAATAGTATCAGCTCATACCGGGTGAGGCGTGCATTTGTTAGGTGCCGGGTCATGGTGGATGTGAGGAGTATGTCCACTGCATGGGGAATGTGCAAAACCAAGGTGTGTGCCAGCAATATATTTTCAGACTGCTCTACCGCCAGTGCTGCTGCCGCCACTGCTCGGAGGCAAGGCGGGAGCACGGATGCTACTGGGTCTAGTGTAGCCGAATAGTATGCCACTGGGCGGTAGACGAATCCGTGCTTTTGAGTTAATACCCCCAATGAGCACCACCCCTTCTCATGGCAGAACAGGTGGAAGTCTTTGCTGTAATCTGGGAGGCCTAACGCTTGTGCCCGCTTTGTTCTCTTTTGAGTTTGGGGAACGCCATGTCACAGTCCTGTGACCAAGGTACAATGTCTGGGACCTCTTTGTGTGTTAATGCTTGTTGATTGGCAATCACGGAGAAGTTTGGGATCCACTATCGACAGTACTCCACCACCCCCAGGAACGCCCGGACCTCTTTTTGTGTTTGTGGTCGGGGAAAGTGGGTGATGGTGGATATTCTGTCAGGGAGTCATTTCCTGGTCCTTTCTGACAGTTTGTGGCCTAAATATTGTACAGCAGTGAAGCAGAACTGTAATTTCTTAGGGGGACCCTGTAACCTTTCAGCGCTAGATGGCGCAGGACGGTATTGGTGTCCTTTGCACGAGCATCCCTTGAAGGTAAATCGTTTATGTACTGGATAAGTGCGGAGCCTTCCTTTAGTACCAGGGAGTCTAAATCTGTCTTGAATGCATTCGTGAAGATGGAGGGGGTCTCTGTATAGCCTTGTGAGAGTCCACAGTCAGCAGAATCTCTTGGATCTGAAGGAGAAACTGAAAAGGGACTGGCTGTCAGGATGTAGGGGAATGGTGAAGAAGGTGGAGCTAAGATCCAACACTGTGTAGTGTGTGGCTGTTACTGGGATATTGGACAATATTGTTGCTGGGTTTGGGACCACTGGGAAGGAAGGTAATACTATTTCATTCAATTCCTTAGGTCTTGTGTGAAACGATATACAGGGGCCCCATCTGGGCCCTTGGAAGCCTTCTTTACAGGGACTATGGGTGTGTTGCATTGGCTAGGGCGTATCTCCTTTATTATTATTCTCTGTTTCCGGAGGTCTTGTATTACTGGTGCTATGCCCTCCTCTTCTTCCTTGGAAATCTTGTTCTGTGGCACTCTTGGGAGGGGGTTTCCTGGCTTCAATTTGATCTGTACTGGTGGATAATTTAACACCTGTCCTACATCATTGGCACTGGTAGCCCAGACTTGAGGTGCCACACAGTCGCAAAGCTCTGGGGGTATGACTGGGTCGGTGCATGTCGTGAAAGCCTGCAACATCAGACCATTTGGCCTGCTCTCTAGAAAGTCCCCTGTTGGTGAGCAGTGTATGTGCATTGTAATTTACAGAGCAAGTGTCTTCCTAGTAAGTTCACAGGGCAGAATCTGCTAAGGATAAACTGATGGTTTACAGTTATGGGGCCTACGTCTAGTTGTGGTGGCTGTGTGAGATATTCATCTCTTGGTTGTACTATCATTCCGACCGCCGTTACCTGTATTCCCGAAAGTGGTGCCTCTGGCATCTGAGACGCCTTTAGCATTGATCTTTGAGCTTCAGTGTCTATTAAGAATGGTACAATTTGGGGGCATTGCATTGCCAGATATAAAGCTCTATTATCAAGCCTCTCAGCTGGTCGTGGTCAATAGGTGGGCGCACGGTGAGCATGATGACCCTAATTTTCGCTCTGATCGTTGGCTTCTGGGACGGAGAGGATATACCAGGGCGCTTTACACAAACCCTCGCAAACTCCACCTCACAGGGCCCACTGCGCACACAGTAGAGATTTGGCATGGGGTCAACAAGAAATGGGAATGGAATAACACACTCACTAAGGCCACTCCACTCTGGGAGCCCGACATGTTGGGTCAGCTTAGCAAGTGCCCAAGTTTCGACAGATGGGACATGATAGGGATTTCATCGGTTGGGATATGTGGGTGAGAGGAAAATTAGCGACATTCGAAGACATGCAGGCTAAATATCAATTAGCTCAGACTGAGGCTTATAGGTACCTACAGATTAGTTATGCCATTGCTGCCGCCTTACCTAGAGACAGCCCACTGCTCGCTTTCACCCCGCTGGAGGATAGGTTGTTGCTTGACCCTATGCCCTCAAAGGCCATATCCCTTACCTATAAGAAATTATTAAATAACCGGCCGGACCCCATGACCCATCTGCGCCAGCGCTGGGAGGTGGACCTGGGAGTAATGGAGGATAAGGACTGGCGAGACGCCGTAGCCTCCCCTAGAGAGGTGGCCATCCCTCTGCAACTCCGCCTGGTCCAACTAAAAATATTACACTGAGTATATTTTGACGCACGCACCTTGTTAAAAATGCGTAAACGACCTGACCCGTTGTGTCTCCGGCGCTGTAACCTACCGGGCACTTTCTTTCACATACTGTGGGAATGCCCCAAAATGCAAACCTATTGGGGGGAAAAAACATGTTGCAGATGGAGAGAGCATGTGACAAATCATTCAAGGCAAGCCCCCAGCTCTGTCTCCTCAACATGTGGAAGGCAACGGACCTCACGCAGGCAGAACAGACGTGGGCCTCAATGGGGTGGTCCATTGCGAAAAGAAATATAGCGCAGAAGTGAAGGGTGGCGACGATGCCATGCCTGAGGGACTGGGCGATCGACTGGGCGATCGACATGGACAGGGCAATGGTCGCAGCGAAAGACGTCTTTAAAGATAGAGGGTGCCCTAAAAAATGGGATCACAAGTGGGGGAGGTGGAACAAATATAGAGGCGACATGTGTATTCCCTACCATGGAATTGCAGCAAGACAGACGCCTCATTTTCGAAGTCTCTGGATTTGAGGACACACTCCCGCCCTGAGGAGATTGTTATGCTCGCTCCCTTACAGGTACTCAAGGGGGGAGGACCCTTGAGGTGTATAATACTCTGTCTAAATGCTGGTTGCTGCCGCTTTGTCATGTTTCTCGTGCATCTGATGGGAAGTGGGGTGGTTGATGGCTTGTATTTTTGCACTTTATGAGCTGTATCTGATGTGTCTCTCTGGTGGACCCGATATTTGTTTTCATGCTGCACTTTACCTTTTCTTTATTATTATCAATAAAAATTGTTTATTAAAAAATAAAGAATGGTTCAATTTTGCCCCAAACTGTTCCCTCTACATATGGGCCAGATTGATCCACTGCTATTGCTGGAGCTATTAGGCAGTCTTCCACTTTCAGGCATCCCTAGAATAAGTCTTGAGGCGGCGGTGGGAAGTCATTGTCCTGCTGCACCCACCCATCTATCCCTGTCCAGTCCTGCTGTGCTGGAGGCATGTCATTTGACATATATCCTTGCTGTTCATTATTTCTATATTCAGTACGCTTAGTGTTAGGCTGGTATTGTGGTTGGCCCTGTCTCCTATACTGTGGCGGCCTATTTTCCCCATTTTTAGGTCTCGCTGAGCTAAAGGCTCGAAGAGACATTTTGTATGTGGGATTTTCAAAGTGCTGCTGGCTGGCCTAACGCTTGCGTTCACGCAATCGTGCACGCGTGCAGCCGGCCGCCAGCAGCACTTTGAAAACTCGTGTGCGTCATCGCGATCACTTTCGCTTTCAGAGCGATCGCGATGACGCACGCGCACACACAACTCCCGCTTCTCCCCCTCCCCCACCACATTTTGCATCTCCGGCCGCTCGCGCGCGGCCATCGCTTGTCTTTCCTTTCCTCTGGCCCTCTTCTCTACTTCACTTTTTCTCGCCTCTGTAACTAAGTTATATAAATATCGCATTCTATTTAAAATCAACGGATATCTTTAAAAAGGACAGGGTATATCGCTCTCCTCCCGCCTCCCTCTATACATATATGCCACCCCTTGCCCCGGATCTATCCCCACCCGCTGGCCTTCTCCATCCTCCGTCTGCCCCTGGGATTCCTCACCAGGATTCTGCCTATATCACCACCACCGCTCCTTCAGCAGCGTTACAGCGGCGTCCGTTACCAGGGCAACAATCAGGTTGAAGGACCGTGTGCACAGTGCTTGTGTTGACATGTTACGACAACTGTAGACTGATAACTCACAAGGAATGGCGCAGCCATATTGGAGTGTAGCCGACAGTCAAATCTTAGATGTACGTGAAAGGGCAGAAGTATGAAAGCTTGAATTAGTACGACCCAGTATTAAATTTATATTGCAAAACATCAATAGCGAGTGTCTTCATATTTTTAAGTGTATGTATTTACTTTCGATTTCATACGTTTGATTCTATTCCTTTTTTAACTGCAAAACGTTTTTAATATTTGCGAACAGAAGTGTGTTGGTTGTTACTACGTTTATCAGTAGGCTATACTTTTGCCTTTAAAGATGGCGACTTTGATGATGTCTGACTTTACTTTCTGCTTGCAGCAAACGTGCCATTATGCATTGGGCATTTATGTATTGCCATTGTGCAAGCACATATAAATGATGGACACCGTTGTGTTTTTTTTTCCAGGTCTGGCGTAGAAATAGCGTCAATATAGTATTATCAAAACAGTTCGTAAACCAAAGTACATGCATTCCTACATCAATAATTTGGGTTTTTTGTCAGCCCTCTTCTTCCATTAGTCTATTCAACTATCTTTCACAATTTTGCTTCCACCAATCAGAGCATATTGCCGGGACTTTAAGTGGGATGAAAAAACTGGGGGTCTCTCAAAGGGGCGTGGTCAATGTAAATAAGGGCGTGGCTTAAAAACACGTAAAACTAAAAATCTGTGTTTAGCACAGTGTGCCGCCCGACTTGTATTTTGCTGTTCCTGTCATTGCGTCCAGATATATGATACAACAAGTCACATCATACCTACAAGTCAGGACAATTGTGTTTGTCAATGGTTGGTAGTTGCATAAGACAAATAAGCAGCAACTATGGCTTGTATATAATATTGAAAAAACTTCCACTTAAAGCCCTGGTGAACCCTGACAATGTTGCTGCGCCTCAGTTTCAAAAAGAGAAGGGAAATCCAGAGAGAAAATGACTCTTTAAAGGATTTCCCTTCCTGTACAACGCTCACCACGCACACATGGATGTGCCTGCTGTCACTGCAGTCCGGAAAAAAAAACGAACTGTCTGTGCCAGGGCACAAAACAGAGCCCGATAGAGACCCGTTTCGAGGCTCCCTTAAAACAAGCATTGGCATAGCCAATAGGTCTCGCTTTTGGGACCGTATAAGTATTTAGTTATGCAGTACAATATCATTGGTGCAACAACATCAACTGTTGCATGGCTAAACACTTATAAGGTCCCAAAGGCGAGACCTATTGGCTATGCCAATGCTTGTTCTTTTTTTAATATTGGGCAGTCTGCCTTCCAGTGGTTGGGGTCTTTGCAGTAGAAGCAAGCTGTTCCTGGTGGAGGTAGGGAAGCTGACCTTCCATTTTGTGGTCTTCCTGTACCCTTCACTCTCCCTCGTCCCCTGCCTCTTCCTTGCTGACTTGTGTAAAATCTCTCTTGTGCTACCATCAACCTTACTTTTTCTTTCTTTATTTTCGCTGCCTCTATTTTCTGTGCATTGGACTGATACTCAGAGCAGTATCTGGCTGCTGCCAACACCTTTTTTATTGGTTCTTGTTGCCAGCAAACAAATGATGTCTGCAGATGTGCTTTGGTAGGCGGCCTGAGACCTTGAACAAAAGTGGTGACAATTGCCGGCATTGCATCCCCCATTGGATTCTTTAGCCCACTGTTCTGCTGGTATACTTGCAGAAGCCGGTCAAAGTATGAGTTCACACCCTCATCTTTTTCCTGTTTTGTATGTGTTATCTTATTCCAATCTACCTTGTCTTCAGGAATTTTCTCTTTTAAATTTCACTACTTTTTGGTATTTCTTTTCAACCTCATCTCCTGGTACTCCTCCCTTTCCCCTGTCTGGCTCCCTCTTCGGCCACTCTACCTTTCTTTTGCAATCTTCCCATAGGTCCTTTGGCACAATGATATTGAAAAATCTATCAAAATCCCTCCATAACAGTTCTCCCAAAACTGCCATTCTGTCTAACTCAGCATACCACTTCCTTGATTCTTGTCTTAGTTTTAGTAAATCTTTAGTGAAGCACATTATGTCTTCGTCTGGTCCAGGGGACATGGACGTATGCTAATTCATTGTCTTTACTGCCTAGTGGAGGTGGTACCTCTCGCAGGGGCATAATGAGAGCTGGTGGTGCTGTTGCAGGGGCTGTGGTCCCACTGGAAGGGTTGAGGGTCTGAACTATTTGTCTGCAACAATTGCTTCCATTGTTGTATTTTCTCTACTGCATATTGCAGTGCCTCTTTTATTTTGGCCTCATTCCATGGTTGTAGTTCTGAGTCTGTAAAACTGAATTTTGCTGTGTCCTAGCCATACTGTGCAGGTAATGGTGGGTCACCGGTAGGGTCGGGGTGTTGCTTCTTGGCTTGTTTGACATATGCGTTGTGTGCTTGAGGGCCTTTGTCCATTATTTGTGCTCATGCTATTGACAGTACTTTTTCTAGATATTGTCTGCTCTGATGTTCTGTAAAGGTGTCTACTGGTAGCGTTCCTTCCACCATCTGGTGTAAGAAATTCTGGCATTTAATGGTGTCTGATTTCAGCAGTTTCTTCTGCACTGTGGGTGATCCGTGTGGGGATGAAGTAGCACTATTTGTTTTACTGAGACTATCTCGCCTAGCCTGTGGTGGAGCCTGCTGAGTCCCTTCCAGAGCTTGCTCTATGGTGGTGCTGTTGTGTGCTGTGTTGTGTGCAAATGTGCAAGCGTCCCATATTAGGTCCTGCCACTGCGTAACTGTTGGTCTGTCATCTGCTGTTGTGTCATCGAATAGTTGCTTCCATTTACGATCTATTAATCGTGGGGCTTGTATCTTTCTCTGCGAGCATTTAGCTAACAGCTGCTCTTCTTATCACAATATTTTGAGGCGGCATGGACCGCTTCCTTCCTCATTAATTGCAAGACGGCAATGTTTTGGACGACGTCCAAGCCTATTTTGGCTGCGTCTTCATTGAGAACGCTGCATATTAAAGCTATAGCAGCTGTCTGCTGTGCTTGAGATAGCGCAGTGTGTTTTCCGTGGAGGGTGAGACTGTCGTCTGTTTTTGGAATGAGGTGTAGTCTTGTGCCTCTCATTCGCCCCATTAAAAGGTCCTCCAGTACTAAATCCTCTTCACCCCCTCCCTTGTTTTTGGCTTGTTTTTCACTATCAACAGGAATGCATGGGAACACCCCCACTATATCCAGTTGCGTTTTTCTCCAATTTTCACATATTGTTTGCTTTGCCATCTCATGTAGCACATTGTTCTTAACGTCTAACAATTCCTTGTGAACTTTGGATTTTACGTCATTAGTTGTGTGCCTATCACGCAGGACCAGATCCCACTGGTAAAATGATACCCACTCAGCCGGCCTTATCTTTTTGGCTTTTAATTTTAACATTTGTCTCAAATTTGACAAATCATTTATGTTGTACGTCTCGTGACACAGAAATTATAAGTCCGGTCTCCTAACTGTCAGGTCATGCCATTTCTGAATAAATAGTATGGGACTGAGTCCTTGGTGTAGGGCCACATTGTATGCTGGGGAGTCTGTTGGTGGAGCTGGCTCACTGCTATTTAAACTAGTTTTACTTAGAGGGTTCCCCATGGTGGTGATGTGTGATGTGCAAGCACTAACCCTTGTTTCTCCGCGACGACAGTTCAGATATTCCAGATAGAGGGAGGGTGGAGTGTCGCACAATAATACAAACCGATAACACAATGGGTGAACAAACGTTATCATGTGCTTTTCAGCCAGTCTCCAGCTTTTGCAGCAGCAGAGGAAGCCGTTCATCAGGCAAAAAAGACAGTTCAATTGACACTAGTTCACCAAAACATTCAGAAGTAGGAATGAGAAAATGTCCTGGGTGCTTTGTAGCATTACTGGCGCTCCATGGACAGAACAAAAAGGTGACAGGAAAGTATTTAGAAGAAAGAGTAGTATTTCCGTATCCTTGCAATCTCCTGTGGACAGGTAAATGGGCAGGAGGGGCGGCTAGACGGAATTAAAGACCCTATGGACGTTGCCAAGAGGTCCAGTCATTCAAATAAACAGGGCAGAAGTGGTGAAATCTTTGTGTAGTTCAGACAAACACATAAAACAAATAAGAAATTTCTAGCGGCCCTGCGCAGCAGCGCTGTATGATAGCCTGTGTGCTGCAAATGTGTGCAGTTTCATTACATTAATCCCAGAAGAGTAACCGGGGTAATAGTAACAGTATTATTGGTATTTTAAAGGACATAAGGAGCAAAATGCAAATAGGAGTTATTGTACAGTATAGGGCAAATATTAATAAGTCTGTCAGCCAGTTCATTTTAGGGGGACGGTAATAGTAAGGGACATCTGATCCGGTGATAGGTAGTATTTTAGGGGTGCTAAGTTCGTTGTCAGGGAGGTAGCAGCGTCAAATGTCAGTCACGTAGCGTTACAATACCCAAATAAAATGATAACCTGGCAAGTACTGAAAAAACACCCTACAATCCTAAATTAATTAACCACATTGTATGAGAGGCACATTACAATAACACAATAGAAAAATGCAATGAAACCAACGATTATAGACACTAGAACAACTGATACTCCCTCCCCGTTGTGCCTAGGTAACTCCCTAGGCACAGCTGGAGACCACCTCTGGCGTCCAGCAGGAGGCAGTGCCTCACTGGGTACCCGGGGCCAGCGGCACTGAGGTGAGTTAGCTCCACTCAAACCTGAGTTCATGAAAACCGATAAATTGGTGCCCTGAGAACTTGTTGCAACCAAAGAGGAGCAGCCCACTTGGACACTACCCCAACTATATTGTCCCTGCACATGAAGTATGTGCAACACAGTGGTGCCTTTACCGCCACCACCTGTATCTGGAGAGCAAAACTGCCACAACTCTAAAACGAGGGGCTACCTGCTACAACCCAACCTGGAGGATGGAAATCCTAAATCAAGACTCACCGAAGGACGTTGATTCTGGCAAAGCGTACCAACCTCCGCTGCTGTCAATGGGAAGTAGCTGTAAAGGTCCTCCACCCCCATAGGCCGGGGACTCTCCGCAGCAAGACAGGGGGGTGCAGAAGTTCGCCCTCCTTGGTACACCATCAGCCAAGTGCTGCTTAGCGCCAGGGAGTCACTGCGTGCAGGGAATGTGCGGACGGACGCCATCACTGGCCAGACGGGCTGGGTATTAAGACCAGATACTGAAATGGAGGGCAAAAATGCACATTAGAGAAATTTGACGGAGGGCGGCAGCAATGTCAGAGGTCAAGAGCCGCAAATGGTGCAGGAGAAAAACAGAGGAAGACGCTGTCAGTAGCATGTAGCAAGTGCTAACCTTAAACAGAAGAACTGTCTTCAACAGAATGGTGACAGACTGTAAAATAAATGATCAGAGCCACAAAAAGGGCACAGAAGAAAGTGATAAGAACGGCCGTTATGATAGCCATGGGAATTTGAAAGCAGGAGATGTATATCTCTCCGGGACACAAGCACACCGTCCCTGGCATGAGAAGCGCAAAGGAGAGGGAGAAAGGGCAGAAGAAGAGTGCCGAAAACCCATTAAACCAGGTCCATACAAATGTGCTGAGAGCGAGAGAGTCCAGGAGCCAGAGATATGACAGAATCAACTCCCGGGAATGGTCCCCCAGCCGCCAGGGAGCGAAGAAACAGAGAACTTATCAAACCTCAGGCCTCCGAAGTCCGAGTGAAGCTAAAGTCCAGCTGCCGGTGGCTGTTGAAGTCGGTCAGTCATCCTGGGGCCGCATTCTCACACCAAATGTGGAATCTGAAATAAGAATAAGAAATAATACCACAGATACGGATCTCTGTCAGCACAGAAGATAGCAAAATTTATTGGAGACCAACAAACAATGCAAATACGTGTAGCACGGAGACAGACCGCATAGTCACCGAGTGTCCAAAGATGTGACGTTTCTGACTGCTTTTATAGGCCCAAACCACAAGAGGATGCAGCATCTTAACATACGTTGCACAAATTAAGCATGGGCCACTTGACCAGTTAGCAAAGGCCTAGTTGGTGTTATACCATTTATGGTCCGAAATATACTGTTGCTGACCACGTGTCACCAAATAGGCAGCTTCTGGGACTTTCTACGGTAATGCAATTAGCCTTTCTATCTTTCCAGTTAACAATTTGCAATATCATATCACATACCCGAAACATTTTTCGAAATGTGATATGCTGAAATGTTTGTGTCTAAGCGTGCATCTTCCTCTGTTCCTGTATCTTTCTTGAGCAAGCCTTGCGTTACAATAGTAGTTTACTGGGGCAAAATGGAAAAGTACAAGCATCTTGTGCAGTGAGTTATGTCAACTTAACAGGGCCTAAAGCTTCAAGCATTTGGTATAATATAAGAAAGATGGCTTCAACACAGTTACACTCCCGACGGACTGATGAAGTCATAGGTAGGGCACTGTGTTTTCTTTCCAGGACAATACTGGGAGACTCAACACCGTTAAATGAGGTTTTACATCCTGACTGAGGGGTGGAGCTAAGCATAAAGTAATCCGTTTAATCCATGAAAAAGCGGAGTGGAACCAATACTGGAAATAGAAAGTGGATTGTGCAGTTTATGGATGATCCTACAATACATAAGCTTGGTTTGACCCTGCATTAGTGGACAAAGATACAGAAAGAGGAGACACTTGGCTAATGGAGCCCCGACTGACTATGATAAAAGCAGTACGTTTCTTTCACTTTATCCAAGGATTAACAGACAGAATCCCTCTATAAGACAACAAACTCACAATTTGGTACTATCTGTTCCAAATTACTTCAAAATGATATTTAATACAGCACTAAATTACATTTTTAATATAGAATACACCAGTATTATAGGTCAATGTCTTGTTGAGTCCTAGAGCAAGGTCTTATTGACTCCTAGTAGAATGTAATCAAAATGGATCAATAATTTCATTGACCTATATCATGACCCAGAACCTTATGTATGAAAATGGACCAAAAGGGGAATTATCCTAGTACTGACCAAATACATTTTTATATTAGTTACTGCTCCCCAAAAGGATTTACTTTTGTTTTCAGCGAGACTTCAAAACATTTTAAACTGAGGGTCTACTGTGATCAATGTAAGCTTTTATCTTGAAGCGGTGTCCACATTATAGTGCCTTCTAGCCAACAGTAAGTTTTAATAATTTTTACATATTGAAGTGCAACCCCTTACTGAATGTTTGACCTTACTGATTCCAATGATTATGTAAGGAATAATTTCCATGTCTAATATATTAAATTAGAAAATATTTATTTATGTTGATTCAGAAATACATAGTTGATGACCAATGATAATATTATTGGTTTGCCTTGAAATCTGTGGTGCACTGTTGCAACTAAATAAGATGTTTTGTTGATAATACACTGTGTGATAAAAACACTGATTCGTCTTGGCCACATGAGCATGTTCAGATTTTTCTTGGGCAATGTAGAATTTTCCAAGTATTGGATAAATTAGAACTAAATGCATGTATTCTTTTTTTAATGATCAATCAATCAATCAGTTACATTTATAAAGCGCGCTACTCACCCGTAAGGGTCTCAAGGCGCTGGGGGGGAGGGGGGGGGGGGGGTCAGTGCTCATAGAGCCAGGCCTTGAGCTGCCTTCTGAAGGAGAGGTGGTCCTGTATGGCGCGAAGGTGGCTGGGAAGGGAGTTCCAGGTCTTCGCTGCCAGAAAAGAGAAAGATCTTCCTCCGGCGGTGGCTTTGCGGATGTGGGGTACGGCTGCCAGGGCTTGTCCGGTCGAGCGTAGGGTGCGCGGAGGAGTGTAGAAGGAGACGCGGTGGTTGATGAGTTTTGGTCCGAGGTTGTGCAGGGCTTTGTGTGCGTGGGTGAGGAGTTTGAAGGTGATCCTCTTGTTGACTGGGAGCCAGTGAAGTTTCTTCAGGTGTCCGGAGATGTGGTGGTGGCGGGGTATGTTCAGGATGAGTCGTGCGGCAGCGTTCTGGATTCGTTGCAGTTTCCTCTGCAGCTTGATGGTGATGCCGGCGTACAGAGCGTTCCCATAGTCCAAGCGACTGGTGACGAGGGCGTGGGTGACGGTCTTCCTGGTGTCGGTGGGGATCCAGCGGAAGATCTTGCGGAGCATGCGGAGGGTGTTGAAGCATGCCGAGGTCACCGAGTTGACCTGTCTGGTCATGGAGAGGGATGAGTCCAGGATGAAGCCGAGGTTGCGTGCGTGGTCGGTGGGTTGGGGAGTGCTGCCCAGGGCGGGAGGCCACCAGGAGTCGTCCCAGGCGGAGGGTGTAGGGCCGAGTATGAGGACCTCCGTCTTCTCTGTGTTCAGTTTAAGCCGGCTGTCTGTCATCCAGTTCGCTACTTCCTTCATGTAGTCTGGTTCTAGCTGAGGTGGGGTTGTTGGTGAGGGATAAGATGAGCTGGGTGTCGTCGGCGTAGGATATGAGGTCGAGTCCGTGTTTTCGTGCGATGTTCGCCAGGGGGGTCATGTAGATGTTGAAGAGGGTGGGGCTGAGGGAGGATCCTTGGGGGACGCCGCAGATGATCTCTGTGGCTGTGGATCTGAAGGGGGGGAGGCGGACTCTCTGGGTTCTTCCGGAGAGGAAGGAGATGATCCATTCCAGGGCCTTGCCTCTGATGCCTGCGTTGCTGAGGCGACGTATCAGGGTATGGTGGCATACCGCGTCGAAGGCTGCAGAGAGGTCCAGGAGTATGAGGGCCACGGTTTCTCCTTTGTCGGTCAGGGATCTGATGTCGTCCGTGGCTGCGATGAGGGCGGTCTCGGTGCTGTGGTTAGCTCTGAAGCCGAACTGTGAGGGGTCGAGTGAGTCGTTGATTTCCAGGGCGGTGGTGAGTTGAGCGTTGACGATTTTCTCAATCACTTTGGCGGGGAACGGTGGGAGCGAGATGGGCCGGAAGTTTTTAAGTTCGGTGGGGTCTGCTGTTGGTTTCTTTAAGAGGGCGTTGAGTTCGGCGTGTTTCCATTTCTCCGGGAAGGTGGCGGTGGTGAAAGACGCGTTGATGATGTCTCGGAGGTGGGGTGCTATGATGTTGTCGGCTTTGTTGAAGATGTGGTGCGGGCAGGGGTCGGATGGTGATCCTGAGTGGATGGAGTTCATGATGCGGGTGGTTTCCTCGGTGGTGGTTGGGTTCCAGGTGAGGATGGTGGTGTTGTCGGTGGCGGGTTCCAGTGGTGGGTTCGTGTTGGTTGTGGTGAAGCTGTTGTAGATGCCAGTGATCTTGTGGTGGAAGAAGGCTGCGAGGGAGTCGCAGAGGTCCTGTGAGGGAGGGATGGAGTTGTTTTCTGCGTCGGGGTTGGAGAGTTCTTTGACGATGCCAAATAGTTCCTTGCTGTTGTGGGCGTTGTTGTCTAGTCTGTTCTGGAAGGCTGATTTTCGTGCGGCGCGGAGGCGTTGGTGGTGTTGGCGGGTGGCGTTCTTGAGAGCAGACATGTTCTCCTCGGTCTGGTTGAGGCGCCAAGTCTTTTCGAGGGTGCGGCATTCTTTTTTGGAGTCCTTGAGGTCGGGGGTGAACCAGGAGTTTTTCTTGTGGTTGTTGGTGTTTGCTTGGGTCTTCAGGGGGGCCAGGAGGTTGGCGCAGTCGGAGATCCAGCTCGTGAGGTTGTTGGTGGCTTCGTTGGGGTCTGTGGTGCTGGTGGGTTGCTTCTGAGAGAGGGTCGATGTGAGTTGTTCCGTGGTGATTCGATTCCACTGTCTTCTTGGTGGTTGCTGGGTGTGGTGGTGCACGGTGGTCTTCTTGAAGCTGAAGTGGACACAGCTGTGGTCCGACCAGGCGAGTTCGGTGGTGTGGCTGAAAGAGATGTGTTTGCTGGAGGAGAAGATGGGGTCGAGCGTGTGTCCGGCGTAGTGGGTGGGGGTGTTGACTAGCTGTTTCAGTCCCAGGTTGGCGAGGTTGTCCAGTAAGGCGGTGGTGTTGTTGTCGGTGTGGTTCTCCAGGTGGAAGTTGAGGTCCCCTAGGAGGATGTAGTCGGTGGACGGGAGTGCGTGTGGGCTGACGAAGTCTGCGATGTCTTCGCTGAACTTAGTGCGTGGTCCTGGTGGTCTGTACATGAGGGTGCCTCTGAGGGTGGTCTTGGGGTCGCTGTGGGTCGCGAAGTGGAGGTGTTCGGCGTCGGGGAGTGAGTTGTCGACGTGGGTCGAGATGCGGATGGAGCTTTTGTGTGCGATGGCGATGCCTCCTCCGGTGCGGTTGGTGCGGTCTTTCCTGATGATTTTGTAGCCGTCGGGGATGGCTATGGCGATGTCGGGTGTCGTGGAGGGGTTCATCCAGGTCTCGGTGAGGAAGGCGATGTCCGGGTTTGTTGAGTCGATGAGGTTCCATAGTTCGATGGCATGCCTGTGGACGGATCGGGTGTTGATCAGGATGCAGTTGAGGTTGTTTCCGGGGGAGTCGTTCTTGTTGGGTGCGATGTGTGTTCGTAGGCAGGTAAAGCGGCAGTTGCGGCAGGTGAAGGATCCGTGGGTCCGCTTCGGGGTAGCGCGGTAGCAGCCGGGCGTGCGGCCAGGGTTGAGGGCGGTGAGGGTGGTGGTGTCGTAGGTCAGGCGGGGGTGGCGGATGGGGTGGGGGTCGTGGTGACCAGGGGGACGGGCGCTGGGCGCGGTCCAGGCGCGGACGGGCGCAGACGGGCTTGCCTTAGGCGCGCCTTCGGCGCGCCAGCGGCGCGGCCGCCATATATGGGGTAGCCGGGGAGGGGGGGTCAGCTGGGAGGCGGGAGGGTAGGTGGGCCAATGGGATTACGCTTGAGGAGCGCAAAAACGTCAGGAAAAGCGGGAGGCGGGCGGTGGGAAAAACGAGGAAAAAACGGCTTTGGGAAGGTGGCGAGAAAACAGGGGAAGAAGCGATGCGGACGACGAGAAAGGCGGGAAAAGGACGAGAAAAAAAGGCGGAGAAAAACAAGCACAACGAGCAGGGGCACCGGGCGCACGGGGGGCCACGCACTCGGGGATACAGAAAAAAGGTGGAATCACATTCAACCAGTCAGTCTCTGAGGCAGGCACTCGAGGGTACAAAATAGAAGGAGGGAACCGGGCACTCTGGGGCCACGCACTCGGGGAACAAGGAGAGAAGTGGGAGCGGCAGTCACGGGGGCACACAGGCAGAACTAGGCAACACTGAGGCAGGCAAGCACTGGTGGCGCTGCGGAGGCGGGGGAGCGGCCTACCCTAAGGTCAAGGGTCGCTACCTCTGCCTCGCAGCGGCCGCCATATATGGGGTAGCCGGGGAGGGGGGGTCAGCTGGGAGGCGGGAGGGTAGGTGGGCCAATGGGATTACGCTTGAGGAGCGCAAAAACGGCGGGAAAAGCGGGAGGCGGGCGGCGGGAAAAACGAGGAAAAAACGGCTTTGGGAAGGTGGCGAGAAAACAGGGGAAGAAGCGATGCGGACGACGAGAAAGGCGGGAAAAGGACGAGAAAAAAAGGCGGAGAAAAACAAGCACAACGAGCAGGGGCACCGGGCGCACAGGGGGGGCCACGCACTCGCGGATACAGAAAAAAGGTGGAATTACATTCAACAAGGCAGTCTCTGAGGCAGGCACTCGAGGGTACAAAATAGAAGGAGGGAACCGGGCACTCTGGGGCCACGCACTCGGGGAACAAGGAGAGAAGTGGGAGCGGCAGTCACGGGGGCACACAGGCAGAACTAGGCAACACTGAGGCAGGCAAGCACTGGTGGCGCTGCCGAGGCGTGGGAGCGGCCTACCCTAAGGTCAAGGGTCGCTACCTCTGCCTCGCAGCGGCCGCCATACATGGGGTAGCCGGGGAGGGGGGGTCAGCTGGGAGGCGGGAGGCGAGAGGGTAGGTGGGCCAATGGGATTACGCTTGAGGAGCGCAAAAACGGCGGGAAAAGCGGGAGGCGGGCGGCGGGAAAAACGAGGAAAAAACGGCTTTGGGAAGGTGGCGAGAAAACAGGGGAAGAAGCTCTGCGGACGACGAGAAAGGCGGGAAAAGGACGAGAAAAAAAGGCGGAGAAAAACAAGCACAACGAGCAGGGGCGCCGGGCGCACGGGGGGCACGCACTCGGGGATACAGAAAAAAGGTGGAATTACATTCAACCAGGCAGTCTCTGAGGCAGGCACTCGAGGGTACAAAATAGAAGGAGGGAACCGGGCACTCTGGGGCCACGCACTCGGGGAACAAGGAGAGAAGTGGGAGCGGCAGTCACGGGGGCACACAGGCAGAACTAGGCAACACTGAGGCAGGCAAGCACTGGTGGCGCTGCGGAGGCGGGGGAGCGGCCTACCCTAAGGTCAAGGGTCAAGGGTCGCTAATGGTATACATGTTTTTAAATGGTGATGAGATATATAATATGATTATATTTTTTAATATGTTTATCGGTAGCCCTGAAGAAGTTCAAGTTGAACGAAATGCATTAGCTACAAGCAAGTTTTTACCCAAAAAATGATTGATCAATTAAGAAACTGTCAAAAATAGTGTTTGGGTTTTCCTGTATTTGTTAGTCACTATGTCTTGAAAGAATTGTGCCATATATGTGAGTTTTTAATGATCAATTATTGTTTAACAGTAACTGAGAAGAGTGGCCGAGTTAATCTATAAATCTTGTTGGTATCTAAACTCAGTAGGGCAATGGGTTGGTACGCCTCACAAATATAGACTAGTTTGTCCTCTTTGTGTAAAAACATGATATGTGCCTCTGTCATTGTGACTGTAATTGAATCCAAATGTAGAAAAGAGTGTAAAGCAGCTGCAGGCTGGGGAGTCATGTCTGACCGAAAGCGTTAAGATCATCTGGCCCTGGGGATTTGTTAGGATGTAGGTCTGCAATAGATTTTGTGACCTCTTTTGGGGGTGATTAGCTCTTCAAAAGCTTAACTATTGGCATGGTGATAGGAGCATTATCCCAAATTCTATATTGAAAGCACTGACCTCCACTGAGACTCCCAAATATAGCACTGAGTAATATTCCCTGAACGCCTCAATCTTCTACTCTTCCCTTCGGATCACCATCCACCCCATCATCTCCCTTTTTAACTGGAATTAGCTTAAGTGTCTTTGTGCACCCAAACCTCTATACTAGCATAAAGTCCATCTTATTGGCTTTTTCTGTAGAATTAGCTCCACGCTCCTCCAGGTCTCTCTGTGTGTAGGAGGCCCAGTCAACCTCTCGCCCCAGTAAGAGCCCACAAAGAGTTCATTGGCCCTGTTTTCTGAAAGTCCACCTCCGCAGTATTAAGTTCTGTCTCCAGAGTCTTGACCACTGTTTATCTCTGCTGCTGCTCCCTCTCCGATATACCCTGCAGCCTCACCACAGTTCTTGAAAGTGTCATAAAGTATCCTCTGAGGGGTCTCCCCAAAGTCATTTACTTTAAAGTAGGCCTTTGTCAAACACCCAGTGCCCGGCCTTCTGGGGACTAGGAGTCCAGTCCCCCTACCATATGAGCATGGAGTGATCTGATATTACTATCAGGCTTCGGGTTAATACATAGGTACTCTCCACCCTGGGGAACCAAGCCTTTGGGCTCAGACTATGTGAACTTCAAAGGTGACGTATTGTTTTAATATAAAGCAAAGTAGACGCCGGCAGTTCTGGACCCCTTTCTTCCACATTAGTCTGGTGCTCTTGTGTCTTTTCCAGCTCCAGGCACGTTGCCACTGTGCCATCTTCATTAGTGGACGCTCAACTGGAGGCCTTTTATCATTTACAAAAGGGCCACAGCCGAATCAGATTTTACTGCCTGCGTTTGTGTGGGTGGCCATGTTAGATGTCTTGTGGTGGAGGTCACTAAAACAGTTCTGTAAATCTTCCCTTGGCCAGCAGGGGAGGAGACTGGATGCCTCCCTTTCTCAAAGACATGTTAGCAGGTCTGGAGCCCAAGTTTGGTCTCTCTGATGCCTCATCCCATAAAGCTGCATTAGACATTCAATGTTTTGGAAGTGCCCTTTGTGTCAACAGCTTCCTTGGTATTGCATTTAGGGCCATAGCTTTCCAAGCGTCAGATGGTGTCAAAAAAGTGGGGCACAGTCACCAGTGCAGCTGGCAGCAATGGCCCACCAGGGTGCCCGGGAATCCCTCTATGCTGCCCCCACAACCAAGGATCGGCACGCAGACGCAGCAATAGCAGGGAGGAAGTTAGGCAAATGCACCCCACATCAGATCTCTGTAGCCATATAAACTATGCTGGTCTGCACTCGTTGCCAACTGCAGAGATCAGCTGCTGCAGGACTGCGCAAGGCGAAAGGTTGAATCAGTCATCCCAAGCATACCCCGGCTCTGGTTGGGCCGATCTAGGGCCGGGTCATTGAGTCACTTCAGCTCGGCCTTGTTTGGTCAGTCTGCCATATGCTACAAGATGGCCAGCGTGGCTCCATTGACAGTGCTCATGATCATCTGTCTGCTCCAAGATCTTCAGCATATTCTGTGCCCCAACCTCACAGCATCCGCTGTCTTCGTTTCTTTCCCCGCTCGAGCTGGTATTTCCAGCGTGTGGAGCTCGTTTGAGAAAAAGAAAAAATTCCTAGCTATCGTAAAGGAAAGTTTCAATTTTATTAAGGACTCGGATGTGAGGATTAGGCATTTGTTTTTTTTTTGTTCATTTCATCCAGCAGGCAATTGAAAGCAAGTAATAAACGAGAAAAAACGACATCTGCTATGATTCTTCAGGAGATGAACTACAGTCCAATAGCCAATCAGTGCCAAACATTCTCTACTCCTTCCCCTGAGGACGCTCCATCTTCCTCTTTCTTCATGCGAACACAGCTGGAAACGTCAATTTCATTCCTGCTTGCCTGAATCCGACCCTCTGAAGAGAAAAAACAACTTTACTCCAGGAAGGATGCATCGGGTAACAAAACACGCAAATATCCAGCAACAACATTTTTTAGGTCTAGAAAAAATACAACCGCTTTACCTTACATTATGTACCGTAAAACAGATTTCTTACAGTGGCAACGAGGATCATTTAGGGAGGGTAGTTCCCAACTAGGGTGGGCCAATCCTCGCCTCCGAGTCCTTAATCAAAATTGAAACTTTCCTTTACGATAGCTAGGAACTTTTTCATTCTATGTCGGGACCAGAGGCGAGGATTAGGCAAGTTCAGAGCTTATCCACCACTAGTGAAGCCAGATTTCTGACCGGCTTAAAGTAAAACCTCTTAAAGGTGTGGAGTCTGATGACCAATCCGCCACCTTCAGGATATCCTCCAAACGAGCTCCAAGTGTAAAAGCTTTAGAGGCCATGGCGCCTCGCACTGAGCGAGCTCCAAACTTGGATGTATCAATCCCTGCCTCCTGCATAGCCTGGCGGAGCCAACGGGCAATAGTTGGAGGAGTTGCCTCCTTATGCGGTTAGTAAGCGCAATAAAAACTTTAGTTACACTGTGAGGACGCACCTCCTCAGTCATAGTTTTGTAGGCTTTGAGAGCTCTCACTACACAGAGTAGGAAGGATAAGACACAACCCTAGAGTTAGATTTCGCCCTTCTAGATATATGGAAAGTAACCCCCTCTGGAGTAAATACTCGTCAGATCCAGTGCTCTTACGTCAGACACTCTCCAGCAAGAGATCAAGCACAACAGTGTAGCCAGTTTGGCCGACAATTGCTTTCGGGAGAGGTACTTATTGGTGGGCCAGGCTTTAAACAAACACAAGACTGTATTTACATCCCCTAACTCAGAATACCAAGGTTCCGGAGAAGAGAGTCCTTAATCCCTCTGAGTAAGTTGCACACTAAGGGGTGCTCCCCCCACCGGGAGACCATCCACCGGGACATGCCCAGCAGAAATATTGATCATCTGCTAAGCTAGCCCATACGACTCCAAAGACGCCCAAAATTTCAAAATGGGCACAATTCCTGCCCCCATGGGATCTGGCTGTCGTTGATGGCACCAACTCCCCCATCTGGACCAGGCTGACCTGTACTTCTTGTTGGTACCCTCAGTCCAGGCTTTTGTGAGTAAGGCGGCAGCCTCTGCTGAAAGTCCCGGCACCACCCAACGTTGCCTGTAACCCGCCATGCCATGAGGCAGAGTGAGTTTGTTAAGAAAAGGCGATGGGGGTTCACCTGGGGATCCTTTAGAAGCTCTTGAAACAGGGGTAGAGGGATTGGAAAATCCCAGGAAAGTTCCATCAGAACTGGAAACCAGGCATGCGACCTCCAGATTGGGCTAAGAACCACCAGGTCCGCTCTCTGACATCTCTACTGGGTCAATACCTTCATTATCATGGTGAATGGAGGGAACGCATACCCCCGTTCCGAACTCTAATCCTGAAGGAACGCATCCACTCCCACCGCCCCGGGATCCGGGCACTACTGCAGTACCTCTCCATTTGGTTGTCCAGATGAGAAGCAAAAAGGTCCATTGAGAAGGGACCCAAATGGGTTTGGAGACTCAAAGTCGAACCAGTGTCGAAAATGCCAATCTGCCACCTGGTTTAATGCCGCCGGGAGGTGTTCCGCAGACAACGCAATCTGATTGGATAGGCAGTATTCCCAAAGATCTCGAGCAAGATCCAATAGATTCTGAGAGCGAGTCCCGCCGAGGTGGTTGACATAGCAGACCTCCGTTACATTGTCCATTTTGAGGAGGACGTAGCATTGAGCTTTTTCTATGGTCCAGCATTTCACTGCAAAAGACCCTGCTAAAAGCTCCAGATGATTGATATGGAGGGATCGTTCCACGGAAGACCATCTTCTTCCCGTGGAAATTCTCCGCAGCGCGCTCCTCACCCTGAGCCGCTGGCATCCGACTCTATAACGAGGTCAGGTTGGGACCCTAAGATTGCACGGGTGTTCCAGGCCTCCATATGTGCAATCCACCATTGAATTTCTGCCCTTGCTGCCTCCGGAAGGGGAACGATCTGAAAATAAGTTAGGTCTTTGCAGGGTTTTGAAATTTTTAGGGGTGGTAAAGAGGCCCCGGGAAAAATGGCCTGGATCGAGGAAGAGACAATCCATACGATCCTGGCCAGTAAGTGTAAGGAGATGGTGGATATTGAGAGTGTGTGTCTGAGCTTGTGCCTGATCTTGACAAGTTTCCGAGAAGGAAGACTCAGTGAGGCGATGACAGAGTCCACCACAAAGCCCAGAAACTGGATTTGTTGGGTCGGTATGAGAACCCATTTCGGGACGTTGATCAAGAAACCGAGGTACTCCAGCAGATCTACAGCTGCAATTGGGAGACTATATGATGCAGACATTCATTCATGATCAAATTGTCGACCAGATAAACAATCATTCTTTTTCCCACAGAGCGAAGATGCTCGACCACCGGTTTAATCACGTTGGTAAAGCACCAAGGAACGGAGGATAGCCCGAAAGGGAGGGATGCGAACTCGAAGACTTGAGACCGCCACTGAAACTGGAGAAAATGGCGATGCGGCGGAAAGATCGGAATCGTAAGGTATGCATCACGAAGGTCCAGGCGGACCATCCAATCCTGAATCTGTAAAAGATGTCTGAGAAGATGAACTCCATCCATTTTGAAGCGGCGGTACACCACCCATTCGTTGAAATTGCAGAGGTTTATGACTGGATGGTATCCACATGCCTTTTTTCCACCAAAAACAGGTTGCTGCGAACACCTTGAGGATGATGCAAAAAGAGCTGGATGACCCCTTTCTCGAACAGGTTTGCGATCTCTTTAACTATCAGTCTCATATGATCTTCGGGAAAGCGTAATGGGTTGGGGCAGGATGTTTGAACCGGGCAATTGTAAAATTCTAAATAAAACCCACTGATCATCTGCAGCACCCAAAGGTTCGGACGTCCGAGACCTCTAAGCCTGAGGAAACGATGCCAGTCTGCCCTCCTACTGAGACTCCATCCTGATGACGAACACTCACCTTGTTGAGAGTTAAGGGAACCGTTGCCCCGTCCTCTGCCACCTCTCTTGCGCTGGTAGGCCCTCATTGGGTAGAAATTCCCAAACTTGGCTGGATCCTGCCACTGCCCTGCAGGATTCCCCACCTCTGGAGGCTTGGTGGAAGGTGCAGCCGGTAGAGCGCCCCCTGCCTCTGGTAAAAGCACGAGGACTAAAGATGTTTTTGTCCAAAGAATTACATGCGTTTACAAATTTGCCCAACTCTTTAACAAAAGGGTCCTCAAAAAGGTTGCCCTCCGCCGTGGGGCCAGCCTCAGAGGTAGAAAGATTGCCTAACATCGGGTCAATCTTTATCAACAATGACCTACGTCTCTCCGTAGAGATTGCACAATTAGCGTTCCCTAGGAAAACAAACGCCCTCTGCGCCCAATTAGACAACAGATCAGGTGGGATTAGGTCTCCCAACGCTTTTGCGTACTCGGCCATGTCAATGATTTTTGCTAGCGCACCAGTGATGTCTAAAAGCTTTTCTTGGCACGATCGCCAAAAGCGAGCAATGCCTTTCTTCGGGTCCCTTTCAAACTTGGCCAAGAAGGTGGCCATCTTTGCGTCCACTTCAGGAGTAAGTGCCACCTTCCCCCTCCAAGGCAGGTCTTGGGCATTCCGCCTTCAGGCAGCTTCTTACCCCCTTATCTAGGGGTTTACGCAGTCCATTGGAGCCTCCGCTTGCATCAGAGAGGTGGACCCAGATGGTCTCCAGGGTCTGCTAGGTTCCCCATCACCAACTAATGTCTGGGGGGACTCCAACAAATTTTGTGCCCCTGGGGCATCAAGCGGGTCCTTAGGGGTAGGCGTGGGCTGGGCTTCCATGAATGCCCTCATGAGGCGTGCAGAGGCATCCATCTCCACCCCGGACGGACATTCCCGTTTGCATTTATTGTCTGTAGCAGTATTATCTGCAGTTGTGAGCTGCCCCGGAGGTAACTGGGCCGTGGGCCCTGACAGGTCTTCCCTGTGAAACAAGGCACAAAGTATGCCTAAATGAAGAGCTGAAAACACTTATCTTGTTTCTGCTGGAGCAGCGAAGAAAGAGGAAGATAGAGTGTCCTCGGGGGAAGGAGTAGAGACTGTTTGGCACTGATTGGCTGTTGGGCTGTTCATCTCCTAAAGCATCATGGGAGATGTAGATTTCTCGCTTGTTTATTACTTGGTTTCATATGGCTGCTGGATGAAATAAACGAAGAAAGTAATGCCTAATCCTCGCCTCTGGTCCAGACACAGAATTGGTACGAAAGTTCACCCAAGGGAAGCCAGGCATATGCCCTCAAAGGCCCTGTTGCCCCCCCCCCCCCCCCCCCCCATATATATTTTCTAGTGTCTGAGACAAATTGTGCTTCATATTGGTTTCTTGAAATAGAGATTTGTTCATGTGTTTAGTTGGGAAAAATTCCGGCTCATCCTGCTGGAGTCGCTGCCAGTATTAATCGATGAAGTCTTGTTGGCGAAGCAGAAAGATAAAAGGCTGTGTCATGTTTGAATATTCCAGAGATTACACTTGAGCAAGGATGCCGCTGTCTACTTTGGAAACTTGAAGTGACACATATTGGGGATTTCTTCAATGACAGCAGACTTGTTGCTTGAGCAGTCTAAGAACAGAGGGTTTGAGAGATCCTGGAAGTTTTTCTATATTACAGTGTCAAATACAGACTTGTTTATGTTTTGCCAGCTTTCCCCGTAAAGCCCACAGCGTTTGAGGCTTTGGACAAAGATCCAACTGAGTTAGGGGCTTATCGTCCAATCACCCTAATCAATATCGATTCTAACATTTATTCTAAAATACTTGCCAGTCGGATTGCCCCACTCATACACAAAATTATTTCGGTTCGGCAACACTGAATTGTTCCCGGCAGATCTACCATCGATCACATACAGAGAGTCATTACACTCTTTGACCTGACCGAGGTGGCAGGAGACCCTATGGCACTGATATTATTAGACGCCGAAAAAGCGTTCGATAGGGTCTCCTGGCAGTATCTATGGACAGCCATGTCAAAGAGTGGAATCGGGGAAAATTTCATCAAAGCAACTCGTATGATGTATCTTAACCCAGAAGCAGTAGTTGTGATAAATGGGGATATATCAGAAAACTTTAAAGTGACGAGAGGAACGAGGCAGGGTTGCCCCTGCTCCCCATTGCTTTTTGCTATTTTTATAGATCCCTTCATTCGGAGGTTAGAATCAAATCTAGCAATTATACCAGTGAGGACCCCTAATGGAGACACCAAAACACTAGCGTACGCTGATGACATTGCCCTAACCATAACCAACCCTAGTGATGCTATAAAATTAATTGAAACAGAGGCTAATCACTTTGCCGAAGTATCAGGCTATAAACTAAACCAAAATAAAACTCAAATTGTCATCAATAACCAAATTAGCTGTGCTGATGAAAGGATTGTTGAAAACGCGACCTACCTAGGGATAAATATCACTTCTAATCTCAACAATCTAGTCAGGTTAAATATGAATCCACTCTTGAAACAAACGGACTTATCACTGAAGAGATTACATAATTTACATCTAACAATTTTTGGCAGGAGCAATCTAATAAAAATGATATTCTTTCCTAAATTTTTATATTTTTTTTAGAAGTATCTGTTTAAATTTTGATCAACATATCTTTACAGAACTGGGTCGTATCTTCTCTCGTTTTATCTGGGGGTATAGCAGATCGCGTAGAGCCATGAGGTTTATTAAGTTACCCAAAGACAGAGGTGGACTTGCCCTACCCAACTCTAAAGCTTACTGGTGGTCTAGTACACTTAACTATAGTAGATTGCTCTTAAATTCAAATCTCACTTTAAATCCAGCAGGAAGGGTTCCAACCCCACAAGAACTTATTCTTGGGGCAGCAACGGGAGATCATCTTTGGCGCTTGATCTATGATTGTCATTTTAAAAAAGTCCGGTTTAAAACCCTTAAAGGAATTTATAACGTCTGGGGTAATGTACGCAAACTACTGGGGATTGGTAGATTTTCATACTACACGACTATCCATTGCAATCAAAATCTCCCCGCAATCTTTTCAGATTCATGCATGAAACGCTGGGTTACGTTAGGAATCACAAAACTTGGTGTATTTTTCAATCAAACCGGGTTTAATACATTTGAATCTCTAAAGAAAATAATTTGCACTAGAACATCGTGATTTTTACAAGTATTTGCAAGTAAGAGACTTTATACTGAAAAAAGGGGGTGGTAACCGAGCCTTTCAGAAAATACAGATAATAGATATGATTAGAAAAGATAAAACAATTAAAATTGGTGAAATCTACAATAATTTAATCACTAACTTTCCTGATGACCTTGATAAACACTTTCAGATATGGCAGGACAAATTAGAAATTTCCGAAAATTCTGTTCAAAACGCATTCAATCTATCGCAATCAATTTTAATACCAACCAAACTACAAGCACAATTTTACAAGACCTTTTTTCAGTTATACTACACTCCTAAAAAAAATAGCAAAATGGAGTAATGGCAAGGGGACGAGATGTCCAAGATGCGCACTTCCCGAAGTGGATTTACGCATTTGTTTGCTACTTGCAAGGAACTCTATACCATTAGACGGGATATTTCTATCTTTCTTTCTAAAATCCTCAAAACCGATATTGTAATAACAACAGCAGAAATTGTTTTGGGGGTAGAAGGGGATTCTCGACCAATTCAAATAAGGGGATCAATATTTATTGCAATGGCAATTTTTAGAATTTGTTTAGCGTCGGCCTGGTTGGATTTATATCCACCTTCATTTCAACAATGGCGATCACGCTTATTTGCAACTTATAGCTTTGAAACAGCCATATATAGACGTAAAGGCTTGAATAAGAAAAAGAAAGGCCTAGCGATCTGGGATTTACTCAGAGTATGGATAGAAGACATTGAATAATCAAAACATCCTGCTAAAATTTCAAAATCTACAAGTGGCTTTGTTATCATTTTTTTTTTTTTGTAAAATGTATATATACAAATCAATTGTAATGCCTGTAAGCTGGTGGGTGTGGGGAGGTGGGTGGGGGGGGGGCGGGGTTTGGAGGGCGGGTAATGTAAAATATGTCAAACTTAAAGATTTGTTTAAAAAAAAAAAATGAGGCTTTGGATGAGGCAATTACTACACAAGTAGTTAGCAAAATAGTTTCTGTACTTTATAAAATGGGGATGAGTCTGATGGGGACTTCAGCAGCAAAGAGCCAGTAGAGATGGGAAAGGGTGGCAAATGCACTTTTCGCAGGTGACCAATGGCAGTATGTCTGTAGACAAAGCTAATGCACTTTGTTTAATTATAAGCGCAGACTATTGTGCGGTACGTACTTACGTTGAAAGTATTGTACTCCGGAAAGACTACATACAACACATGTATCCAGATCCCACTGGCCAGTGGGATCGATGTTAGCTCGATAAGGCTGATTTTATACTTCTGATGTCGCTATCCTCTGATTGCAGGCATCTTGAGAAGAATTGCTTAACACTACTGAAAAACGGTGGTGGTGGGAATGCCAAGGGACCAATGGTACTGAAGGATGGAGACACAGGAGAACCAGTACCGACGACTAAAGGTAGGGTAGCACTGTGTTAGCTTGAGAAGTCTGTACTATGAATTAAAGACTGGATTCCTGATTTGGCAAATTCCGTGACCTCTAAGGAGGTTTGAGAGAAGTGAATCTGAGGTCAAGTCCTAAAGATATGAACTGTGTCTACTGCGTACCTACTGAAGAATGATATGAACTCTGCAGAAGGGAATGTTGGAGTGTAGGTGGACAATTCTTACATCTGTAATCAATTGTCAAGAGATGTGATCTCATAGTGCTTTGGGTGCAAGGTAAGGGGTGTTTTGGGATATTGGAGAAAGTGTAACACGCAATTTAACTTTTGTTCTTTGAATCATACTAGCTCAGTTAATGATACATTAATAGAAAGTAAGATCCTATGTTGGTGCTTATCCCCTCTACAATGTGGAAAAAAAAGACAGGACTTTGTCAGTGAGCCAGGTCGGTACGATACAGCTCTGTGTCATCCTGTTTCGGAAGGTACTCGAGTTAGTTTGGAGATGTGGTGCCACTTATTGGCACAGGAAAGCGAGTTCAGCCACTCTGGAACCATTGCTTTAAAGATGGTCCAAATCAAAGATCGTTGCGCCCTTCCAGTGGATCTGTTAGTTGGGGTTTGAGCCAATGGAAAGATCATGGGAAGACTTGAATAATCCTTATACTCAGTGGTCAAGCTTGGGGCATTACTGGTGCTGGTTCCTTTCAGGATCTCTAAGTTGAGGTCTGGTCCTTACATTTAGAAGTCTCACATAGTTCCCCGGGAACCCGGATCACCCAATTTGTCCATGAAAAACCCCACTTGGAAAGGACATAGTAAGGTCCTTATATCAATGAACCTCTGTAACTGGACAATGACCAGCTTTTCCAGAATTTAAGGCACTCATGAAATAAGACAGGAATTATTCAGTAGTGAAATATTTTATTAGTTGACCGTCCCCTTGGTAGATTTTTATGCTAGTAACTATTCTGTAGTCGAAGCAGCTTTGAGTGAGCAAAGGTTTTCAGTGTTATTTTCTTTCATTGTGGATTCCAAAAAGAGATCATTGAGAGGGAGCCAGAATGGAAAATTCCCCAAAATCACAAAAATAGTGCCCTGAGGTACACTTCTCCCGCTGGTTCAAAGCTTAATATTGTGCTTGAAGGTGAGGCTTGGGCTGTACAAGAGGAGAATGAGTTTCCGGCAAAATCCCTATATGGATTGTTAAAATGTTGTCTTTGAAATGGAATGAAATATACTTACACAAAGTTTTTGTTGACATAGTTGAGATCTGACTTACCTTATATCATAGGTCAGAAATTATATGAAATAGCTCTTTTTATAGATTTGACGCACTGCTGATTTGCTCAGTATTGATTCCTTTATAGAAGGACAATTCCTAAAGTTAACAAGATCCTTGGGTCTTCTAATGGCGCTTCCATGGATCTGGTAGTTGGGAAGTCTGAGCCAAGATTTGATTGGTGGGGGTGCCCACCTGACCAAGAAGTTCACCGGTTGCAACTAGGATACTATACATTTAGGCTTTAACTGTAACATTGGACCTTAATATTTCTACTGCAGCTACCGATGCTTTCCTCTATCTGTGCCTCTCTACTTCAAAATCACTGTTCCTCATCCAACTTCTCTGTCTTATAACCAGGGCCACTAGAATTATGCAGCAGGGGTTGGCTAAATTATGACGCAGGATTGAGTAAATTATGCAGCAAGAAAAAGACAAATTTAGGTGGCCCATTTTATGATAGCATTACTTCATTATTTTGACACTTTTAGACTTGTATACACTGGGCATTGGTTGCACCTCATTATTACCAGTTTAACACCCAAATATAGGAATGAACAACAGAAAGCTGAACAGCCAACCTTTGCTCAGGGCATTCCACTGTGCAGGATCAGGCATTGCTGCATGTTTACTAACTTTTGAACCGTTTTAACTAGGAACACATTTTTGTGGGTTAAAATCTTCACATCATTTAGCAGATGATGAATTGTGTGGCAAATGCGTAAAATCTACAATAATGCGAAAAGCGCTGCAGCTGTGCAATCGCATAATTCCAGTAGCCTGGTTATGGCACTTGGCTGAAAACAGGTACCTGATTTCATTCACACTGTTTCAGACATTTGTTTCTCATTCACAGAATCAAAGGACCTGATGAAGAGACCTGGAGCACCCCAGCACCAACAAGTCCTTCGTAGCATCAGCAGAAAAAAATGGTATCCATGTGTATATTCAGAGTAAACTTACACTCGAAGGGTGGCCCTGGATACACCATGTGCGATTCATTTTAGAGAGAAACACTGACCTAGTGAAGGCAAAGAACTTCATACAGAGTTCATCTTTATGGACACTTTGAAGATTCATACCAGTGATAACCAGTATCATTATAAAGAGTTTTGCTTTATTTTCCTCAGATGTACAGTACTGTCAGTAAACTATATTAGTCTACAGGGTCGGAGAAAACCTTCACTCAGAGCTCACATCTTTAATCACATTTGATGATCAATAATGAGAAACCCAGTACAGATGTGTGACCTCATTTTCATTCTTAAGTAAAATTAGTGCTGCATCGGAATATCCTCAGGAGAAACCATACCAGTGTAAGACGCTTCGGAAAAACCTGACTCGCAGAACAAATTGGTTGAATTCCCAGAGAATGCTTTCAAGTGAGAAACTCTACCAGTATGAAGAATGTGTGAAAAGCTGCAGCGAGGGCTCGTCGCTGCACAGGCATGAATTAGTTCATACTGAGCATAGGTCATACCAGTGTACGGAATGTGGAAAAAGCTTCACCGAGTCAAAGAAGCTGTTGAGGCATCAGAGAATCCATACTTGTGAGAAACGCTATCATTGTACAGAATGTGGAAAACGATTCATAGCAAGACGCTATTTGTTGATACACCAGAGAGTCCATACTGGTGAGAAGCCCTATCATTGTACAGAATGTGGGAAACTCTTCTCTCAGGAAATAAACCTTTTGGTCCATCAGAGAACCCATACTGGTGAGAAACCCTTTCCGTGTACAGAATGTGGGAAAATCTTCACTCGGAAAAGTAATCTTCTTGTACATCTGCGAGTCCACGCTGGTGAGAAGCCCTATCAGTGTACAGAATGTGGAAACATTTTCACTCAGAAAATAAACCTTTTCGTACATCAGAGAGTTCACACTGGTGAGAAACCTTATCAGTGTACAGACTGTGGAAAAGGCTTCAGTCGAAAGAGCACGCTGTTAAGACATCAGCTAACTTATGCTAGCGAGAAACCCTACCATTGTACAGAATGTGGAAAAGGTTTCACTGAAACATGCGCACTGATGAAGCACAAGGGAATCCATACTGGTGAGAAACCTTTTCAGTGTACAGAATGTGGGAAAAGCTTCACTGAAGCATATAATTTGTTAAGACACCAGACAATCCACACTGGTGACAAACCTTTTCAGTGTACAGAATGTGAGAAAAGCTTCACTCGTAAGACGCATCTGTTAAGTCACCAAAGAGTCCACGCTGCTGAGAAACCGTATTGGGGCACAGAATGCGGGAAAAGCTTCACTCAGACAAGCACAATGAACTTAAATCCGACAATCCATACTGATGAGAAACCCCATCAGTGTACAGACTGTGGGAGAAGCTTCAGTACAAAGCACATCCTGGGGGAGCATCGGCGAATCCATAGTGGTGAGAAACCCTACCACTGTACAGAATGTGGAAAAAGCTTCACTCTAAAGAGCACACTATTGGGGCATCAGAGAATTCATACCGGGGAGAAACCTTTTCAGTGTACAGACTGTGGGAAAAGATTCATTAAATCATACACTTTACTGATACACCAAAGAGTCCATACTGGTGAGAAACTGTATCGGTGTACAGAATGTGGAAAAAGCTTCACTCGCAGCACAGGTCTTCTCCATCATGAGAGGATCCATACTCAGTGACGGATGATATAGTGTGGGAAATGTGTCAAAAATCCACATTGCTGAAAAACCCTATTGCTGCATGTGGGAAAAGCTTCACTCAGACCAGCAAACATTTCACACATCAGAAAACCCACACTGATGAAAAACCTTCCAACTGCACCAAATGTGGGAAAAGCTTCAATGAGAAGTGCAATCTGGGAGTTTAAAGAAAAAACTTTCCAAACTGAAGTTAACATGTAAGAGATCCAGTGATGAGAGTCTACATGTTCCCTGTCTGAAGAATTGCAACTTAATCATGCTAATTTTTGGAAATTAATCTCTCAGGCCACAAATCCAATCAGATAATGTGTATCATGTCAAACCTCAGATCATGATTAGAAATCTTGCAGACGGGAGTTGTATACGAATTATCAGGAGTGCTAAAGTGATGGAATTTGAAATACTGAGAAATTTTGAGAGTGACCCAAGTTCCCTCTTGAAAGATTTGCAAATAATACAACTGATAAAGGCTGAAAATTGCCATGGGCAGGACCCTTGACCCCGTAAGATGGGATCCCGATTGTGCTGAGCCCGAACATTGGCCTTGAATCCTGGTGCCATAAAATGTTTAAAATGTAGTTTCTCCAAAAGTTGTGATCGGAGAATCTAGATTTAATTAAAGACACAGAGGCTAGGATTATGCATCGTCACTTTATTGCTGCTCCATGTCAGCTATTTAAAGCAAAACACAGTAACCAATTCAGGATTAGAACACCTCGAAATACATAAACCCCAACACAGCACCCATCTTCCTCTTTACATTTGATCCGGGGATGAAATCAGAAGCCAACTGAATAAAACAGTAGAGCACAAAATATCCAATTTGTAGATCATCATTCTATTAAATGAATCAAATCATGTTATAATAAGACACAAACAAAACCATCAACACTCATTTTTTTGTCTTTTTACAACTGTACATCAACAAGAAAAAGCAAGCACCCCTAACTCTTTGTCTTGGGCAGGAAGGCTGGGTTAATGCTATTCTCCATGCCTTCGATGAAATCCCATCACAGCATTTGTAGTATCTACAGTTCATGTCAAGACCAGAGACTCACATTATGAATGTTCACAGAAGATGCATGCTTCACAGGCTTCAAATAAAACCATCCCAAAGACCCCCAAATTCGTCCAATCTGCAGGTTTTAGTATTTCCTCCAGTATAAAATAACTTTGCTTGTCATCACTCCTTACACAGAATGGGCCCCAATCCTTTTCATATCTGCACCTGCTTCAATTCTACACAACCTAACTCAACGTGCTATAGTCCCCGAACTAACAGGATTATATGGCCTTACATACAAAATCAACAACTGATTCATAACATCTCTTCGAAATAGTTCCATTCTATTTTCATACTCTTTTACACACCGAACCACACACAACCTTGGTTGGTCATCAAATCAGGTATACTAAATAGTAGAAGACATTGTCTTTGTTTTCGTAAAATTTGAATCAGGACTCCGTCTGGATTATAAAATCAATTACTTGCCTCCAAAATGTTTGCATCTGATACCGTTGTAAAAGATATCAGACATAACAAAGTTGCCAATGTAACAGACAACTGCCTTAAGATAAAATGCCTTTTGGAGGGCCGCTCCTTCAGTTTCCTAAAAATCAAGGTTACATGCCGGGTCTGGTGGCTCAGTGGACTAATGCATCCACTGCAGGGGCCTGTGTTCGACCTTATGGTCACAGGTTCAAATCCCGGTGGGTACACTCAGCCTTTCATCCATCTGAGGTCGATAAAATGAGTACCATTGAGTTGGGTAAAAATAAACATCTGTTATTCAGCGCCAATAAACCAATCGGTGAACGTGTGCTTTACAAATACACATGTTATGTTATCCCACATAAGATTATATTTTGGTTTAGGCAACCTTCAAAGTTTGATGCCTTTCATAACTCTAGAAATCAAAATGTCTCTTCCTATTGAAAAACCATTAACAGCAACAAGTCCAGCAGCCACCACTGACCCATACATGCCTCAAAAAATCTACTCCCCGACTTGCTATGGCGAGTCAGATTTTATCAGATTGAGCTATTTTTAGCACCTACTCATCTGTTCCGGCGAGTGAATTTAGGTTGGAAGGGAAAGGTGTTCTGTTCATTCAGAAAGTGAATGAGCAAGAAAGACGTCTTTAAATCTTGTTTTTATCTTGACACATTGGCTGTCTGTTTAAGGACAGAGGATAAATGTCTTTTTACAAAATTTTTCTTATCCTGGAAAATGGTCTTTACTTTTCTTTCTCTTGTTACAGTTGGATTTTTTTGTCAAGTGAGCTGTCTGACAATCATTGTGAAACAAATTTATTTTTTCTAACACACAACATTTAAACAGCTTGCAAATGAATAATACAAGTATTTCAAAATATATTAGAAAATACAAAAGATTATTCTTTTTTTGGTAATTTAGAAGTGTGATGCAAACAAAGATTTAAATAGGAGCAGAACAAATCCGAACACTTTACTTGGTGATGTGCAAATGACAAATATTTGCAAACATTATACACTATATAGTTTTATCAGTAAAACCCCATGTCAGTGGGAAATGTTGTGTCCATTTTAAAGGGAAATGTGTTGTTTTCAAATAAGTGTGCTACCACTTCATGCTTTAGTGATGTATTTATTAAAAATGATAGTTTTTAAATATGATTTGAGAAACATTCCTGGCCCGGCCCTGAAACAATGGAGTTAATGGACTAAGGGGCAAGTCAGCGACCATGTGTATCCTATAAGTGGCTAGATATGTATTACATATGAAGCAAACCTTTTAGCCTGTTAAATCAAACAACATTGTTTTTCATACAGCAGACATGCTGAACTTATGCATTTGAAGGTGCTCTCATATGTGAAAAGATGAAAATGGTGGCTCGGTGATTTAAAATATTTGCCCAGGGCCACATAATTTGAAACCGGTTTATGGGTCTAATATAATTTAAGTCAATAGACCTGCAGGCCTAGTATCATTTTAATGATGTGTCTAGACCTGCTATAACAATTTACAGTCCTATAACTGAACCTTTCTCATACGTACTTGTTAAAAAAAATTATAATTCTATTGGGGAACCCTCTAGGGGGTCCAGATCTGTCTCCAAGCACCAAGCAACCCTAGTTCTCCAAGCTCCAGATCATCTTTTTCTTGTAACAGGGGTCCAAGACTCCAGAGCCTCCTCTGAAAGACCTGCAAATTGCTCCTCGCCTAAAATCCTCCAAGCTAGAAGGTTCAAAACTTTGTTGCTCACCAAAAGATGTTCTTCTCCTTTGGGACCCAACATCAAACCCTCTGAACTAATTATCAAAAAAGGGTTTGTCTAATCCCAACTCTAACATCCCTGGAAAACATGGGGACCCACCCAAAAGGAGTAATCCTAACTAAATTGAATTTCTGTTTCTGTGTCGTCAACAATGCTCTCTGAATCATTGCAAATGGTGGTAAAGCAAAACCCAGAAGAGTCCTGCTGAAATACATAAACTGCCTTTCTGCTATCACATAGTTTAACCCTGGAAAATACTCCCCCTACAAATCTATCTGATGCTCCGGACAGAAATTCTAAATTTCCTTGACTAATTCTGTAAAATGTGTGAACTTGACCCAGTCATTTATATCAGTCACTGCAGAAACTTTGCCCATCTTTAACAGGCTTTGCAATTATTTAATAATCCTGCCAAACTTTTTAACGCAAACAGTCCTGCCGTCATTTCTAGACCAACTTATCCTCCTGAGGCCTTGTCACCAGTCTCCAGATGTCCTAAGCACGCACACCATCCCAAGATGCGTGCATCGGGCTCTGTCACTAAAACTGGACAAATACCATATATTGCTTGTCCATTCCACAATTCTAAATTGCTAAGCCACCAATTCAACTCTTCCATCACCTGTATTGCCAAAACAATCTGTTTCCCATACCATAAACCTTTCCTCAAAGTGTCCGCCTTCAACATCTCTAAAGCTCTGTAGTGAAGAGGACCTGGAAAAGCTGCCTGTATCAAGGAAGAGAATAAACCTATAATTCTCTCGAAGGTCCTTAAAGTCAAAAACGTTTTAAAAACCTCCTTAACTTCTGTCTTTATTCTTGCAACTTTGTTCTCTGGTGAACCTAAAATGGCTTGACAGGGCTCGAAAAATCTGAAAAATGGAACTAGTCCTGCAGGTCTAGTACCTTGAAAAATCTCCTCGACCTAACAGTAACCTACTTGACCTCCATCTCTGAAAGCGGAGGAAATGTGACAAGATAACAAGATTTAAAAGCATCTTTATTGCTCATTTGCTTTGTGAGCAATAAAAAGGCCTTTAAATCTTATCTTGTCACATTTGCTCAGTTTTCAAAGACAGAGGACAAAAGTTAGTATGTTTTCCCACTCGCCAGAAGGGGCGAGTAGGACCTAAAAATAGCTCGACCTCATTAAATTTACCTCGCAAATGCGAGCGGTCGAGTGGATTTGTCGAGCCCTGCTTGAACTTTAGTCACTTGAGGTCCCAAAACCTCTATCTAGGCTCAAACAGACTTGTCCATGTTGATCAAGAAACCCAAAGACTCCAAGAGATCCATAACCATCTTTAAATCCTTCTACTCCTCTCGGTCCTCACCGAACACCTGGGCAGAAACCTCCTGTTCAATGCCCCAATCCGATTTTCACTCCAACCACAGCACTGAGACCTCCCTGATTACCGCCAAAGACAACACCCGCACCCCCCTTGACAGGGGAGATACAGCAACCTGATCCTCCTTGCCTCTCTGCAGCGTTCGACACCATATCCCGCCACACACTCATCAAAAGACTGCACCACATCAGGATTCAGGGAGACGCCCTCAGATGGATCGAATCGTTCCTCACAGGAGGAACTCAGAAAAATCTGCCTATGTCTGAGAATCCAAAAGCACCATCTATGGCATCCTTCAGTATTCATCCCTCAGCCTGACCCTCTGCAACACCTACATGATGCCTCTAGCCGACATCGTCAGAACCCACAGCTTCAACATCATATCCTATGCCAACTACACCCAGATCATCCTCTCACTCTCAGCAGAGCCCACCACCACAAATACCGACTTCCACAACTGCATGAAGAATGTCGCCAACTGGATGAAAGCCAACTATCTGAAGCTCAACATTGACAAGACGAAAGTTCTTATCTTCTGCAACAACACCTGCCCGTCCCACTCCCACACTGACAGTCCACGCCCGCAACCTCAGCATCATCCTAGACAGCAAACTCACGATGAAACGACATATCAAGGCTGTCTCCTCTGCCTGCTTCCACACTCTCCGCATGCTCCAAAGAATCTTCAAGTGGCTTCCCATCGGCACAAGAAAAACCATCATGCCCTAGTCACCAGCGGGCTGGAATACGGCAACACACTGTACGCTGGAACCACCACCAAGCTCATAAAGAGACTCCAGACAATACAGAACTCGGTGGCCAGACTCATCCTCAACCTGCCCAAAAGGATCAACATCACCCCGCACCTTAGGAACCTCCACTGACTCCCTATCCAGAAAATATGCCAATTCAAGGTCTTGACATATGCTTACAAAGCCCTCCACAACCTAGAACCAGCATAAATCAACCACTGCCTAAACTTTCACCAACTACCCAGACACCTTTGCTCTACCTCCCTCGCCCTCTCACAGACACCACATCTGCCGATGGGGAGGCCGTTTCTTGTCGTACCTCTCTGCCAAGTCTTGGAACGGCCTTCGCCTCCACCTCCGAACATCACACTTGCTGGTGAAATTCAGTAAGAGACTGAAGACCTGGCTTTTTAACTGAGCCCTGAAACCTAGCACCTGGATACTCTCACTGGTGATTAACTGCTTTTTACAAATATTGATTGATTGATCCTGAGACATGATCAAAAGATCTTCCAGATAAATGATCATTCTTAGTCCCCAGTTTTTGCAACTCTTCTGCAAAAACCATCTCTCGTAGCCCCTCAAACTGAAAAGGTTTCTCCCGGAACTCTATCAATATCAATCTGTCACATTCAAAACCTATTGATCTCTTGTTAGCCAACACCATTTCTCTAGAAAACCTTTCAAACAACCTTCTACCTGTCCTTGAACTGAACCAATGCTAGTCTCCTCTTGATTGTCATCCTCTCCTTGACACCCCCCTCTGGGGGAAAATGCTGTTGCAGATTGGAAATCTCTAAAGTTCGTTAGCCAGCTCCCAGTAGTCATCACATATCTAACATCAAACACAAACTAATCCTATTCGCACCTGATCCATTGTGACAGAAATAATTTTTCTCATCAGGTCGTGCCTGAAACTCTTTTGTGCTGCCCAGGGCTACCTCAGTTGTGCCGCGAAGGACACCTTCTGCTTCTGTGGTGCTAAGGCCACCTCTCTCCGTAGCTTGAAAACTCATCATTAGTTTTCACAATATTCTATCTTTTCTTTTTTCACGCCTTCCTTTATCACTTCTCTGTGCTCCGATAACCAAAATTCCTCCTCCACCTCAATTCCTTTCCTTCCCCCTCTCCCCCAAACCAGGCTCCAAACCCTCTTTTACAGATGTTCCCACCTCTTTCTCCACCAATCTTTTAATATTCTCCACTTGAACCTGTGCCCTAGAAATTCCTTCCCTCTTCACTCACTCTTGTTTTCCTTCTATTTTTATCTTTTATTATTTATAATTAAACCTAATTTTCTTGGCAGATACTTTTCCCTAATCGCCATGCTCAACAATTCTTGTTCCTGATATCAAATGCCTGGAACAATATATCCGTTTAGCTAACACAAATGTAGTTCACTAAATGCCCCTCAGTAGCTTCATAAACCTCAAAATGGGATTACTTTTCCAAAATGGCGGCCCATAAACATGATGACATTATCACGACCGGCCGCATCAAGCCAACACCAGAAAAAACCCTGTCATTTGACGAGCGCAAACTCTGCAGCAAGAGAGCCCTGCTTGCCCTCAACATCTCACAGACCCCGTGATACAGGGACCGCATGTGCTCCACATCGCATGCTACCAATCAACAGTCATGACCCTTCAAAATTTGCAGCCTGACAGAAAGAAAAAACGTGAGACCTTTAAAATATCCCAAAACAGGTATCCAAACAACCTTTTTTTTTACCCGCTTTGTTATCCTGAAACGTTTAGTCCTCATATAAATAAATGATATGTTCAAATAAAATAAAATTCCCTGACTCATGAAAATTCGGATATAAGGATAAAATGTATGCATTTCAAAACCAGAAACACTCTGACAGAAACACCAAATCCCAAAACATCTAACACATATAAATCCTAATGCAAAAGTATTAGAGGTACTTATCTGTCATGGAGCAGCAATAAAAAGAGAAAAATAGCTGCTGTGTTGGGGTTTATGTAGTCTTGAGTTGTTCCAGTTCTGGAATGGTTACTGTGGTTTGCTTTAAGTGGCTGCCATGGTGTAGCAATAAAGAGATGATGCATAATTCTAGCCTTGGATCTTGATATGAAGTTGAGAGCGTGCCTTACTGCAGGTAAGAAAAGAAGTGTTACGGTCTTGGTGCATAAAAAGGATCACTAATTTGCGCATTTAGAGTCTGCTGGGAAAAGATCTGATGTGAACATTTCTTTAGTTTCTTTCTCCCTGTGGCTGATGTCAAAATAATAACTCAAGGAGCCCAGGTTGTATGCACATATTCCTGGTAGTGATGATCTATAAATATGTGGGTAATAGAAGGATGTTGGAGTATGAATCCACCCATCAATATGGTTGGCATATGTTATATTATGTTAAAAATAGTGAAACTAGGAGTCTGCATGTCCTTTTACAGATTCTAGTTTCTCTTCATACCAACACGAAATACTTCACACCGAGGAGTGTCTGAAAAATATATACCTCAGAATTGGCATGGACAGGGATGCATTGTGCCCTCCTTCTGTTTATAAGCTTTGTTGAGTTTATCATACCTGTAAAAACTAGTGAGCATGTTTCTGCCAGCATTGGTAGAAGACATAATCTGAATTCTAATCTATACAAATGACATTTTAGTTCTGGATTCAATGCAGTAGGACACTAGTGTGCGTTGAATGAACGTGAAATATATTCACAGAGAATTCTTAAACATAATCAAACGGGAAGCTGATAAATAGGCTGACAAAGAAGTGTACATTTCATTGGTTCTTGTGAAGGTGCATTTGGAGTGTGTGAATGATTATTTTTATATATATATATATATATATATATATATATATATATATATATATGTGTATATATATATATGTGTGTGTATATATATATATATATGTACCCATGCAATGATGTTGATTTATGAACCTCCAACAGTGACCTTTTACTACAGAGTATTTATGAACTTTCAAAGATTTCCTAGATATCAAATAATAAGATAGAATTGTAATGTGGAAAAAGTGTTTTGTTTTAGAAGGCATTACTCAAAGCAGAAATTAAAGTTTGAATTTGATTTTACAGCTGGAGTACAATCCATTAATGTTTGCAGAGACACATATTTCTCAAAAAGATAATTTAAAGGAATAGAAAATGGTTCTTTTGTCTGAAATTGGGTAATACCATTTATTGTGAATGTAGTGCCTTTGACTAGTGCGGTTACGTCTAATGTATCTGTATACATATGCAAAATTCAAGAGTCAGCTGTTCAATGAATGGGGAAAAAAAACAAAAGCTACAGTTGCTTTTAGAAGTCTTGACCCCTGACGGTGCACCTCAAAGCATCTTCCTCTATAGAGACGTCTGTGTGGCTTGATCTTGAGAATTTCTCATTCCTTTACTGCTTGTGAACTAAGAATACTTGTTTTGCAAGGAATCTAGCCACCAACCCCACCCCCTTTTTTTCTTTTTTAACCCAGTGCATGCACATGTGGAAATGGAATTACCTGCAATTTTGCATCCGCTTATTCTGGGTTGGGAAAATAGAGAATTTGGATCTCCCCTCCTATTTGAGCTTGCCCATATCCTTGTCACTTTCCAAGCACTCTTTGATGTAGGTTGCTTGAAGGCCAAGACATTATTGTTCCACATTGTTCAGACTGTGCAACCAACAGCTCTTAGCCTTGAGTGTGCTTGTTTTCATATGCACCTGAAGGTGGAAACCATCTTAGCTCAGCTAAATAAAAGAGGATAATATTATCAACAAAGATGCACCCACCTTATGGGTGTGTCCTATTGTGTTGGCATGGAAACTGAAGCTGTCTACTAAGTGTGCAAATATATGGACATGCGTCTAGCCAACACTCCCGCCAAATATGACTCATGATCATAGACAATTTAATCACACACATGTTAACAGGCCTGTTGATTCTCGAACAAGGAGCTCAGCTCTGAATAACACCAATACTTCTTGATGCTGGATCTCAATATATCCCATTATTTCAATGCTTGTTGATCTCAGAAGGTTCAAATGCTTACACTTTGGCATCTCTTGTGCCATAGAGGTTTGTCAGAACCATATTTCAGCAGATCATGGGACTCTAGAAAGTTATTAACATAGGTAATAATATTCTAGATTATAAGAAGACTACTGAAGGACATAATTCCAGACTCAAGGCACTGTTAAACCGTCACCACAATTGTGGTCTCACGTGAAGTGGCAAGTGATTTTTGTGTACGCAGTGTAAACATCCTTGGACATTGCTTCTGAGCTAGTGGGGTAGCCACAGGCTCAACAAAAGTGCCGGATATTAGGTTATCCACTGTGCTGTAACTGTATAGTTTCCTCATGGGCAAATACTGCAGACATTTCGTTAGAAATGTTACATGGCTCATTGACCCATGCAGAAACTTTAATCTACAGCTGCAAGGGCATGGACGGAATAACACCAACACGTGGCATGAGATGTTTAGGTAAGTGTGCTACTATGTAACTGCCTGCTATAATTCCTCTATGCCTGTCTAAATATGTATGTAAGTGGCTGCACAAGTACTTCAGTGCCTGTGTTAGGCAATTGAGATCAATGTAGGTGTCACTGCAACTACCTTTGAATCTGCTGCATGCATAAATAGTTCCTGGTGAGTGACTAAATGTATGTGTTTCTGTAGCTGTCTCTGTAACTGAAAGACGGGCCCTATGCTTTTGTGAACATCTATGTCTATAGGCTTAGAAATGGCATACTCTATGTAGTACTTGGCATAGAGGCCTGCAAGTACACAAGTAACTTATTCAACTCAAAAGGACATCTGTCAATGTCTTAAGCACAAAACAGCATCCTTTATGGCATACCTACAGCATATCTTAGAAGTGTGCTATGCGCACTAAAACATTGGGTTGACACTTCACAAACACCTATAATATGCCAAGGGAACCTTGCAGCGAGAATGCACAGACAGGGTCTGCATTAGTAGCCATCACCCATTTTGAAATAGTATTTCACTGCATGGTTGAGAAGATTGTGTCAGTACTTGCCTACATATCTGAGAGAGTGTAGAAGTACATCTGTATCAGTGCCATGAGATGTTTAGGTAAATGTGCTGGTATGTAACTGCCTGCTACAATACCTCTATGGCTGTCTAAATGTGTATGTAAGTGGCTTCCAGCAATACTTCAGTGCCTGTGTTAGACAATACAGAGATATGTAGGTGTGACTGCAACCACCTTTGAATCTGCTGCCTGTATTAATAGTTTCTGGTGAGTGACTGGATCTATTCCTGCTGCTGTAGCTCTGTAGTTGTTTCAAAAGTTGAAACAGAGGCTTTTTGTTTTTCTGAACATGTATGTCACTTGCCTTAGCGATGGCATACTCTATGAAGTACTTGACTTAGGGGCATGCAAGTGCACAAGTAACTTAGTGAACTGAAAATAACGTCTCATCTATTAAGCACAAACCAGCATGCTTTATAGCACACCTACAGCATCTCTCACATGTGACTTGTGCATACTAAAACTTGGATTTAAGACTTGACAAACATCTTTTACGTGGTAAATCAAGCTTCAAGTGAAAGTGCACACACAGGACCTGTACTACCAAGCTTCATACATGTTTGAAAGATTATTTCTCTACTTGAATAAGAAGGTTGTGTCAGTAATTGCCGGAATATCTGAGAAATTGTGGGAGTACACCTGTAGCAGTGTAATGAGACGTTGAACTGAATGTGCTGGCTTGCGACTGTCTATTTTAGTGTCTCTATGACTCTCTAAATATTTATGTAAAGGCTTTAAACAAACACCTCAGTGCCTGTGTTATGGAAAAGAGAGCAATAAAGATGTGACTACAACTATGTTTAAATCTTCTGTATACACAAGTAAATTCTGGGTAAGTGACTGAATGTATATGTTCTTCTGTAGCTGTCTGACAAAGCAGTGTACCAGAACTACAACACCCGGAATTCAAGAAAAATACTCTTCGAGAACAGCACTTCATGTATACACATGTAAATATTTCTACATCTTCTAATGCCTTGCTAACTAAAATGTTAACTCTTAATCTGCAGTTTTTTTTCCTACCAATTACACCATGTAGTAAGCAGGAAATGTACAGCATACTATTTCAAAGCAACAGATTGTGAACCAACTTCTCACACACCTAGTCTGCAAATCAGACAAACTGTCACATTCTCATACACTCATAAAGCGCCCTACCTGTTATTAAACATACAAAGCCACTCACAAAACCACTAATACATTACCTCATATAGTTCCAATATTTTCTCAAAAATATTTGGTACTCTCTTATAACATTCTCACATACACTTAGACCTTTTCAATCATTTTATTTCTCCAAGTTAAGTGTAATTCACATGTCATGTCTATTGGCATAGTCCCATCGATGTATACCCCATCTTTACATACATTGTCCCAGACACACGACAATAGCGATTCTAAACAGGTGACCTTTTACCTAGTATCTTGCTCCTGTCTCCTCGACACCAGGCTCTTAGTATTCTATCATAATCCCTGTACCTGACGTAAATAAACATGTCCCCAGGCATGGCAGATTTTTTCTGTATGAGGGCCGCCACTTTTGTCATCGTTGGCCAACAGCCAGCTGTGCATGATCACACTTGTTTAGAAAAGCATTGGTGATTGTTTTCAAAACATCCATGGTGGTTTAAAAAAGATATTGATTCTAGAAAAAACCCTCGAGTGACCACTTTAGTATAAAAGAACCTCACTCCCCCTACAATTTAGAGGAGAATTCCTTCCAAGCTGAGACGGGGGTCCTGCATGCTGATTCTTTGACACACAGTGGTCTGACATCCCTTGCGGGTTGTCATCCTCAACGCAGAGACGGGGTCCTTCGTTCTGAACCATCAGGTGAGGGGCTGGTTCTTCCCTAGGGGTTTCTTGGCTACATATACACATAGCGATATGCATACACACCTACACCTCCAGGTAAGGCTAGGTACATTTTAGCGAAATACTTAGGGTGCGCATTTTAGGAATATTCAAGTGCTACTGTTTTTATCTGAACTGCTTATGTTCGTCATATTAGCACTATGGTAGAAATGGATCTACGATTTACAATATTGGTACTAGCAATCTCCTTCATATGCTTCTGTCTCCTGATGGTTGCAGCTCATATGTTTTACACCAGATTGTCGCTGGAACAATAAATATTTATTGAAATGTCCCAATCGCCAACCTGTGTATTTTCGGAGAGAAAACAAGCACAAGTCTCTGAGCGAAAAGTACTGCACTGTTTTCCATGATCCCTGAGGAATCAGGGTTGTCATGTTCAGTGGTTGTCAGAGGCTACACACAGCACTGTAGAATACAGGGGGGTGGTAGTGGCACTTTAGAGCTAGCTGGTCTAATGGGTGACATCCTGTGGGGGTGTCTGGAAGCGGTTGAGACACCAAGCCCTCAGTTTAGGTCATCCAAAACGCACAGGTCCTGGGGGACTCCTAGGAACTACACGACATGGCGCCCATTGTTGGTTTGGTTCTTATATTAACGGTAACAATCTGAGTAGTTCAGTCGTGCTTTCTCAGAAAGCCCTACTCACACCTTTCAGAGACGTCTGAAGTGGGAAGGGAAATCCGCCTCAGCTGAGCAGATATACTCTGTGTATTAGCTGAAGGTTTAGCAAGCTTGTAAGGATAAAATGTTCTCACATTGTGAAAAACCCTTAGTTATTCTTCTTCTTTTGAGAATGCCTGAGAACGCGAGTGGTTCGGGCTCGGGGGAAGAAGGAGTTGCAAATGCTCTTAACAGTGGACCCTAGTAGTTGGGGGATAAAGATAATGATAGACACAAACTAAATAGTATTTATGTCCTTTGTCCAGCCGGACAGGAATTTATTTGGCGATGCACAAAATCAGAAAGTAGTGTCAAGGGGGCACAGCCCGTGACCTACAGTGAACAAGACAAAACAACAAATATAGGCAACAGCGAGCAAATCGGTCTGTATACTTATAATCAGTGAACAGACTTGATCATAATTTGAGTGACCATTGTACATAGCATTCACAAGCATATTCAGTACATACGATCCTATTGTGTCGATGACGTTTCGATGCCGAAAAACAAAATAAATGGCATCATCTTCAGGACAAATATTTAAAAATATATAGCAAAGCTCATCAGCGACCTAAAAAGCAGTAATCAACTAAACTAGCTACAAAAAGCACAGATCTGTGATATGTTACGATTGTGCCTTAGAAAAGGCACACTACCCCTGTGTTATGTGTAAGTGGACTGTCAGGCTCTTTTCAGGACTCCGCCCCTCGTGACACCAGACCCTTTCAGCTGTCGCACCTTGGCCTCCATTTTATGGGATCCAGCAGTAATTTTGTTATGATATTTATATATAATTTGCTAGCGCCAGGCCTACACGTGAACATGGCTGAGAAGCTTAACTAGCAGCCTCGGGGGATGCCACTCGTCAACTACAAGGTCTTTCCTCCTTTAAGATTTTGACAGGTCGACGCTGAATACTAAATAGTACATATGCGCATTGCCGTGGACACTAAGGTTCACGTGCATATCTCAGCGCTTCCAGAATGACAGAAACTTATATTCCTTCTATTCTTGCCTTTTATTTTGTCACATTAATATTCCTAGCTGCCTACTAACAGTGTAACACGTGTGGCACCTTCAGCAAGTCCTGTCTTTTTAAACTAATGCACTTTGCACGCTGACATTTTTTTTAATCTCATCCTTAATTGTTAAAGGTGAAACTACGAGCCCCAAAATGCAATGCTCTGTTGGCTAAAAACACAGGATTGGCTGGCTGCGTTGCACAAGAAATGGGGAAACATCGCAGTTCTGAACTTACTTCCCTTTCAAACATGGCAGTATGTTCAGTCATCTCTTTAAAGACGCATACATATAAAAGACTGCCAACATGCTATTGGCTGCCTTGTGAGAAATGATACTTTGGGGGTAATTTAGAGCCTTCCTGATCCTTGACTCCTGAACATGACAGAAAAAAACATCACCTAAAAATAATGAAAGGGACCTAACCCTCCATCCAGAGTCGATGACGCTGATTGACCTAACACACCTACACATAAGTAACAAACATGCTGTACTCTGTATTTTCAATTGCCTCAATATCACTTGAGGAATAGTACTGAGAAACTGGAAAAGCAAATGCAAGTTAAAGCCCCGAGCCTGCCTCAGTGACCACCTACGAAACCGCTTCAGAAAAGTAAAATTCAGACCACACGACAATGAAGAGACCTTTAGCTAATCATTAAATATTGTTAACTTTATATGTAGAATAGCCTTGCAGCGTTTATGGTGCATATTTTATCAACTTATGTTAACTCTTTCTCTTCTCCTTTTAATCTTCCTCTATCGGTCGGTAAATATTAATTGAGAAATTAAACAGAGTAGGTACTGATTTAATGGATACTTTCGTTAGCATGCTAAAATGTGTTGTTTTTAAATTGCATTGCGTACTTCTGCTATACAATAAAATATTTTTTTAAATATATGACAAAACAGAGGAACATGTTGGGTTTTGAACCAGCGCTCCAGACTTTCATCCGATGCCTTTTAGATCTTTTTTTTTTTTTTGCAGGTTTAGATAGCGCGAACTCAACCCAAATGTATTGGAGCGCTTTACAAGAGTACCAGTTAAATTACACAAGGACAGTGCACATTCATGTTTGGTAGGCTAGGGAGATTGAGTGATTTACCCAGTATCACACGGTGTTGAGCCGAGGCCCATCCTCGAACCTGGTTTCCCAGCTCCGAAGTCAGCAGCTCCGGCCGTTAGGCCGCATCCTCGAAAGATTTCTGCCGGAGGTTAGAAACATGCGGAGATTTCACAACAAAGAACGTCCCCACCACCCCGAGTGAAACGAGCGATATCTCGGTGAGATATGCCCCTCATCGTCTGGCTGCATCTCCTTGCAGAGATAAACGGTTGTCTCGATGACTCCCCTCGCTCTCCCTGAGATAAGGTTGCCACAGATTTCAAATAAATCTTTCTACTCCCACGGGGACACAGTATCCCCCACGGATACAAGGCATGCCTCAATTCTCCCAGGGCCGAGGAATCTCCCTCCCCTCGTGTCTAATGCGCGCTTAGTGAGATAAGGCCTTCATCTCCTGATAGAGGCCATGTTTCTTCTTCCTCTCTGAGATACTCCAAGCTGCAGCTGTCTCAAGTGTCATGTTGTTACAGTAAGATTCACTTCCGTTGGCTTGTGCCTATTTGTGGATTCCCTAATTCAAGGGGAACTAGGAAAGTGAAAGCACGCCATGCGCGTTGTGCGTGCCTGCAGTGAAAACAAGCGATGAACTCATTAGAAACAGATGGCCCCCTAAAGCTCACTCGGCAGAATGAAACAAGTGATGAACTAATTAGAAACAGATGTCCCCCTATAAAGATAAGGAATTGTTTCACGACAGCCGTGAAACAGACGACCCAGTCCGGATTGGTTGTCCAAAAGGGAGAAAGGGCAGTGGCCCAAAAGCATCCTTTTTAATGGGAAGCCAGCGTTTAGCATAAACGCTGACGCCACCCAATGAAAATGATGGGCGGGGCTTCAAGTGCCCGTCTGAAATCTCCTTTATCACTTTAGGTCTTGCCGAGCAAGCAGCTCATGCGCTGCAACGCCAGGCGAGACCTAAAAAGGGAAATACATCGCACTTCAGATCACATTATTTAACTGGAAGATAAACATAAAGCAAAACCTCATTTCAAAAAGTAGAAAGTAGCTGTCTTAAAAATTAGACATGCCCAGGTTACTGAGGATTCAGCTTCTGAATGGGGAATGGGCTCTGACGATTCTAGACCGCGTGGCAGAAGTAACAATAGCTCACCAGAACCTGAAGGATTTTCTGTTGACAGCGGAGTTGAATGACAACATCACGGTGGGTAGTGTCCCACATAGATTGTATGAAATTACACTTTAAATAGAAGGGGACATCTCAAGAAAGGTTTAAGGTCTCTTTTGGGAGAACTTAACATATGGATATGACATACTGCTAGCAGAAAAAGACTGGCTCCCTGAGTTTGTAATGGATTGCCCAAAGGGGGAAAGCATCATTTTGCCTGCTTCCTCCGACCTCGTGCCAGAATCTTGAAAAAAATCATACATGCTGGAGTGGGCACTAGCGCTAGCTCCAGCATTATACCACAGCCATGTAGGGTGGGACATGGAGTCTACCCACCACCAAATCCCATTAAAATCTACTCCAAATCCACAGAGACAGTACCCTATAAAAAAACGATGCAAAAAGACAGGCCAAAGAAATCTTAGACCAACTTGAATATCAAGGTGTAATTGAGACTTGCACCTCCCCAATGAATAATCCTATGTTTCCAGTAATAAAACCTGACAACACATATCGTCGAGTTTTAGATTACCGACATTTAAACACATGCACGTGGACATTTGCAGTTCAAAATGCACACAGTGCTTCATTGATGAATAACATTGTAAGGAAAAAAAATAACATTAGATATCTCGAATGGATTCTTCTGCCAAAATATAGCTCCAGAAATCAGAAATTTGACAGCATTTTCTGCGCTCGGCACTCAGCAACATTTTTGTCATTTGCTTCAAGGGTATAAGAACAGCCCGGGGCTATTCTCGGCAAGAGTGTCAGAATTATTACAAACATGCGATGAGGGCTGTGTAGATATCTATCTGTCGGACGATGAATTACTTGAACACTTGAGCAGGGTGAACAACATAATTGTGGTATTCGCCAATTTGGGCTACAAATTTAATTTCAAAAAATCAAAAATTGCCCATCTCTATGTCCTATTTTTGGGATATGAGCTATCAGGTGAAGGGAAGAACCTGGCAGCCAACTTTTTAGAAAAATGCGGGCTGCTCCAACCTCCAAAGAATCTAAAGGGTTTGCAATCCATTTTAGGATTTCTAAATTTTGGAAGAACATACATTCTAGATTATGCAGAAAGACTGAAACCTTTCTATGACCTAATCAGACCTGATTTCAACTCAAATCAGTGGACACAGCAACACACAGACACTCTCCGTTCAGTTAAGGCTTACATGATAGCATCTAAACATTTGCACACATGTGTGAATACCACAAACTTGGTGATCCGGTCGTGCCTGGATTATCAGGATATACTTACCTCACGTTCAATGAAGGTGAGACTGTTCCAATTGCATACAAATCACATTTATACACAAATGCTGAAATGCGAATTGAGGCTACTGCAAAAATATTGACCGCAGTACAGACTGCTGTGATGAGAGAAAGAGCACTAGCATAGGGGAAACGCATCATCGCTGTAACCCCGGTACCAACTTTAGAAGCTGTTATCAAAGCGAGCATTCCAAATGTGAAAGCACTACATCCGCAATGGATACAATGGGCTAATTCTCTCACTGCAGCAGATGTAGATTACAAATCCGATTCTACACTAAAAACACAAGTGTTCCTGCAGTACAAACAAGAATACCCTCTCCAGAATGAGATCATGCCTCTAGAAAAATATGAATACATCATTTATACTGATGGATCTGCTCAGCCTGCCATAGGAAGTAAGCAACAGTATAGCTCTGCATGTGCTACAGTGAAGGGATGTATGCGGGACGGCAAGTTCCATCCCAGCAATACGACTACGCAATCTTTAGGAGATTGTACAGCACAGTTGGCAGAGCTGAAAGCCCTGATATTGGCAATACAGTGTACCGATCAGGAGTTCCCCACACTGATAGTGTGCGATTCGTTTTACTACGTGCAGTCTTACAATGAATATCTTCATTACTGGGGCCAGAATGGGTTTAGAGTTTGCAAAGGTTGCACAATTAAACATAAATTGTTATGGGAACAAGTGGCAAATCTAAAAGCATGCCTGCCACTGGCTCAAGTTATTCACACATTGAGTCACCAGCGTGTTGGCATACACGTTGCAGGGAATTCACTGGCTGATGAAGCTGCCAAGGCAACAGTGTGAAGTGCTGCTGTTGCTGCAATCACTCGTTCTAGCGCGGGGATAGACTGAGACATACTGATAGTTGTCAACGTCTCAGAGAATGGCTCTGCCGTTCCAAAGGGCTTTCCACTCAAATATTCCTATAAATTAGATGCGCAAAATACACTGTATGCTCCAATTCCAGGAGTGGGGGATAGTCATACCAAACACTGATCTCAGATTAGGTTTAATACAAGCTGCACATGATGGTCTAGGCTCTGCACACACAGGAGTCAATGCTACAGTTTTGTTACTGAAGCGGCGATTCTGGTGGCCAGGGTTGTCAGACACCTCTCGCATATGTCTAATTGGATCACTGCGGCCCCTTAAATTCAGATGGGGCTTACAAGTACATCTTGGTGGCAGTGGATTCATACTCTAGATGTCTAACGCTCAAACTTTTATACAGGACTTGCGAGTCTTTATCGGGACATATGCAATTGGCATGTTACATTCAGACCGCAGCCCTGCGTGTAGCTCACGGGCTTACAAGGAAGCCATGGATGGTATGGGCGTGGCCTTGCGGTACTCCTCCTCCTACCATCCTGAGGCAAATTCGGTGGTGGAGAGGAAAAACCCGGACCTAAAGCAATACTTAACAGCAAGGATATTAGGTGCGGGCGGTAGCTAGGTCAATCACCTATATGGGGTCCAGAGGGCACTCAATAATATGCCAAGAAACTCCTTTAGAGGACTTACCCCCTATGAGATCCTGTTTGGGACAAGAATTTGGGTACCTGACCTTGATTGTGCCAGCACAGTGGCGGATGTAAAACCATTTGATTTGAATGATCGTTTGGTTGTTTTACAGGAACTTAATGAATTCCGGGCATTACAAAGCAACGTCCAAGTAAAATGCTCTGCCACTGGGGAAGGGAAACCAGCTCCGTCAAGACCTGTCTTGGTCCCAAAAGTTGGGGATCTGGTCAGAGAGAAGATTGTGGACAAAAAGGAGTTTGGGCCATCATACAGAACACCTGTACCTGTCCTGGCGGTTCAAGTAACAAGAACAGTACTCGCCTCTTGCTGGCCGAAAAGAAAAACAATTTGTCTCCATTGATCTGATCAAACCACACTATGTGGCCGATTCTCAACAGCAGGCCGCGTGGAATCCTGAGTAGCCACAGATCTCCTCTCGCTACTATACAGGAAGTTCAGATTGACAGACTAATAACGTTCCAGAACTCTTCTGTGCAAGATGCCAGAGTAACCAATAACGCAGTACGAATTACACCTGTTGAAATTTGAAAAACATCCAAATGAAACTGAAATTAGGGGTGGGCGGAATTTGCGAAATTCACTTTTGCAAATTATCGCGAAAATGTTAAAAATCTCCGCAAACACGCGGAAATATCGCGAAGATGCAGAAGCTTTTCTCCCGCCCGTTCGTGGTATTTTCTGTGTGGTCGCGGCTCGCCAACTTACCCATGCGGTTGCTCGCGGGCGCGGCCATCTTGTTTTCACTTGTCTCGCGGTGCATGATCGCGAGAAGAAAGACGTGATTGCGCGACGAATGCCGTTACTGCGGGCGCGAACTGTCGCGAGACAGCGCAAATGGCTACCAACAATCCAACATCTCGTGGAGAACGCGACCGGATCGGGAAAACTTGTCGGCGAACGCGGGGATTCAGGTAAGGCGATCACGTGAGAATGTATTATTTTACAGTGCGAGCAAGCAAAAAATTTCCGGTAAAATGCGGATTGCGGAAATTTTGACATTTTCATGCTCTCCGCGGAATGCGAAAATGTCAAATTATCGCAATTTCCGCGAGCGGAACGGAATTTTAGCCCAGGCCTAACTGAAATGCAAATTGCGATTTTGCCCAATAGTGAACTTTACGACAACGTGCCTTCACAAGATGCAACTGCCAGTTCTCCAAACACTGCTGAGCTCCCAAGGATAGATCGAAATGCGCCTGGCTACTTCTTCCACTTCGATGACTTTTCTTCAGATCCAAGTTGTAGGAAGGTGGATATCTGACTATGGTTACCCCCAAATTTTTGCCTAGTGTCTAGCTGGTTTTTCGACTTAGTTGGCCTGAGATCCTGCCATTCAGGATCTCAGCCTGCTGTTCTCTCTACTAAATTAAAACTATGCACCCTAGGTGCATAACCAATTGGAAGTGGATCACCCTGTGAGCCCCTGTACCAGTGTACACTAGGTACCCAGGGCATTGGTGTACCCAAGGCCTACCAGGGGCTGAAGCATGTATTATGCCACCCCTGGCCTGACCTAACAAATTTGACACAACTGGCTGATCACTCAGCTGGGGTAAGTTGGTGTAACCACCTCTTACTTAGGTGTAGTATACCTATACCTAACCTTAAATGGGACACCTGGTAACCTATAAGTCACTCCTATGGCAGGCCTTAACAATCCTGAAGGCAGAGTGCTTGGTTCCATGTGAGATGGTGCTCTGGCATGAGCTGAGCCTGTCTGCAGTGGTCGGAACAACTTCCTTCTACTGTTTCCAGATATCGTCATACCATATACTCTTAAGTGCATTATGAACCTCGCGGTTAAATGCTATCTTTGGTTTGGCTTTATCAAAACATGTCGAGTAAGGTGTCATACGAATTGGAATACTAACCCCTCGCCAATTCTGGCGACGGGGTTAGCATTCCACCCTTCTAGAGGGACACGACATGTACAGTACCTGAAACCCGGGTAAAATCAGACATAGCCTCAGCTCCACAAAATGGATGCTGCCACCACAGACACAAGTCTGCCCTCCTGCTGCTGGGAGTCCTTCCAGCTTGGGAGGTGTGGACAAAGGGTTTCCTGCCAGGGGAGGTGCATGCACCACCCCAGACAGGATTTTGTGTATTGGTCAGGTAGGGCTTGAAAGAAACCAGACATGCCTGTGGCTCACAAGGAGCCTCGGTGCATATGCCAGTTCAAACCGGTCCTGGGGCACACCAGTCCCGGGCCTGGGGCGAGCTGGACAAAGGATTGGGGGTGTAACCACCCCCCTTCCTGGTCCCACCCATAGGGAGGGACCTAGCAGGTAGTCCGGCCCCTAGAATCCGCTTAAAGGTAGGAGCTGTGTCCTAAGACTTCAGACATCCTGGAATCAACTTGAAACTAAGAAGAAGACGGGAACTTCGACATTCTGCTGCACAGAAGACTGAAGGAAATCTCCCCTGTGGTCAGGGAGTGACCACCTTGCTAACACAAGCACCATCCAGCGAATCAACGTCTGCTTTGCCGCCGCCTCCTGCAGGAGCCCGAGCCCAGAGACTGACAAGACCTGGACCTCCAGACCTCTCACCGCCCGATCCACAGTCCCTGAAAAGAGGAGACCCGTGGAGGCACCGAGACACATGGAGCCAGCCATCTTGAAACGACCACGACAAGCTGACAAGTGCAACAACCGAGGCTCCCTCCAAGTTGTGCTTTGGGATCTGAGAAGCCCAACCCTCGAGCAGCATCTGCACCAAAGGTGAGCCCTCCAGCATCTCCACGATCTGCGTGGGGCCCTTCTGCATTTTGCCACTCGACGCGCCTAACCGGTTGCTGGCCCGCTGGCTAGTGGCCATCTTGGCGACGAACTTTACGAAATACACCGCTGGTCTGGTTGCTCCAGACTGGCCCTTGCTCCCCCCCAAAGGAGCAGTCCTTCTGACCTTGCTGGTCAGAACCATCAGCTTATTTCATCTCCTACAACAATTGCTTTTGCCAAGGCTTGTTTGCTTCGATCAAGTCGCCGACACCGCCGACAGCGAGAGCCTGCGTGGGACAGCTCGTGAACCGACTCCTGGACGTCGTCGACCTCCAGGGACCACGTGGCTGCAGAGACAAGCTACACCTTTCTTCCTGTTTGCACCCGACATTGCCTGGTACCCACCTGGTGCCACGCTGGTCACTGGCTAGTGACTGTGAACACTGTCCCCTCTGCTTACAGGTCTTCAACATCTCCGATCCACTCTTGGATCCACTGCATCTCTCCCGGACCGACCGCCTGCAGCATCTTTGTCTTCAAGCTCCACGGAACAGATAGAAGAAACCCGACGCACTTCGAGGCCTATGCACCCGCTTCCTGTGGGTGAGGTAAAGCTGGCACACCTGTGCCCAAGTGTAGTATTACATCTCTAGTGCCTGTGTTCCAAATCTTGAGTTCCTAGTCCATCCGGAAGATCCTCTTTGCAGTAACTTTGTACTTTTTACGCACCCATTGAAACCTATGGGAGCACGCGTGTGACTATTTGCTCTGCACACGCCACCCGTGGACCTCCTGGTCACTAACTGAAGTTAGCTCCTTGTAGGCCCAGCGATTCTAGAGGCCCTAGGCCTTTTCCCTTTTCTGTTCGTGGTACTTGTACCACTATTTTAGTATATGGTTTGAGCGGCCACCAGGGCCTATCCATATAAAGTGCAACTTCTGTGTATTCTACTGTAATCTTGTTTGACGATTTGTGCTCCTGTGCTCATAAAGAGACTAGGGGTTACTTTGAGAAATAAATACATATATATTTTGAATATATATCTGTGTGGTGTCCTTTCATTGGTATAAAAGGGGGTTGCATTTGGTAAAACAGCTGGCTTAACACGCTTCACGAGTTTAGCCTCAAAGACTGCTTAGCCTACGCTACCACTAGGGCAGCTAGTCCGAAAAGGTTGACTTACAACCACACCATAAGGGTTGCTTGGCATGGTACAAGGTGATCACTTTAACTAGTGAGCATCATATACCAGGCCAACTTCTCACACAAGTGAACCTGAGCAAACGCCACCCATTTCTAAGAAAGAACAATGTTGACAATTGGGTCTCTGGCTGAAAATGACTTACCTTGTGCCCCCTTGGTAGCATCTTTGGTTTGCATTAGGGTTCCTGTTCCTGTTAAATTGAATTGGTATAGTAGTCTTTTTCCTACTACTGAATGGACATTACCTCCCACAATGCTCTGCAGTACAACCTGTGTACTTGGTCTTGAAACCACATACGTGAAACCACATGCATCATCACAGTGTGAACAAAGAGACTTGTCACTAGTGAACGTTTCAGCAGTTCCAGTACTGGATGGTATAGTTTGGGATAGGGTTTCCTATAATGTATTTGGTCCTACTGAAAATTAAAAAAAAATCCACATTCAAAATTTTGATGAATGATTTCATTACCCCGAATACACACTCTGATGATTGGCACATTGAGACTGTAAACACTATACTTTTGGATCTAGAACAATCTGCTACATTTTCTTACAGGGAATTTTATGAAGATACATCTGACTACAATAGTCTGTTTTGTTACCAGCATTATGGTCATCACTTTTTGCATAGAGCAAGTGTTCCACGCACTGCAAACACTTACCATCAATGGGAACACTGCCCAACACCACCAAAAGGTAGTTCTGCCACATTAGCACAGACATTTGCATACTTTTTAGGGTTCAATACATCAAACCCAATGTCATACTATTATAAGTTAGTACAGACAAATGCAACTATGAAGAAAATGATGCTGACAAACACCAAGCTCATTATTTAGCACCTCTTATCTCCCAACTGTCTATACAATGTTTCGGCTATTGGAGGGACACAATAGACACAAAATCCATCTGGGGGACGAAAGATTGGCAGGTTCAGGGAACAGAGGCTTTATTTAGAGCTTGCCTAATACCATTACAGATGAAATGAACAGAATAGTGCAACAAACTACATGCTACGGGTTTACAAAAATTAAAGACCTGAAAAAACCATGCATCCCTTTACCCATACCAATTGCAGGTATATCGAATGACACACTGATAAGTGAGGAAATGCGTAGTACGATGATACATAATGATACATACAATTCTTCATCTCACAATTGGAAGGGATGGTTGGTTTGGCCTATCGACACAAAGAGGTGTCAATCAAGATTAAAGGTTACAACCAGAGGGTTTAGTATGCATAGGCTCGACCCATACTATGTACACACTGACGATCCAGGGGTAGTGACTTCATACAGGGTTGGGAAGTTGTTCCTAGAATGGCTAAATACCTCAACACTACAACAGGTGAAGCAATACTTGTCCCTTCTACCTGACAACATGGATCTTTGGGATTCATTGTTAGGTCCCAAGAAACCACGCAAGAAACGCTTCTTATATGTCATTTACAATGAACTGTGGAAAGTCTCCCAACCAGTTGCTGCTGAGAGATTACGTGAAATCAATCGGATTAATTTAGAAAAGGCCTTGGCTGTGGTAGACAATGGTGTGACCACACTATCTTCACGTATCCATTCACTGAGCAACATTGTGTCCTCGACATTCGACATAATGGGACAAGATTTGTCTATTCTACAGCATGGGCAATCTCAATTGCGCTCCATTCTGCTTTTAAGCTGGACGCTCCAATCACTGCGTTCAGATCACGTGCCATGGCGATACATTACCAGCACAAACCTGTTCTTGGCTTACAATCTGACCTACAGACAGTTGACTATGGCACGCAGAGATGCAACATACACTACGCTGCTCATTAAAAACCTAAATAATTTACCTTTTACAGTAGCTGAGACACAGTCCACTGAATGGTTAATTCATGGCTATATTACACTGCCAATCACGACATTTCAGTTCCAATTCTGCCTTAGATGCATCCAAGCAGGAAGGTATGAAGCGTTGGGTTCATACAAGAAACCTGGGAGTTACCGTATAGAAATAAGTGCAGAAACAAGGACACTGACGTTTTTTAAGTGGTAAAGACTGCGAGAAGGCTTTAAGTGTGGCTTTAGTGTGCAAAGAGGTGTTGCTTTATGGAACCTGTAATGCGTTGAAAGCGAACTTATCATGCTACTTGGAAGGCTCCCCAGCTGCTGTGATTCATCCGGTTTTTTAATTACTTTTGAATAGAAATTATTTAGTGCTGAATGATCAGGGCTGTTGTGGAATGATGCCAGGCATCGCATATCTAGTCACAGTAAACTTCAGGGTTGTTTGCTGTAAGCAAGTATTGTTTCCCCCAGCTTGCACAGTTAGAGAGGCACCACTGAGGCCTTATCTGAATATTTCCAGTATAAGGTTTGATTCGCAGAGCAGACTGAACGCCATGTTGTTTCAACAAAATGTGGCCTTAACTTCAGCCTGAGAGACTTTTGATCTCCAGGTTTCAAGGTCTTCAGTGGAGATACAGTTTCTGATCCGTACGAACTTCCCGATCCATTTCGGAGAAATGGTTCATTGTATCTTTAACATGTCTGATACGAGTGGGTTTGTACACTTATGTATTCTACTTGGATCGGGTCTCTTAAACACCTTTAAGACCATCTTCAGAGTAATTCCAGCCTTCATACACTCCATACTTGGAAGTGTTTTTGTAGGGCTTCCTTTGGTCCTGCTTTCGGTAGCGTGCATCCTGATTTTAATACTCTTGCTTTGCAATGGACGTTGCAATCCATCACGAAATGGAGAGAACACTGCTGGAACGACGTTGTTGTGGTCGCATGGTGTTCTACCTGACTACACCTCCGCTGCGAGCATTGGTTCCTGTCTTTCAGACCGGTCTGGCTAGACTGTGTCCAGCCTGTAGCTGAGGGAGCACTGGTTCCTGTCTTTCAGACCTGTCTGGCTAGACTGTGTCCAGCCTGTGTTCTGTTGCCTCTTCTACGGATTCGGCTGCGTGTTGGACCTGTGTCTGACACTTCATGGGTTGCTCTGCCAGACATAGAAGCACTACTGGTGCCTTTGCAGGCCCATACGTGCAGTTGTCTACAGCGTATTCCAATGTTGATGACGGCATTTACAGGCAACGGCATTAGGCATGCAGGCATCTAATTCTTCCCCGGCGGCTATGATACTGGAAGTTCTTGAGGGGCTGCCGTCTGCAGATACGATGTTCAGCGATGTTTGGTCTTCAGCGCAGGATTCCTAAAACAATCTGGCCCCTCCTGTGCTGGAAACCGTTTGGCAACTTTTTGAAACATTTACCAAATTGAAGGTCGAACACTGACTTTGTTTTATTTTTCCTTTTCTGTTCTAACTGAGCTTCATGGCTTTCAAGCTGTTCAGTGCAATAATAATATGTATAGGTATAGAGGACCTTTTGAACGCTTCTTTAGGGAAAAATTACTTTCTTTTATGGACATTGTTTCTGGCTTTTACAATGCTTTTCAGTATGTTTTACTATAAATGATGTTATGCCTTTTTATAGCGTTAGCTTTATCATTACCCAGCTGACCTTGTTGGCCTTTTGATGAGGAGTGGGTGTCATGTCTTTTAGGATAGTCCCATCGATGTTTACCCCACCTTTACATACAATGTCCCATCCACACGACAATAACGATACTAAACAAGTGACCTTTTACCTAGTAGCTTGCTCCTGTCTCCTCGACACCAGGCTCTAAGTATTCTATCATAATCCCTCTGCCTGACATACATAAACATGTCTTCAGGCACAGCAGGGTTGTCATCCTCGACGCAGTGATGGGGTCTCTTAGGCTAGGTGCATTTTAGCGAAATACTTAGGGCGCGCATTTTAGGAACATGCAAGTGCTACTATTTGTATCTGAACTGCTTATGTGCATCTTATTAACACTATGGTAGAAATGTATCTACTATTTACGATATTGGTACTAGCAATCTCTTTCATTTGCTTCTGTCTCCTGATTGTTGCAGCACATATGTTTGCCACAAGTCTGTCGCTAGACCAATAAATACTTATTGAAACGTCCTAATCGCCAACCTGTGTATTTTCTGAGCGAAAGCAAGCACGAGTGTCTGAGCTAAAAGTACTGCATTGTTTTCCATGATCCCTGAGGAATCGGGGTTGTCCTGTTCAGTGGTTGTCAGAGACCACACACAGCACTGTAGAATACAGGGGGGTGGTAGTGGCACTTTAGAGCTAGCTGGTCTAACGGGTGACATCCTGTGGGGGTGTCTGGAAGCTGTTGAGACACCAAGCCCTCAGTTTAGGTCATCCAAAACGCACAGGTCCTGGGGGACTCCTAGGAACTACACAACATGGTTCCCAACATTGGTTTGGTTCTTATATTAACAGTAAAAATCTGAGTAGTTCAGTCGTGCTTTCTCAGAAAGCCCTACTCACACATTTCAGAGACATCTGAAGTGGGAAGGGAAATCCGCCTCAGCTGAGCAGATATACTCTGTGTATTAGCTGATGGTTTAGCAAGCTTGTAAGGATAAAATGTTCTCATATTGTGAAAAACCCTTAGTTATTCTTCTTCTTTTGAGAATGCCTGAGAACGTGCGTGGTTCGGGCTCGGGGAAGAAGAAATTTAATATGCTCTTAACATCACAGAAAACTGCAGACATGCAGTTACTATGAAATTGTTAGAATACAGAGTATGGTGGCTGTGTTACCTTCGTGATCGAGGCACATGAAGTGTTCAGATCAGAGGTATTCTATTCTTGGGTTCAGTTCCCACCTGCAGATCCAGTGACTAATTTGTTTCACACATACATTGTAGCTGAACCACAAGAATACATTCCATACGAAGACATTGAAGTCCTGTTAACTTACCAGCATAATAAAAGCTGGTTTAGACGCGCCCTCCCACACACAGCATCTGTCGTAAGACTCGGTCCGCTCAGCAAAGAAAGAGCAACCTGGCCGGTCTTAGCGGCATATACTCCACATCCCGAGACAGATACACTACCGGTGGATGAAGCCTGTACAATATACAAAGACATAGTCAGGCTATACAGACACATTGTTGAGCTCGTCATGCGAACATTACCAGTCGAACTTGCGAGAATGCTCCAGCTGGTCCACATCGAACCATACCTACAATGAACCCGACAGACACTGAAATCAGTAATGGGGACAATTCCTTCCAAACAGGAGCAAATTCCGTTCTGGATAGCACAAACAATTGCACAGCTGGAAGCAGTATTTCCCCACACGGGTCCGCAGGAAAAACATAGAATGTTAACGATTTGCTTGCCAATGGGGTCGATTGAGGATTGTACCACTGGGGGAACAAACTTTGCTGCCACTTACATCAGAATACACAGTACTCCTTTCTTAGCAGTAGTTCCAGAAGTATTGAAACAAATACAGAATGCGTATGGGGCAGGACCTGGCCTGTACTTGTGAATGAAACTGATGGGTAATATTGGCCAAGTCTCTGCAATCATGGTGAGCAACATAAAAGGGGAGGCAGCAGCAGTGGCCATACACAGCCGCCTAAGGGAGATAGCACAGAGAAATAGGGAGTGAGAACTACCCAAAATTAATGGAGAAACCTATGCTGCATTAGGTAGAGATAATTTGGGGACCAAAGCAGGGAAGCCACAAATGGCGGGTAGTCCAGACAAAGACAAATTAAAGCAAGCACCCACTTCTTCTAAAAAGAAATGGGAAGATAAAATTCTAAAAATAATTCGGAAAAGAAGTCCCGATCAAGGGGTGAGTCTCCCCAACGGGAGTCCTCTGAAAAGAGGTACAACTTTAGGAATTGTGATAACATTAATAAACCTGACAGGTATCACGTTCCTTTCTTTCCTTCCTGGGTTCATCAAAAAACTCGGAGACGGGGGTCCTGCATGCCGAATCTTCGACACACCGCGGTCTGACATCCCTTGCAGGTTGTCATCCTCAACGCAGCAACGGTGTCTCTTAGGCTAGGTACATTTTAGCGAAATACTTAGGGTGCGCATTTTAGGAATATGTAAGTGCTACTGTTTTTATCTGAACTGCTTATGTTCGTCTCATTAGCACTATGGTAGAAATGTATTAATTATTTACGATATTGGTACTAGCAATCTCTTTCATATGCTTCTGTCTACTAATTGTTGCACCTCATGTTTTACACCAGATTGTCGCTGGAACAATAAATAATTATTGAAATGTCCTAATTGCCAGCCTGTGTATTTTCTGAGAGAAAGCAAGAACGAGTGTCTGAGCGAAAAGTACTGCACTGTTTTCCATGATCCCTAAGGAATCAGGGTTGTCATGTTCAGTGGTTGCCAGAGACTACACACACCTCTGTAGAATACAGGGGGGTGGTAGTGGCACTGTAGAGCTAGCTGGTCTAACGGGTGACATATCCTGTGGGGGTGTCCGGAAGTGGTTGGGACACCAAACTCTCAGTTTAGGTCATCCAAAACGTGCAGGTCCTGGGGGACTCCAAGGAACTACACGACACACATATCTGAAAATTGAGTTTGTTGATCAAATCTTTTTTGGTCGGGAGGAGGAGCCTAGCGCGCAACCAAGATGGCCGCGTAGGTGCGAGGCTCCCGAGGACCTCCGCAACCTCCTACGTTTATCCTGTCTTCATCCTGCCTCGGTTGAGGGGATTGTGTCGGTGAGCCTGAGCCGAGGTGGTACCCGTTTCCCGTTTTCGAATCGGACTTCGGGTGCCGGAGTGAGCACCGATTGAAGTTTGCGGCCTACTTCTCTCCGGACCCCGGATTTGCGCTGAGGGGTGACCCAGTGGCGAAGTGAACAACAGCGGCGGGCTGGGCCTGGCGACTCGCGTACCCCGCACTTTCACTTTCACACCCCCTTGCCGTCTTTGCAAGTGAGAGCGCGGAGCTCTTTGTGTTGGGGTGGCCTCGCTGGGAGACCCTGCCTGCCTGCCTGCTGTGACCCACCCCGCCGACCTGGGGTGGCCCCCCGGAGCTCGTGGCCCGGATTGCCTGCCCTCAACGGCGTAGCTGTTGCGGGTGTGAGACCCGCGACGATGGCCACGAAACAAGATGGAGATCGGTCGAAGGCCAAGTCGACCCGGCGTGGCGCCGTACATCAGGCCAACATCATGGACCGCTACACCCTCCAGAGGGGATCTCCCGGCGGACCGCACAAGTCCTCTGAGTGCCCCCCAGATACCCCGGATTTGCCCACGGATCTGACTCTGCAAGACGTCATGGGCGCCATTGCTGAGATGAAGGCCTCGGTGGGCCAGCGGTTCGACACCTTGGCGCATAAGATCGACGCGGTCCTCGTGGATGTCAGCCTGGTGAGGGCTGATCTCTCCAAGACCAACGACCGGGTCGATTCTTTGGCCCACACCGCGTCGGGCCTCACGACTGAGGTGGCGGCCCTCCAAACGGAGGTGCACCGACTTCGCCAGGCGAGTGCGCTTATGGACCGGCGCCTGGAGGATTCCGAGAGTTGGGCCCGGAGGAATAACATCCGCACCCGAGGGACGGGAGGAGGCGGCGGCGGATCTCTTTGTAGAGGACCTGATCACTACCCATCTCCAGCCTCGGGGACTGAGTAAATTCTTTGCCGTGGAGAGGGCTCATAGAGTTCCCGGGGGAAGGCCGAGGGTCGGAGCCCCTCCGCGGCCTCTCATTGCCCGGATTTTTAACTTTCGGGACAGGGACGCGATCCTGCAAGCCTCCAGACTGCAAGGGCCGATCAAGCTGGAAAATATGGAGGTGAACTTTTATCCGGATTTCACCCAAGCAGTCCAGAAGCAGAGACTGAGTTTCCTGGGCGTCAAGCGCCGGCTTCGGGACATGAACTTAAAATACGCCATGCTCTTCCCGGCGAGGCTGCGGGTAGAGGTGGATGGTCGCATGCACTTTTTTGATCGTCCCGAAGCGGCCGGGGACTGGCTGGACACTCTGTTTAGGGGTTGTGATCGGGTTGGCGGGGGGGGGCGGCGGGAGGAGACGGCCCACTGGATCGAGACTGAGGTGTTGATATTGGGCCTCACTCTGGACGACTATGATGCCACTTTCGGCCAAGCTTCTGTCTTTGTTTTTTCCCCTCCCTTGGAGGTTGTGTGGGGTCTAGAAGGGGTACTCTTTCCTCCTCTAGGGGGTCTAGCTAGTTTCATTATATAGGGGCGACAGGCACACTGCAAGTTGGGGGGGCTGTCTGGGCTCATGCAGGGGTGCAGGGAGGGGGGAGTTTTGTTGGGGCGGGTGGGTTGGGGTGGGGGTGTTGTTCGTTTACACCACAAGGCAAAAGTATTGTTGTGCTATTTCTAAAGTGCTCTCTGGGGGACGAGTGATTGCCTCTGTTTATGATGGGGGGTAGGGGACTGAGTCTGTTGTCCTGGAATGTTAATGGACTGGGGGACAGGATAAAACGAGGTGTGGTCCTGCAGTTCCTGAAACGAATTTCACCCGATATAGTTTTTCTGCAGGAGACACACCTCATTGGCAACTCCTTTTGTGCTATGAATCGACGGGGCTACCGCCTTGTGGCCCATTCGGGCTTCACGTCTGGTTCAAGGGGTGTGGGCATTATGGTTAAGAGCTCGCTCCCGTTGGAAATTGATGAGGTGCTCCATGACGACAGGGGACGTTACACGGTTCTGGTGGGTAGAATGGAGGGCAGAGTGGTCGTTTTTGTGTCTGTCTATGTCCCGCCGGGGCTGCAGACGACCACCTTTGCCGATCTGGGGCGCCTCCTCCTTGGCCTTCCGGAGGGGATTCTAGTGGTGGGGGGGGATTTTAACGATGTGGTTTCCGGAACTGTGGATCGTCACCCCCCTAGGGATCTCCCCCGTGCCCAAGCGTGGTTGTCTGGCCTCTTGGATACCTTGGGGCTGGTGGATTGTTGGCGTTTGAAACATCCCACGCAGCTACAGTACACCTTCCATTCAGGGGCTCATGGTAGTCTCTCAAGGCTAGATTATGTCCTGGTTCCGGCGGCGCATGTGGGGAGGATAGGGGAGGTGCGCCATTTGGCACGGGGTATTTCAGACCACTCCCCGCTCTTGTTGCACTTTGATATTCTTCCGAGGGGAGAGGGTAGGGTGGTCCCGATTAATCCCTGGTACCTGCGTGACCCCACCATTCGCGCAGAGCTGGTTAAATCCCTTAAGCGATACTTTGACGATAATGTGGGGTCTGTGTCGTCGGCGGTCTCTCTGTGGGAGGCGTTCAAGACGGTACTCCGGGGAGAGGCCCTGTCCCTTATTTCCCATTCCCGGAGGCGCGAGCGGGAGGAGGTGACCCGTGTTGAAGCTGAGATAACCGAGTTGGAGGGTGATCTAGAATGTGGGGTGACGGATGACAAATTACATGTTCTCCGACTCAAGCAAGCGGCCTATAGGGCCCTAGTCACGGAGGCGGCCAGGGGCCTCAGTAGAGAGCAACAGGGGAGACTGTATGATGTGGGTGATAAGGCTGGTAAATTGATTGCGTGGCTGGACAAAAAGGAGAGAGCGAGTCGAGTGGTCCCGTCGATTGAGAAACAGGATGGTGTGTGTGTCACCGAACCGGAAGACATTGTCTCCTGCTTTGCGGACTATTTCCGTGGGGTGTATTCCCCGGTGTCCTCCCGCTCGGAAGAGGATTCCCATGCCCTGCTCAGAGATATCGCGCTGCCTTCCCTTTCGGAGGAGGACAGAGTGTCGTTGGACGCCGCTCCAACATCCGAGGAAATTGCCCTAGCCATACGCTCGGTCGCTTCCGGTAAGGCCATGGGTCCTAATGGTCTTCCCATCGAGTTGTATAAACTGCGACCGGATACGCTGGCGCCGCATCTCCGTGCTATGTTCCTCGCGGCCCACTCGGCGGGTTCCCTCCCGCTAGACCAGCGTCTGGCTACTATCGTGGTTATTCATAAGGAGGGGAGGCCGCGGGACCGGGTCACATCCTATCGGCCTATTTCGCTGTTGAATGCGGAGCCCAAAATTCTCGCCAAGGTGTTGGCCAATCGGCTGGTTGGCGTAGTGTGCGACTTGATTCACCAGGATCAGTCCGGCTTTATTCCTCATCGCAACACAGCGCTTAACCTGCGGCGTTTGCAGGGGGTGCTCGCACGTGTCCCGTTCCTACGGGAGCCGGCCATTTTGGCGTCCTTGGACGCCACTATGGCGTTTGACACACTTGAGTGGCCATATATTTGGGCGACGCTCGCGAAGTTTGGGTTTGGCCCAGGATTCATCGGTTGGGTAAAATTGTTGTACTCTGGACCGCTGGCGCAGGTGGTTGTGAACGGTAGAGTGTCAGCTCCGTTCGAGCTGGGCAGGGGCACGCGGCAGGGCTGCCCGTTATCGCCGCTCCTTTTCGCGCTTGCCTTGGAGCCCCTGGCGGAGTGGCTGCGGTGGCATCCTTCTATCCGTGGTCTCCGTTGGACTCCCGAGTATGAGGACCGCGTATCTCTATACGCTGATGATATTCTCCTGTACCTGGCTTCCCCACGTAAATCACTGATAGTACTGGTTGATGTATTGCACTCATTTGGCCTTAACTCCGGCCTTGTCATCAACTGGGCTAAATCGTGTGTGTATGTTCTCTCTGGGGAGGATCCTTTCCTTCCGCGGGGTTGTCCTATCCAGATCGCCCCGCGGGGATTCAGGTACCTGGGTGTCTTCATTACCCTGGACGCGGAGGCCCGATATAGTCAGAACTTGCTTCCCCCCCTCCAGCGCCTGAAGGAGGATGTCGCGTGTTGGAGGCGCTTGCCGCTCTCGCCGCTCGGCCGGGCGGCATTGTTTAAGATGATGTCGCTGCCGCGTTTCCTGTACGCTCTGCAGAACACAATGGACGTCGTCCCGGCGCGCTACTTTCGCGAGGTGGAGAGTTTGCAGCGCCGACTGTTCTGGGAGGGTAGACCGCGTATCGCCCTGGCGAAGCTGACGCTCCCGTGGTATGACGGGGGGATTGCCCTCCCGGATATCAAACGGTATTATTGGGCCTCCCAGCTGGCTGCGATCAATCACGGCCTGTACGGGCCCGCTCTAAACCCGGCCTTTGAAATGGATAAGATGTTACTGCCGGGTGGTGACTATAATCGAGCGCTTTACTCCAGCTCGCTCGACGCACGTCTGACGGGGCCCACGCGTGTCATGGTACGAGTGTGGCACGCGGCTAATGTGGCGATGGGGTGGAAAGATCGTTTGACCCGGGCGTCGCCACTATACGCATCTGAGCAGTTGGGCTCCCTGTGGACCTCGAAGGGCTTTGAGAAGTGGGACATGATAGGCATCAGCAGGGTGGGTGACCTCTGGACGAGGGGGGGATTCAAAACGTTCGAGGTGCTGCAGAAGGAATTCCAGTTGCAAGACAGGGAGTACTTTCGATATATGCAGATCCGCCATGCGTTGTGCTCCGTATTCCCGGACGTTGCCTCCATCCCGGAGTATTCCCCTCTGGAGGATAGAGTGCTAGATGGGCATGTACCGGACAGCACGATTTCATTAATTTATAAAAAACTTATCAACGACCGTTCGGGACTGCTGATTAACCTTCGTGAGGCAAGGGTTGCCGATGGATTGGAGCTGGATGACGAGGACTGGGTGTCTGCAGTGGCCTCCCCGAAAGAGGTGGCCATACCGGCCGTCTTCGCTTCGTCCAGCTCAAGATACTCCATAGGGTCTATGTTACGGGGCCAAGGCTAAAGCGTATGGGCTATGCGGAGGACGGGTTATGTAAGCGTGGGTGTGTTTCTTTGGGGACCTTTCTCCATATTTTGTGGGAATGCCCGGAGGTGGCGCGATTCTGGCGTGGTGTGCATGAGGTTCTGCGGGTAGTTACGCGTGTGTCGCTGCTGCCCGAGGCGAGGAGATGTCTTCTGAATGTGTGGGAGCCAACCGACTACTCTGTGCCGCAAACGTGGTGGGTGACTCTGGGATATATGGTGGCCAAACGCGACATTGCTCAACTGTGGGGTTCCCAGAGGTCGCCGACTGTCTCGGCATGGAAGGATAACATGGATTGGTGCATGTTTCGGGAAAAGGTGGTGTATGTTGCGAGAGGTAAGCCTGGGACATGGGTGAAAGTATGGGGCCCCTGGAACGCCTACCGGGGGGGAATCTGTACCCCGCCGTTATTGCCCGATCCGTCACCGGCCCCGTCCCCTTAGCCAGTTTATCTTCCCGGTTCCGGGCACTGAGTCTACTTAGTCCCCGTCCTGACCTTTTCCCCCCCTTGATACTCCTATGGATTGGTGGGGTCCCCCTGTTAGGGGAGCACATGCTGCTGTTTCTGATTGTGGGTTGCCTTGTGGATTTGTTTTTTGTTGTTATTTATATTAAAATGAAACCGTTATGTGGGGTCCGGATGGTGTGGCTACCGACGCCTCTACCTCCTGTACATTTCCCTCTGCCGCAGCATGCGTGCTATTGTCTGTATCATATGCTCCTCTTGCTTGTTAGCGGCCGGCCTGAAGGTTGTAGGCCCATCTTTGTATATTTTTTGGATTCTGTAATAAACTGTTTCAAAAAAAAAAATATATATATTTTTGGGTCTAATCAGATCGGATAACTAAAAACTAAGCATAAGAATGACACACTGCTCTCAAACAAAACAACTATTAAGAGCAGCATTTTCAAGTTTGCACCCTCTGATCGTGCGGAAGGCAGCAAATAAAAACCTTTTTCATTTTTCCATTTTGTCACACCATTCCTAAATGGTTAGTATGTTTTAGTTCTATGTCAGGACACGAGGCTCCGATTACGCTTCTCATTTCTTTGCTCTTTATTAACAGCAGCCAATAAAAACACTTTATTCACAAAAACTACAAAACCCATGAGCACCAGGTGCCCTATAACCATAGAGACTATCCCTATATAAGGCATAGCTGAGGTAACCACTGCCTCTTTCTTTGCTGCTCCCCAGCCAGTTAAGTGCCTTTCCCTTACTACTCTCATTGTATGGTGGTGTATGGGTTAGGACATTCAATAGCGAGTGCAAATGAGAGTGTGTGAGCATTTGTGGCTAATATTCTTTCTACTGTATTGTCTAACATATTGGTGATCTTTATAGATGTAGTTGGAAGCGCTCCTGGTAACTCGCTTAGTCCTCAGTGTCAGTCCCGCGTCGAGGTCGCACACCGCTTGGGAGTGCATCGCTTCCCCTGCCAGGTGCTGTGTGCCTGAAGCAGTTTCCAGGTGCAGATGGAGTGCGGGGGCGAGGACTGCGCATCGCACAATCGCGCAGAGTCCTCTTTTCACGATGATGGGCGGCCAGATCATTTACATTACATTTGCATTAACCCGTCAAAGATCGTACGTATTGCACAGAGCGGGAAAACGCTCCGTTTCAAAGTTGAATTTGCCCGTCCTCAAGCCACCGATGCCTGTAGGTTGCGGAGGGCAGTAAAATAACGCATAGACCTTGCCTAGAGAGGTTGGAAAGCCCTCTCTCCACCAACTAACGATATTGTGTCTGTTTTGGCTTGGGGTTGTTCCTCTCCCCCGTGACTCCTCATTCTGACTGAGTTTCACCTCACATATTGACAGATCATTGGTGGCTTGTTCCCGTTTATTTGTTCAGCATGGCCGACTTCTTTTTCGAGGAGGAATACTTTGATTCTGAACCATCAGGTTCTTTAGAACAGGACCTCGTGGAGGCCTTAAACGCAGGGGTGCAGCAATCGGTTAATTCGGCCTTGGTAAGATCGATTGCACCCCTGAAACGCCACTTAAACAACTATGCGCTTCAGCAGGGGTGGCTCCCTTCTGTTGTTGCCTGGCCCAAGCCCAGTGGAAAGAAGAGTGTCAATCCTCATACGAAGGATTTTGCATGCCAATCCAAAGCCTTGGCGAATGATCACGCCTATACTACACCAGATGAGGCTACGGACTCCCTTCAGGGGGTCAAATGGGGACTCTTCCTCAGGGCAAGATTTAGAGCAAGGGGAGGCTCCTAGGCCTGCGAAGAAAACTAGGAAGGAGTGTCACTTGGATACCCCCTCTCAGCCCAAGCTCCTCACCTTTGAACCTGCGGACATTGTCCACCCCAACATGGACTGCATGGCTCCCGCCGCAAGAGGTAGCGGATTATGTCCAATCGCACCTTCGACCTCCCTTTGATAAGGACGTCAGGGCACGACTTTGGGTGGAATGCCCGAGACCGGATTTGGCGGTGGAGCCGACCATGTTAACCTATTTAAAAAAGTATTCTAAGGATTCCAAGAAGGGCATTGACCATGCCTGGCGGTGATGTCAGGACAAATTACTAGATTTGTTGGGGCCTCTAACCAAGATTTTGGAAATGGATTTCAAAGCCAAGGAGTCATAGGCAACAATAGATCCTGATGAGTTAATAGGATGGGGGCAAAGGGCAGTGTGCCAGTTCGGCAACGCCAATTGCGCCATGTCCAGTGAGAGGAGATGGTCTATCCTCCTCAAACTGGATCCCAAACTGGCGGACCTTTCCTCTTCGGAGGCAGGGCCCGTGGCTCAGGGTCTCCTATTTGGTCAACCATTTTAAAAATAATTAACCAAATTTGTAGCCACCTCAAACGCGCTTTCCGTCTGGTTTTCACCAGGGCCGGACGATACCGAGGGCGGTCGTTCTGCCGGGGGTCTAACCAAGGTGCCCCACGTGGCCAGTATCAACAGAGAGGAGGGTATCAAGACCTCAATTCTGGCAATTCCTCCTTCTACCCCACCCTGAGAGCAAAGAACCGGTTCCGGAGGGGCAGATTTGGAGGCAACCAGGGTAAACATCAAGACGACGAAAATGCAGATGAGGCTCATCTTGTGTTCAGAAGTGATTTTGGGGGAACAAATCCAATCTTTCCTACAGGTCTGGTAGACGATCTTGCAAGATGCATGGATCTTGGAGACGGTCCAGGGTTACAAACTAGAGCTGTACGATACCCCCGTTCAGAGTTTTCTGCCCCCTCCAATATATTTTTCCCATCACGAAAGAGTTTTATTACAGACGAGATAAACTCTTTCCTGAAGAAAGGGGCCACCGTTGCCACACAACTTCATCCAACGGGTTTTTTCTAAGCAATGTTTTACTAGTCCAGAAAAAAGAGGGCGGGTCGAGGTTGGTCCTAAATTTGAAAGATTTCAACTGGTGGATAATCTACCGTCACTTCAAGATGGAGAGCATCCATCTTTTGCACAACCTCCTGCAAGAAGGGGATTGGATGGTCCATCTAGATCTAAAGGATGCATACCTATCCGTGCCCATCTACGCCCCACATGGTCGGCTTCTTCAGTTTCTCTGGCAGGACGTTTGTTACGAATACAAGGTCCTTCCCTTCGGGCTTTCATCAGCACCATGGTGCTTCATGAAACTTCTCCACCCGGTGGTGGAATCCTTGAGGACGCGCGGTGTTCGGTTGATCGTCTACTTGGACGACATCATTATCATGGCTCGCTGTCCTCAGCTTGTGGACATGCATCTGGAAAGGTCCTTCAATTTACTTCAGATTCTGGGATTCGTGGTGAATCCTCAAAAGTCCATTCTGTCTCCCACGCAATCTATCGAATTTCTCGGTTTCCAGATCAATTCCAGGAGCTGCCAGCTTCTTCTCCCAACTCAGAACATCAGAGCAATCAAGAAAGAGTTGAAGTTGATTGTGAGCAAACAGATTGTATCCTTGAGGTTGGTAGCCCGGATTGTCGGTCTGCTGGCCTCTTTGATACAAGCCATTTTTACGGGGCCCCTTCACTACCGTGCACTCTTTAACGATTGAAGATTCAACATCTCCACAAAGGCCTTGGATATGCAGAAAGAATTCCTCTATCCGAGGAAGCGAGGTTAGAAATGTTGTGGTGGCTAGACCACATGGAATCGTGGAATGGCAGAGCCATGTTCGAATCCAGTACCGAGGTAGTGATCGAATCGGACGCCAGTCATTGGGGTTTGGGAGCCCGTTGCAATCCGATCTCCACAGGGGGTCGATGGTCTCAGGACGAACTCTCCTTACATATAAACTGCCTGGAGCTGCTGGCAGGCTCGTTTGCGATCTGTAGTCTGTCTCCTCAGAAGACAGATTGCTGCATTCTCTTACGAATGGACAACGTATCGGCGGTCCGATACGTGAAAAAGTTGGGAGGAACGAGTTCCCGAATTCTAGCGGAGATCGCCAAGAATTTTTGGCATTACTGCCTATCACACAGAATATCAGTAGTGGCAGAGTATCTCCCGGGATGCAGCAACGAGGTAGCAGATTGGCACTCTTGTTACCTGCGGGACTTAAGCGATTGGAGGCTTCACCCTCGGGTTTTCCGATTTCTGAACCAACTATGGGGTACTTGCCAGTTAGATTTGTTTGCATCACGTCTCAACAGGCAACTCCCAAATTTTTACAGTTGGCGTCCGGACCCAGAGGCGATAGCCTCGGATGCGTTCCTTCAGAACTGGCCCCCAGTCCTGTGCTATTCCTTCCCTCCGTTTATGATGATACCCATTGTTCTTTCTCAAACCAGACATCAGCAAGCAGAGCTACTTTTAGTCACCCCATTGTGGAGGGTGCAAGCTTGGTTCCCGATCATCCTTGAAATGTCTTGTGCTGCGCCGATCCTTCTTCCACAGAGATGGAACCTATTGCTGGATCCTCAGAAGGCTCCGCATCCCTTGATAGAGGGAGGTCAACCTCCTCTGGAATGGCGAGTTTCAGGGATAGATTGGAGATCCCAGGTCTTTCGAGAGACGCTCATGAGTTCATTAAACAGGCATGATCCGCTAACACCCACAAGCGGTATTCATCGGCATGGAACAGATGGTGTAGCTGGTGTTGTCAACGGGAGTTCGATCCCACTACAGCAAATGTCTCCATGGTCATGAACTACTTAGCCTCCCTAGCTTCTTCTGGCCTAGCATACAGAACGGTCAATAACTTTCGGTCTGCCATTTCGGCAGGGCATGTTCAAGTGGATGGCAAACCAGTAGGTGAACATTCCTTGGTTTGTAAATTGCTTAGAGGTATTCGGATGGTCAAACTTCCGTGCCCTAAATATTCGGTCCTATGGGACATCTCTGTTGTCCTACGATTCCTAGAAAACTGGCCCGCTAACAAGTACCTTTCACGAAAACAGCTTTCCGCCAAGCTGGCTATGTTGTTATGTCTAGTCTCTTGCAAGAGAGTCTCTGACATCCGTACTTTGGATCTAGCGGGACGTCTATTCTCTGCTGAAGGGGTCACTTTTGTTATTTTCAAACGTACCAAATGTAATACCAATTCATTGTCTTATCCAGCTTTTCTGGATAATCTGAAATTGTGTGTGGTTCAGTGTGTTAAAGCGTATGAGGTGAGTACGGCTGAATTTCGTTCAGATATGCAGCTTCAGTTGTTTATTGATTTACAGAAGCCCTTTCGCCCAGTGACCCCAGCTACTTTGTCTAGATGGGTGCGTTGGCCAATGAGCGAAGCAAGCATTGAGGTCTCCAAATTTTGTCCTCACTCTGTTAGAGGGGCAATGACATCCACATCGTTTTCTCTGGAAGTAAGTCTGGCTGATATAATGAATGTGGCTGATTGGTCTACAGAGACCACCTTCAAGTCATTCTACTATAAACCTATTTTGGATTATGTATGGATTATGTACTATTATCAATGCTGTTATTCAGTCATATATTGTGATTACTGCAGTTATGCTATTAATATTGCATCCTGACTAAATTGTATATAATATTTTTCCCCCTGTTTTGTCTGATTCAATGATTATGATATCTTATGGGGTTTCCGGTATAACGGATTTTCTTTTTGTTGCAGATACGAATGGCAAGTGAAGCGTGATCTAACTCTACGCTGGGCCAAGTGGAGTGTTTTTCACTCCTGTGAGGCAATGCAGTTATCCACCAGTTGTACAAGGTTCAAGGATCCGTCCCCAGGATCGGAAGTTTGTCCATGTTGGACTTCAAGATACCTTGGTTTTTCGTAAAGTACTCTTCCATCACAGACCGAGTTTTCAGGATTGAGTTTGAAGAAGTTGGACTTAATGGTTCCGAGATCATGCAAAGAAAGAGGAAGTGGTTACCTCAGTTATTCCCTATATAGGGATAGTCTCTATGGTCACCTGGTGCTCATGGGTTTTGTAGTTTTTCTGAATAAAGTGTGTTTATTGGCTGCTGTTAATAAAGAGGAAAGAAATGAGAAGCATAATCCTCGCCTCCGTGTCCTTAATAGAATTGAAAATTCTTGTCATGAATGTTTGCAAATTTGTAATCCTTTCATGCACTTTTATAAAGAAGCCCAATAAGTGTGGGTGTTTTGCATACTTATGACATTGGGCTATACTTGGACCACATTTTTGTGATATTTGGGCTCTTTTATCTCTTGTGGCCATCTTGGGAGATGTATTTGGTATGAAGCTCCCTCGTCTCCTCATTTACTGCAGTATCCTCAGTAGAAAATGCCTTCAGTTTTCCACTTCGATTGATGAGCCACACTTTTGGCATAAATTTAGAATATGAGCACTCTAGTTGCTCATCAGAACACTGTAGCCTTTCCCCAGGAAGTTAACTGGCAGTCTGCTGCTGGTTTTGAAAGTGCATATTTCAGTCTACATGTTAGAATGTTGTACTGAAATAGAAAATGAAGATATATGAGAACTCACTTAAAATATGTCCTGATTTTTCTTTCTAAAGCACTAACCATCATTTCTATGACAAAATGAAACCCCTCATTTTGTTCCTTTCTCAATTAAATGTTTTAAGTTTTACCAGTTTGATTCAATCATGATGGCTTCAGTTGTGCCTCAAGTTTGTCAAAAGTAAGTCTGCTACCGCTCTAGTTGTTCTTTAGAACACTCTGGATGGCCTAATTTTTCATTCTACAGCACTACCAATAATTTATATGATTAAATGAACCTCCTTCATGTGTTTCTTTTTAATTTAAATGTTTTAAGTTTTACCAGTTGGATTCAAGATGGCCTCAGGTGTGGCTCACTTTTACCATAAATAAGACTGCCAGCGCTCTAGTTTTTCTTTAGTACACTCTGGAAGACTGAAGTAGAAGAAATGGGAATAAACGGACAGGCTGCTCCTGCAAGAAGTGCATGAGTTACTGAGAATGTCGGACTTCATTCTCAGATGGCTGAGGAAGATAGTGTGGATTTACAGAAAATATGCTTTCCTGTTAGCATCTGGAGCACCTTCTATACCCTCTATAGGAAAGTCATTAGGAAACTGTTTTCTCTCAAACATAATTGATTGACTCTCAGCAAAACGCTTTGTCGCAGGGTAAAATCACCTTAGAAATCACCACAATTCCCAAAATAATTATCGTACCATCAATAAAGGATTTTTTGTGACCCTCAACACCTGCCATTCACTACAATGTATTTCCATGGGGCGCTATCATGTATATTGGTCCCAAGACGGCTGTCAATTTCTGGTTGAAGTGCTGACAGCCAATCAGATCTCACCATGAGATATGTGCTTAGGCTGCGCCCAGATATCCTTGTTTGCTTTCCATTGCATTTATTAACAACTACAGAATGAATTTACACCAAATAACTGAAAGCGTGATCTGCGAACCAAAATTTAGATTTTCCAAAGCCTAGTGGGCTGAAAATCAGGATTTTATTAAAGACACAGAGGCTAATATTATGCTAACATTATACAATGATCGTTTTTGCTAATACTCCAGTACTGTTGGAGAAGTAGCAATAAAGATCATTACATAATGTTAGTACAATGTTAGCCTTCGGGTCTTGCTATAACATTTCGTGAAGATTCGTCAAACGAAGCCAAAGATATAGGTAAGTCAAAAAGCTCTTTGTCTATAGAAACATGGTCCTAACTATAACTACCTATTGGCAACTGCCAGTAGGTAATATATATATAAACTCCAGGATGGTGTATTGCCTGCAGGCTCCAGAATGCCGTTGGTGCCAAAAGGCAGTGCTATGTCAAGCACCGTAAAATCGAACTCTGCAACTTTCTATTATTTTAAAGGTAGTCACAGCAATCTGTGAAGGTTTCCCAATGCAAACGTTTTTCCTGCTCGCCAGAGGACTCGTCAACACTGTTTGGTGTGTGAAACACCTTTGAAAAAATAGAAAGTTAGTAGGTAGTTAAAGTTTCGACCAAAGTTTCCACCGGAAAAGTGTTTTTTGTTTTGTCAATAACTTTGGCGCTGCTTGATGAATCTTAACGAAATTTTCAGAAAACTTCCCCTTTTTGATTCAGCTGCTGTCTTGCTGTCTTGAAAGTTTCGGCGTGATCCGTCAAGTGGGGTCTGAGAAAAAAGGGGTTTCCAAAAAACATTTTCCCCATGTTATGGTTATGGGGAGTTTTCATTTTTGTTTACATGACTACACCCAGAACCGCTGCATGGAATTACACCAAATTAGGCAGAAAGCTAGATGTTGGTCCAGAAAGCGTGCTTTGTGTGATTTGGTGTAAATCTGTTCAGCACTTTTAGAGATATTTAAGTTAAAAGAAATATTGATATCTGGGGTTGTGAGTCCTTGCAGTGGACATGTGGATCCTACTGAAATTTGATTGTCTGCCAACAATTTATTCAGGAAGTGTTGGCAGCCAACTTGTGACTTGGCTTCAAGCTGAAAAGCACAAAACATGTACAAAGAAAAGAAAGGGGGGCAGGGTAGGAATACCCTGCTCCCCCTCCCCCCATATATGATAAGGGGATCCCACAGGGATCCTATCTTGGATTATAAGCATTTTGTTATTGAATTTTGCTGCAAATACAGGTGGACCCACTGATCCATGGCAAAAAAAATAGTTTTTTAAGAAAAAGCTCCCACACATCTTTTTCATGAAGCCTCTGGTTTTGGCCAAATCCTGCGGGCAGTTTTTCCTGCAAGTGAGCACAATTCCTTTTACAGAGAGGGAGCTGCATGTTAACAGCTCTCTCTGTGTCAAAGCAATGCCGGCTCCTGCAGGAGGCAGGGAGCCAGCAGGGATCGCCGGAGCCTTGAGGCTCCCCCCATGGTCCCCAGCACTTATATGTGGATTCCCTGGGTGTGACTAGGGTACCCACACTAGAGGCTGGGCCCCGTGGCATGGGGTACCCGGTGCCAAAATCAGACCGGGAAGGATGATGCAGACCCCCTCGCCCCTTTTTTAAAACAACATTTTTTTTACAAAGAATAAAAAAAGAAAAAGCCGGGCCCCATGGGATGTGGTCCTTGGAGCTGAAATCGGCCCGGTGGCGAGGTTGGCTAATTACCAATATGGAGAAGAGTGTATAGTGCCATCTACATATCATACAGATGTGTGCTGGGTATGCCTGTTCGAGTGTCATGGATGTGAGGAAGAGGAGCACCCCATCCAAAGGTCGGGGGGGAGGAGAGAGAGAGAAAAAAAAACACAAACTGGGGAGCGAGCAGTACCCTCAAATGTGTAGTTGGGGAAGAGTAGCACCCTGTTGCTAGAAGATTTCTGTTGGGAACACTCAGTGGCATCGAAAGTTGGGGAAATGTAGTACCCTGTTGTGAGAGGTTTCATGGAGAATACCCCATGGTGTGGTTAGTTTAGAAACAAAAACAAAATAGGGAGTGGAGAGGTACCACTCGTCCGAGTGGTGGAGGTGGATACTTCTTCCCGGTCAGATGCTAATAAACATAGAGATCCACCCGTTGGTTGAATATGTCCCAAGACTCCCACAGGAGAGTCAAATGTATCCCACAGCCATGGAGAATACAAATCAGTTGTTTAAATACCCCTCACACGCACTTGGTGTCATGCTTCATCATAGGGGTCTTCCCGCCCCTCTACGGGACGGGGCGTGCTACGACCAACGACTACGCGGGAGCACTGTTATTAATGAGACGACTATGTGTGATGCGAGGGTGTGAGAGTAAGGGTCAGGAGTGAATGGAAATGTGAATTAAAAAATACCTGGCTCTTGGGTCTAAAAAAGTTTATTATGCCGTCTGAGCTGGTATTAATAAAATAGTGGGGGGAGGAGGAAGTATGCCTCAATGAGCTGTGCCTCCTGATGGTGCCGACATGTTTCGAAGCTTCCCAAAGCTTCTTCTTCAGGACCTTAAGGATCCCTTCCTAAAACTCGCTGTGATGTGTTCAAAATGAAGAAAGTAAATAAATCAATGTAGGAAGAAAATAACCTCCTATGGTTAATAATGCCTAAATAGGTCTTATATGGTCCATTGACCTGGAAAACAAAAGGGGAGAAAAAAGCCAAACGTCACGTAGATCAAGGATCAATCCATCGTGTGTGATTAGTGATCTGAAAAGGAAGTGAAACAATAATCTCCTCTTAACGATATCCATAACGTTATCACGTGATCTGTGGTGAAAATATTGTGAAACACACAGACCTCAACTTTGGACTAACAAACACGTAACAAAAAGCACACACTCTATTCAGAACGGAACGTAGTTCCAGTGTTACTAAAAATGCCCAATAGCTATGGTAATCCATGCCGCAGGGAAGCATGTCAAAACATAACAACATACTTGCTGTAAAATGAAAATTGCCTCATGAGCTCAAACGGGTGGTGGGATTGCCCACTCGGCTATCTAAATGGAAAACGTTGGAAGAAACAAGAAAGTGCCCCATCGGTAAAGAGAATGGCATGATTGTTGTCCGAAGGAGAAAATCCCTACAGGTACCGGCTGTGCCGTACTTACGAATCCCTGGAATAATATCCTGCTAGATCAACCTCCCCGGTCGGCTCCGTAGATGGTACTGAGCGCAGGGGTATGGTTTTAAATAGTGCTTCCTATCAAAGTTTTTCGCGCGAAAAAAGGTTGTACCAATGCGCGTTAGCCCGCTAGCTCTGTGTAACCAAACCCGGAACCGGAAGCCAACCGGTCGGGTAAAACGAAAGTCACTACTCAGCCGCTATCACTGGCTACAGTGACCCGGAACCGGAAATATGCCGGCCGAGTCCACGGATGAAAAATAAATAAGACCCAGCATAAATTTACTGTGATCATAAATCTTGAAAAAATGACATGTCTCTACTGCCAGAAACCGAGGATGGGCAATTAAAATAACGGAAGTAATATTCAGAGGTGGGAATACATACCAATTAAAGTAAGTATCAAGCCACCGGGATGGGGAATCAGCTGATGTAACTGGGGCAGACCAGTATGTAGAGGGGAATTCAAGCACATTTTTGAGGGCCCACGTCGTTATCGGTGGCCAAAAAACCTTCCAGAGTCACAGTTAATTGTGTACAGTGTCAGGCATAATCAATAGTGTAGATGTATCGGCAAAACGCTTAGAGTTAATAGGGGTGTCAGTAAAAGGGTGTAAAGACACATATAGTGACATGATGTAGATACAATCTATGGCGCCAAACATAATTGCTGGGGAACCAGGTAAAATTACAGTGACACCTAGAGTAAGATGATGCATACATAACAGGGGACATTACTCTCAAGGATAAAGGCGGGAAAGGCTGCTAGACCAAGGTATAACAAGTGAGAAGTCTACGCATTACAGATGGAATTGATTCCATGGAATTTCATCATTCAATCCATTGATATGGGTCCCAAGACGGAAGACCCAACGCTGTTCTTTTTCAAGAAGACCTTGTTCTCCACCCAGTTGCTCGATCACTGTCCACCTCAGATCATCTACGCTATGTCCACTGGATATGTAGTGGCTGGACATCTTGGTAGTGTTCCTCCCACAACGGACATTGCTACGGTGTTCCCCTACTCGTATCTTGATGGATCTAGTGGTCATCCCCACGTATTCAAAACCACATGGGCAGGTGATGAGGTAGACCACATTCCTACTATTACAATTAGTAAAGCTTCTCTGGTCCCACCCCTCACCATTCCGGAATTCAATATGTTTGCTTTTTCTCGTCAGGTGACATGTACTGCAGTTCCCGCATGGGTGATGTCCTTGTATAGGGGGTAGCAAACCCTCCATTATAGGTCGTGTTGCATTCCTGGGTCTGGTGTGGACAAGCATGTCTCTCAGGTTCTTGCCCCTCTTGTGTGCAAACATTGGTTTCGTGATATTCAGACCGCAATTATTGAGAAGTCGCCAGTGTCTATTTACTATCTTTGTGATTTGATTGGAATGTGTGTTATAGGTGGTCACACAGATAGGTCTATCTTCAGCCGGTGTGACCACTTTGTCTTCCAACAGGGCTTCTCTGTTGTTGTTCCTTGCTCTTTTCAGGGCTTTGTCAACAATTTTGTTGGGATAGTTTCGTTTCATCTGTTTTTGGCGTAGTTCAGATGCTTGTCTCTTGAACTCATTGGTTTCAGTGCAATTTCTCCGTAGGCGGAGGAATTGTCCATACGGTAGGTTCTCGCTCAAGTGGCGAGGGTGGAAGCTATCGAACAGAAGTAAGCAATTTTTCGCCGTTGTTTTAAAATGTGTAGTTGTTTTCAATCTGCCCTCTTCTGGATAGATGTTAAGATCCAGGAAGACCAAGTTGTTGACTGAAACTGTATGAGTAAATTTAAGAAAGGCATTTTGTTGGTTTAGCCAAAACATGAAGGCCTCAGTTGAATCAGCATTACCTTCCCAAATGACCAGGACATCGTCTATATATCTTTTCCAGACCTTGATGTGTGTGAGAAAAGGGTTTGTGATGTGCAAAATTCTGGTGGACTCAAGATGGTGTACATAGAGGCCTGCTAGACTTGGAGCAAATGTACTCCCCATGCTTGTGCCGTGCCTTTGTTCAAATATGTCGTCAGCATACTTGAAAAAGTTCCGGGTGAGTGCCAAGGAGAAACACTCCATCACTAGATTGCGTGGCGTTTGATATTCCCAAGGTGCGGAAAACAATACTTCCTCGATGATGAGCAACGTTTCCTCATGTGGGAGACTGGTATACAGGCTTTCCACGTCGAGACCCATCAGTAGATTCTTGGTAGGGTCGAAATTGATATCCTGTAGCACTTGCAAGACATTCTTAGTGTCTCGTAAATAGGTGCTAGTGGTCTGAACCAGAGGGCGAAGGAAGGCATCCGCAAATCTAGAAAGGGGTTCAAGAATGGAGTTAACCCCGGAAACAATTGGTCTGCCTGGAGGAGATCCAAGATTTTTATGGATCTTAGGTTAGTTTAGAAACTGTAGGTCCCGGTTGTGACAAGTGGCATGGTATATACCTCATGAGTGCGATATAGGAGAAGAGAAGTACTACGTTGTGAGTGGTTGGAAGGGGAAGCACCCCGTGGCATGAAAATTTAGGAAGCGTTGTACCCCGAGACGGAGTCATTGATATCAACAAGTTTCACCTGCATCGTCATTGTACGAATGGGAAGATTTAATAGGTGTATTATACAGGTGTATTATATATTATTTATATGATTGTAATACATAAAGGGCATGAGACAACATCACTCTGCCTCTTTTAAATGTGAAAATACAGAGAAGAATAAGTCCATGGAATACAGAAAAGACTTCAAAATGTCCAAAGAACTTCAGAGGATCCTCAGGTGTAAACTGCGAAGATAGAAGAAGTGAAGAAGGATCCAAACATCTCGTAGTTAGGAAATGGTTATCTGAAAAGAGCGACAAGTAAATCTCTTCTGTCCAAGTTTTCGAGCCACCAAGCGAGTTCCAACTGGGCTTCTTGGTCTAGAGAAATGCGATCTTCGTACCAAAGGCCTGACCTTACGGCCCTCGCTTTCATTCTTTGGAGGGCCCGATAATTTAGAGGACCGGGACGGGAAAAATCGCTTGAATAGATGAGGAGAGGAGACCGAGTAGTCTGGCCAGTTCTCTGAGGGGAAAGTCTTGTTGTTTCAAGACATGACGAATTTCCTTCTTGATTTTGGTTATCTTCTTGGAAGGGAGTTGGAGGAGACATTTGGATGTATCTACAGTGAATTCCAGAAACTCCAGAGAACTGGAAGGAGTCAAGACCGATTTTTCTTTGTTGATGATGAAGGCCAGGTTTTCTAGAAGGTCCATTACTGTCTTTAGATCTTGAGATATTTGTGAAAGTACTTGCGACATAATGAGAATGTCATCTAGATAGATGATCAAACGGATACCTCTTTCCCTTAGGTATAAGGCGATTGGTCTCATAACCTTGGTAAAGCACCAAGGGGCAGAAGAAAGGCCGAACAGGAGGGCTTTGAACTGGTATAATCGGTCCTTCCAGAGGAACTGGTGAAAGAGTTGATGGATTTCGGCCATGGGAATGGTGAAATAGGCATCCTTTAGATCCAATTTTACTACCCAGTCTCCTTCCAGAAGAAGATCTCTTAGAAGATGAATTCCTTCCATTTTGAAGTATCTGTAGACCAAATATTTGTTGAGATGTCTTAAATTTATCACGGGTCTCCAACCCTTGTCCTTTTTCTCTACGAGGAAGAGTGTGCTTATGAATCTGAGTTCTTTCTGAGAAACTTCTATAATTGCTCCTTTTTGGAGCATGGAGTAGATCTTCTCTTCTATTATTTTCTGTTGTTCCAAAGGGAGTGGGAAATTGCCTGGAAGAGAGGATTGAGTAGGGGTTTCAGTAAAGTCTATTCTGAAACCCCGGACGGTATTTAAAACCCATGGATCTTGAGTGATCAGTTTCCAGTTCTGAAAAAATAATTTGCGTCTCCCTCCCACCTTTTGGGGGAACAAAGGAGAGGTAGGAAGGGGAAGAATACTCACTTGGTGAGATGTTATTGATGGATTGTCTGCAGGATCTGAATCCTCTGGAGCGCATGACTCTCCCTCTCTGGGGAGAGAACTGTGAGTTGTTGAATTGCTGAAAGCCTCTTCCGAAACCGCGTGATCTTGAGGAGGGCCTTGGTTAAATCGCCCGGAAGAGAAGCCCCTTCTTCCGGCCCGGCCAAAAAGGTTATTATTAAAGACCTTGCGCATGTTCTGTTGGGCCTTATCCAAACCCGTAAAAGTTGCGACGTATTTGCCAAGAGACTTTATGAGATCCTCTCCGAAAAGTAAGCCTTTAGGGTTCTGAGAGGTTTCTTTGTCGGCCATGTCTGAGAGTTTAGGGTTTATTTTAGTTAAGACAACTCTCCGTCTCTCTGCATTTAAACTAGCATTAGCATTACCAAGCAGTATTAGAGCCCTCTGGCTCCAGCCCCAGATCAAGTTCGTATTAAGGGGAGTGCCATTAATATGGCTCTCCTCAGCTGCGTCGATAATCCTAGTTAGTGGGCCTAGAACATCTAGGAGACGATCTTGACACCCTTTAACGGACCTTTCCATCCCTTTACGTGGATCTCAACCAAGTTTGAAAAGAAACTTGATCAACTCTGGGTCTAAGTTTGGAGTTTGGCATACTTTGTCATCAATGGAAGGTCTTGAGCACTCAGTTCTGAGGATATTACGTGTATTACGCTCTAATGGGTACCTCAACCACTTATTGATGAATTTTGCCACGTGATTTTGAGGCCACCACTCAGAGCTTCTGGGGTGTTTAAGGTTCAGGGAAGAGAACATTTCTTCTCCCAGGGGGTCGAAAATGTTATCCTTTAAGGAAGAAGGGGGTTCAAGGGGGTTAAAAAGGTCTTGATCATAGTCCTCCGCCAAATCAAGGATGTATTCGTCAGGGGTATCTGACGAATTGTCATCATAGAATTCGTTGTCTCCCATAAGGTCATGAGCACTCAGATTTTTTTGTGCCGCCAAGGACACCCGGATATTGTGTACCGCGAGGGGCACCTGGATATGTCGTGCCGCGAGGGACACCCATGGAGTTCGAGGTGCGAGGACCTCCATTTGTAGTTGAGGTGCTAAGACCTCCCAGATTTTGTGAAGTGCTAGGACCTCCCATAGTGCTCTTAGGGGTTAAATGTTCTAAGTTTTTAATTTTCTTTGATCCTTTACCCCTTACATTTTCAACATTGAGAGTTTCAGCGAACTCATCCTCCTCAGAGGTAATTGACCTTTTTGAGGACATGATCTTTTTCAAAGTATTAAACATACAGGATTGCATTTCACTATGTAGGAGCTTTTTAAAAGCTTAATTTTCTATACTGGCTGTAGGGGCAGAAGCACCATCAGACTCTGAGTCAGACATGGCGCGTGGTAAAAGGTATAAAATAAAGTAAGAGAAGAAAGATTAAAAAACTTTAAGTTATAATGAAACAAGTTCAGGGGCAAAACAGAAGTTCAGCTCAAAGGGTTAAATAAAATGAGCTAAGAGTCCCTTTTTAAAAAAGAATTTAGGGGCACTCAAAGGGTTAAATTAAATGAGCTACGGGAACTCCTTTTTTCTTTTTTAAAGCTATAACTATATATGCTTTATAAACTTGCTGTTTTGCGGTTGTGGCAGGGAGGCAGCAGCTGATCGCGGGGTCTGAGGAGTAACTGACTCGATTGAGCTCGCGATCAGCTGCTGCCTCTTGTTGGCATGGGAACCGGTGTCTCGAGGACAAAGAAGAAAGGACCTTGGCAACACAAGTACGCGACGTCGCGGTTGCCAAGGTTCATTCTTTTAATTGAAAGAGTTACACGACCGCGCTCGAGCAGCGGCGTGCATCGCTAAGAGGAAACTTGTAAAAGCCTAGTTTTAAGCTGAAAAGGGGGATAAAAGGGAAAGAAAGGCAAATCGCGCTGAAGGCAAGATGAGGCCTGATAAAAAGAACAATATAAAACAAACAATGTGGATATAAATTAAAATACTTACCGGAGCTGCAAGGAAAAAAGGGGATTAAGATAACATACGATATGGTAAATCATAAGGTGAATAAATACACAATATGGCAAAGAATAGCCATAGAGGAAAGAAAGGCGGGGTGAGAGAAGTTGGCCTGGTATATGCAGGTCACTAGTTAAAGTGGCCACCTTGCACCAGTCCAATTCGACTCTTATGGTAGATAGGTTTAAGACAACCTTTTAAAGAAAGCTATCCTAGTGGTAGCTGTGGAGAGCAGCCTTCAGGCTAAGTCTCTGAGGAATGTAAAGCATCTTGTGTTACCTTATAATCTCTTGAATCACTAAATGAAAGGACACCACACAGGTATATATATAAAATATATATGTATTTATTACTAGACATACTCTACTAATCTCTATGAGATTAGAAGTCAAGGACATATGCCCAAATCAACATTTCACAACAAATTAAGCAATTATATGGCTGGGGCCCTAGGGGCGTACCAGACCTTATACTAAAAAAGAGGTATAAGAAGAACGACTTGAGAAGGGGGAAGGCCTATGGTCTTCAGACATGCCGGGGCCTCACTAATCCACCCAAGGCAGGTAAGTAAAGGACCCACGGGAGACGCATGCAGTGTGAGAACACAGCCGCGGATCCCCATAAACTTCAATGGAGCAAGTCGTGGTTGGAATTTTAAAGTTTTGGGATACTTCGGGAGAGTCTACAAGCAAGTCACTTACAGGGTAAGTAGTTCTAGGGCCAACACACACAGGAGCACCAGAGTACTTGAGTTACCTCACCCAGGGAAGCCGGGGGCATAGGTGCCTTTTGGTGTCGGGTCACGGCGTCGTTTTCAATGGGAGCCAAAGAAGACTTGCTGCTTGTGAAGACAAGAGAAGTGTCCGGTGGAATCCAAGGCTGGATTCTGAAGAAAAAAGACCTGAAAGCAGTGGAGACAGTGCTCAATGTCACTTGCCTGTGACCCGGGGCCAGGAAGCTGGCTGCCCACAGAAGTCGGGTGATTTCAGGTGATCACGGGTGTCTTGACTCTTCAGCCATGAGGTCCAGGAGACGTCGATGACAACCAGGAGCTGGATTCGAAGTGCACCACAAAGTCTGCACTGCAGCTTACTGAGGTGTCAGCAACCGCATTGGAGCCAACAAGCCTTGGCAACAACAAGCCTCGTGGAATGTGAAAACCAGCAAGGTCTGAGGGGCTCACCCACCGAGGGTAAGTCAGGGCAGGCCTGGACCAACCAGGGGAGCCCCTTGGTTCTGTAGAAAAGTCTTCAGGGGACCCACAAGCCAACCGGCAAGGGATCGCGAAGACGCATCATGAGGATTCACTTCACAGGAGCCCACGGTCACTCGGGACGAGGTAGTCCTCCGATTTTCAAAGGAAATCCTGCTGGAGGCTTGGGCCACATGTGGCCCAAAGCACAAGTTGATAGAACATCGTGAAGGGGTTGCACTCGACATTAGTTTACCTTCCAAGAATGAAGAGACCGAGAGACACGGGCTACCATGCCGTCTGGGTATTACACATTATAGAGCGGAGGTTTATATATGTCCTTGCTTAGATACACGGTTTGTTCTTTGATCGAAGAAACTCGATGAAACAGGTTACTACGATTTTTTGCCCTGAAGAAGTCCCGAAATTCCTTTAAACATAGTGGACTTTTTCTTAATAGTGCTGAACCCTGTTGTGTTTATGAACATCGTGAAGGGGTTGCACTCGACAATAGTGCATGGTACCCGGGTATTGCTGTTCTTTGACACTCGTGGGGTCCACTCACCTCAGTTTTGCTGGGGACTCACAAAGGCCGTCGAGAAGTCAGGAAATCAACTTCCGTGGCTGCAGGGACTTCGGACTCCGGCGGGAGCGGGAAAGTTTGCGACCGTTGATTCAAAGTTTTGGTGCCTGCCAAGCACGGGAGTCACTCCTTGACTCCAAGGGAGATTCTTCAGTCTTCCAGAGGTAGTGGAACGTCGAAGGTCCAGGATTCTTCTTCAGAGCGTCGTCCAGGGATATCTAGTTTGCAATGGCAAGGGTTCCCTAACTTATACTACAAGGAAGGGAGGGACTAGCTCTATGACCACTCCTATGGGAGGGTCCGGGGAGTGGGTGGCTACACCCACTTCCCTTTGTCCAGCTTCGCGCCAGAGCAGGGGCACGGAGCACCTGAAATGGTTTGAGCTGGCATATGCACAGAGGAGCCTACTGCTCCCCTAGTGCAGGACTTCAAAGCACTCTAGGAGTGCACCCACCCAGCCCCAATACACTGAATCCTGTCTGGAAGGTGGTGACACTGCTCCAGCGTGGAATTTCCTATCCTCCCTACGTCACAAACCAGATACCATACTAACGCTTTCACTCAATACATTCATTGGTGGGGCCCATAACACCAACACTCACACACTCTCATTTGTTCTGCTCTTACAGGGAGATAGATGTTCCAAACGCTGGCGTGAAAAGAATATCTTATAATCTAATGAAATTCTATTTACATAAATATACACTAAATATCCTTAATCCAGCACATCTTGACCCTAAATCTCAAAATATTCCTTCCACTTAGTCGATGGATCAATTTAGTTGAATTTGGAAAAGTGATTCTAATCCTTTTCATTTAGATTCAGATAATAATACTTAACCCAACACATTTGCTTGTTAATCAATAATATTTTTATCTAATAAATGCAAATGTTTAGTAAGAATTTTAATCAATCCACAGAACATCATAGTTACCTTATCTGGCTATTGGTCGTCCTCTTAAGTCAATCAATTCGTCATGCAGCACGCTACAGTGCCAAAGATTGGGTCTGGACCATAAACGTGCCCGCATCAATCAATGCCCATCAGTCTAAGAGTCCTCAGTTCATCAGGAAAATGGGCAGCAATCTAGTCTGTCAAAAATTCAGGGAAACAGCTGTCCTGCAGTGTCACCATCCTCTCCGTCAGCATAACGTCAGGAAACAGGAAAAAGAGCGACACAACTCACTATTCTAATGTCTTTTCATAATGAAATTAATGATAAAATGTAGCAAAAGTCAGTTTTAGGCACTTCTGATTGGTTGGTTAAGATCGTCCGTTTCGGTTTCCCAAAGTCTATGATGTCACACTGTCAGACATGATCCATCCGGTTTTGCTAAGATTGTCCATTGTTAAAGCTCTTGGCAGTAGTCCAGTCACGGCCTTCTCAGTGGTACAGGCTGTGTGGGTCATCTTGAGGCCACTTGTTCAGGAGCCTGGAGCATGCGCACTTAGTCGGAAACCTCGTGGAATGGTAGCTGTTTTGTCGTGTCCATGGGTCGGCCATTTTGTCATAGGCCAAATTGGTCAATTTAAGCAAATCAAACACAAAAAGTAATTAAAACATGGAAATAACGAATAAAATGTTTAACCCTCACTAATTCCCGTATGTGTGTGTAATTATCTAGCATATTGGCGACATTTAAAGCGTTTATACTTACCCAATGATGTCATCTGGTGGAACTTACAATTACATCACAAAAGCAACATATACCATGTAATATTCTATTTTTCTAGTGTTAGCATGCATACGTATATTAGTTTACAAATTATTTTAGCCATGCAAATCCAAATCCCATGTGTAATTCATACACTAGTAGGGTTGATTAGATAGCAAACAAACACATTAATACTTATTATAATTAATAGATTATTCTAATTAGTATGAACATGCAGAATGGGGGGTATACAAAATTTTGTTTTACCCGCTCCATCAATCCTCCCTTTGGTGATTTTATCACCACACCATTAAAATTTTGTATTCCCTTTTTCAAGGAGCAAAAGTGAATTCTTGCTTTTATTGTTACATTTCAGTCTCCCCAATTCCTTCAATTTTAGCTGTTTTATACATATCTTCTTTTATCTCCTCCAATTCTATTAATTCAAATTCCCTCTTCTGTCTCTTATTTTGTCTCCTTAAATTTTCTCTTTTTAACTTTTTCTGAACTTTCTTCCTTTTATAAAAAAGACATCCTAATCTTAATATTAATACTAAGAAAATCACACATGTTAATGGAAATAGGATTTTACCTATCAAGGTACTACCTAAATTTACTAAGAAATCTTTAATAGAAGATATTTTCTTAACAATCTTTTCCCAAACACCTTCAACCTCCAGTGGTGCAATTTTGTCTTGCAACTCAGTTATATTTTTAATATAAATTTTCAAATCTTTACTTTCGTCTGGTATGTAAGTCCAACAATGTTGGACTTTCAACATTCCACAGACTCCACCCTCTTTTGACAATAAAATATGAAGGGCAAGTCGATTTTGCATTGCCATGGCATGCATGGCAACCATTTCGGTATTTACCAATAAAAATCCTCCAGCGGTGCTTGTTGACAAGCGATCCACTACTGCTGACAGTTTTCTAATTTTATTTGCATTCAGAGATATTCCCACTGCTGGTATCAATGCTCCAAAGATCACCTACAATTTCTGACCAAGATTCTCTCTTTCTAGGTGCTAAATAACTACCTAAAGTATGTACACCATCTTCTCCTCTTTCCATGTGAAAGATCTTTGGGAAAACCAGGCCTACATAACATGTGCCATACCAATGGTCTGGCGAACGATAATACGCCCTGTTCCCACCGATAAAATATAATCCTGGAAAAACTGGATCATTTCCTCCTTTAAATCCCCATCCACCCATGATTCGGTATGTATCATGGCACTCACTGTTACCTACAAAGTAATTGTCATATGCAGTCTTATTCCTCCTAATACACAAATTTCCTTTCTGAAGCCAATCTAAAGGCATAGATGGACTAGCTTCTTCCTTCAAGTGTTTTTCCATATCTACATCCCAAATTGTCTTTTCTGTCTTTCCTTCAGAGACCTTCCTTTGCATTTTCAGTCTTCTTTCTTCAATCATATCTAAAAAAGTCCTTTCTTCTTTCTTTAAACTGCAAGTCAAATTATTTCTATATATATATTCTAATGTTAATTCTTTAGTTTCTAAGAAAAATTTGCCTAATACCTTTGCAGGTTTTACCCTATTTAGTTTGTTAATTGACGGTACTTGTGAAAATATGTTATCTATATCTGAAAAATAATATTCTAACTTCCCTGTTCGATAAAATAAACTAGCTATTACAATACATGTTATTCCATAAGTTATAGGAAGGTGGTGATAAGTCACTCTCTCCGAAACAGATGCAGGTAACTGCATACAGACGTAGCAGTCCCTCACGTCCATTGTCTTTACATATTCATACAGTAATTTTGAAAATACATTGTTAGAAAAATCAGTTATTGACCTGTCTTTATGCACATAAATTGTATCTATTCTAGTGTGATCTATTTTTAAATCTGCTCTATATTAGTCTTGTTTTCACTATGTTCTCCTATTGTGTCAAAGCTAACCTTAAATGTAATCATCAATGCTAATATACTCCATAGAAGCATTAGTAATCCTGTACAACAACAACACATTTTACACCATCGTTTCAAAAATATACATCTACTTTTTCTACCATCTGTGTCAGCCATTTTCATGAAATGAACAGTGACTTTTGACTTAGCCTCTTCTACTTCACAACTAGTTTATCTAACCCAAGGCTCTAAGCACCCACTTGGTTCTACCAGTTTTTATCTTTTTCCTTATTTATTGTCTTTTCATCAGCAGCATTCTTGTCTCATTCAGTTTGGCATCTCATCATTCTTCACCTTTCCTTCTTTGTCTAGATATAGGATTTCCTGAACATCCATCTCTTCTCCAATATCGGGTAAGATAACTCTCAGGATTTCCGATTCTTCGTCTTCTTCAACCACTTCTGGTATAGTCACCTCTGGATTTTCTTGGCTATCTGACTCTTCTTTAATTTCAGGCAGGGCTACATATGTCCATTCTGGCGACTTATACCTCTGGTTAGGCTTCCTCGTTCTTTTGCTTTCCTCAATTAAAACTATTTCTTTGTGTCTTGATTTTTCTTGACTCGTTATTTCATTCACCTGTTCAGCTCTTGGTGATTTTACTTTTGTCAGTCGGTATCTCAACTTCTTTATCTTATTCGGCCAAACTTCATCTTTAGCTGAGCTTTTCAGTTTATTTCCTTTATCATTCTCTTCAGTCTTCCTCTCTTTCTTAAGACTGAAAAACTGGATCATTTCCTCCTTTAAATCTCCATCCACCCAGGATTCGGTATGTATCATGGCACTCCCTGTTACCTACAAAGTAATTGTCATATACAGTCTTATTCCTCCTAATACACACATTTCCTTTCTGAGGCCAATCTAAAGCCATAGTTGGACTAGCTTCTTCCTTCAAGTGTTTTTCCATATCTACATCCCAAACTGTCTTTTCTGTCTTTCCTTCAGAGACCTTCCTTTGCATTTTCAGTCTTCTTTCTTCAACCATATCTAAAAAAAAGTCCTTTCTTCTTTCTTTAAACTTCAAGTCAAATTATTTCTATATATATATTCATATGTTAATTCTTTAGTTTCTAAGAAAAATTCGTCTAATACCTTTGCAGGTCTTATCCTATTTAGTTTGTTAATTGACGGTACTTGTGAAAATATGTTATCTATATCTGAAAAATAATATTCTAACTTCCCTGTTTGATAAAATAAACTAGCTATTACAATACATGTTATTCCATAAGTTATAGGAAGGTGGTGATAAGTCACTCCCTCCGAAACAGATGCAGGTAACTGCATACAGACGTAGCAGTCCCTCACGTCCATTGTCTTTACATATTCATACAGTAATTTTGAAAATACATTGTTAGAAAAATCAGTTATTGACCTGTCTTTATGCATATAAATTGTATCTATTCTAGTGTGATCTATTTTTTGAATCTGCTCTATATTAGTCTTGTTTTCACTATGTTCTCCTATTGTGTCAAAGCTAAACTTAAATGTAATCATCAATGCTAATATACTCCATAGAAGCATTAGTAATCCTGTACAACAACAACACATTTTACACCATTGTTTCAAAAATATACATCTACTTTTTCTACCATCTGTGTCAGACATTTTCATGAAATGAACAGTGACTTTTGACTTAGCCTCTTCTACTTCACAACTAGTTTATCTAACCCAAGGCTCTAAGCACCCACTTGGTTCTGCCAGTTTTTATCTTTTTCCTTATTTATTGTCTTTCCATCAGCAGCATTCTTGTCTCATTCAGTTTGGCATCTCATCATTCTTCACCTTTCCTTCTTTGTCTAGATATAGGATTTCCTGAACATCCATCTCTTCTCCAATATCGGATAAGATAACTCTCAGGATTTCCGATTCTTCGTCTTCCTCAACCACTTCTGGTATAGTCACCTCTGGATTTTCTTGGCTATCTGCCTCTTCTTTAATTTCAGGCAGGGCTACATATCTCCATTGTGGCGACTTATACCTCTGGTTAGGCTTCCTCGTTCTTTTGCTTTCCTCAATTACAACTGTTTCTTTGTCTTTTGATTTTTCTTGACTCGTTATTTCATTCACCTGTTCAGCTCTTGGTGATTTTACTTTTGTCAGTCTGTATCTCAACTTCTTTATCTTATTCGGCCAAACTTCATCTTTAGCTGATGTTTTCAGTTTATTTCCTTTATCATTCTTTTCAGTCTTCCAAGCTCTCTTTCTTAAACTCTACCTTCTGGTATTTCATCTTCACTTTCTTCCGACTCTGTTTCAACTTGCTTTTTCCTTCCAACCTCTTTTCTCTCTTTTGCTTCTTTCGTTTTCCCTACTTCTGTCCCTCCTCGGGTTTCTTGCGCATAATCTTCCAGCTGGCTACTTGTCCCTTTCTCTAACTGGATGTTGGAAATCCCTACACCTCCCCGGGGGTCTTCCGCAAGAATCTTTCCCTCTCTCTCTGTATCTAGTACCTGTCCATCTAATTTTGTTACTTCAGGTGGAATTTCTCTCAATTTTCATCTGGAATTTCTCTATCCACAGTTTCTTTAATTGTCTTTTTGCTGTCTTTTTCTTTTCTCGAATGTAAAGTTGCTTCTTCAGTCTCTGAGTCTGAGCTGGTATCAGAAATTTGCAATCTTCTTTTCAAGGAAACACTTCTCGGGACAACTGTTTGATCTGTCTCCAATTCCCCCCTTTCAGGGTTTTTTTTTGTTCTTGTCTCTTCTTCGTCTGATTCAGTACTTGTTTCTGTCTCATCAAAATATTCCTTTTCTGTGCAATCCACTGGATTTGGGATTCTCAACGTGTGACTTGCATGAATCCAGTTTTTGATTCCAGCACACTTTACAGCTGTAGTTGTAGTTAAAATCACTTGTCGTGGTTTTCCCCACCTTGGAACCAAACAGTTTCGTCTTCTGTGTACTTTGATTCTTACCCAGTCACCTGGGCTCAGGTCATGAGCTTGCTTCTTTTCAAGGGTGGTGGCATCCGCTCCAACCTGATGAAACACAGAATGAACTGCGTCAACCAGGCTTTTACAGTAATCCAACACCCTGTCATCAGTTATAGGCAAAAGCTTGTTGACTGGTATGAACACGTGGCGCATGGCTCTTTCCATGATAATTCATGGGGGCTCAGCCCTGTGGTTCTGTCTGGAATTGATCTAATTGTCATGAGTACTAGAGGCAAGACATCAGGCCATTTCATACCCGTGGCTAAACACATTTTCCCTATCCTGTTTTTGATAGTACCATTCATTTGTTCCACCACACCAGAAGCTTCTGGGCGATAGGCACAATGTAGTTTTTGCTGTACACTTAATGCTTCACAAATCAGTTTTATGATCTCATTCTGAAAATGTCCTCCTCGATCTGATTCAATTGTTACTGGAAATCCGAATCTGGGAATGAATTCCCTCAAAAGCAATTTTGCCACTGTGATTCCATCATTTCTTCTCATTGGGTAAGCTTCTACCCATCTTGAAAACAAACAGACCATAACTAGAACATACCTCAACCTGTTACAAGGAGGCATTTCAATGAAGTCTACTTGCATTCTGGTAAAAGGTCCTCCTTCTCGACCTATTGTTCCTAGACTCACCACTGTCTTTCTTCCTGGGTTATATTGCTGACATATGAGACATCTCTGATAGACTTTCTGCTACAAGTCTAAATTTTGCATTGTACCAGGTCTGTTTAAACGACCTTATCATGGCATCTCTCGCTATGTGTCCCTGTCCATGATACATCTGTGCCAAGGCAGACATCATGCTATCAGGCATAACTGGTCTTCCATCCCGATAGATCCATACAGGATCCTTCTCTCTTGGTGCACATCCTGCTTTTACCCACTGTTTCATTTCCTCATCTTCTGCTTCTTCCTTTACTTGTCTCACTTCCTCCCAGTAACCCACAATGTTAGTAAACAGTATGGAACAAGAAGTCACTTCTTTTTCCTTTCCCCTATTGATTGAATTCTGATTTCGTGCACAGTATTGAGCCTTATCGTTAGCGTATTTATTGCCTACAGCAATGTAATCGCCAGACTGATTATGTGCAGCACACTTCACAACAGCCAATTGCTTAGGCAGCTGTATCGAGCAATTTTCCAACCACTTCAGCATTCTTAATGGGCATTCTACTTGATGTCAGAAATCCTCTCTGTAGCCATATTTGGCCAAAGTCGTGCAAAACTCCAAAACCATACTGGCTGTCAGTGATCACAGTCACTCTCACACCTTTCCCAATCTTACATGCTCTAGTCAAAGCAACAAGTTCAGCTACTTGGGCTGATTTCACTCCTTTCAGATAGGATGCTTCCATTACTGCTACAACCCTGCATACTGCATATGCTGCACTCAACATTCCATCATCTGTTCTCAAGCAAGAACCATCTACAAACATCACAAAATCACTTTCTGACAATGGTACATCTTTTATATCTGGACATGGCTTGGTACAGAAATCGAGTACATCCAGACAATCATGATCTGCTTCATCTCTGACTTCCACTTTCTCGGCATCAGGCAATAATGTTGAAGGATTCACATTCAAGCACCTCTCAAGGCTCACATTCGTTGCACCTAAAATGACTTTCTCATATTTAGTCAGCCGACTATGTGTCATGTATTGAGTGCGACTCCTTGTTAAAAGGATTGCCACATCATGAGGTACAAACACTTTCACAGGATATCCCATCACAATCCCTTCACTTTGTTCCAGGCTTCGACAGGTAGCAGTTACTGCTTTCAAGCACCCTGGTAAAGCTACAGGTACTGGGTCTAATATTGATGAAAAGTATGCAATTGACCTTTTTAGTTTTCCATGTTTCTGAATTAATACAGAAAGTGCACATCCATTCCTCTCACTGCAATAGAACTCAAACTCCTTCTCATAGTCTGGCATTCCCAATGCTGGCGCTTCACACAAACTATCTCTCAATTGTTTGAAAGCTGCCAATTGTTCTTTGCTCAAATCAATGGGATCTCTCACATCACTTTTTGTCAAACGTACCAATGGTTTTGCGATTAGGGAAAAATTACTTATCCATTGACGACAATATCCAACCATTCCAAGAAACATCCTTACCTCTCTTTGTGTCATAGGGGCTCTCATTCCTTTTATTATCCTGATTCTGTCTATTGTTATTTTCCTCAGACCTTTTTCGAGGTTATGGCCTAAGTAATGTACTTCTTTCTTACAAAATTGTAATTTTGATGGTGACACCTTAAGTCCTTCATCAGCCAGATGATTCAACAATGTTATAGTGTCCGTTACACAGGCCTCGCGAGTCTTTGACGCCACAAGTAGGTCATCAATATATTGTACTAACACTGAATTCTCGGTCATCTCTAAACTGTCTAAGGATTTCTTCAGTATCTGATTAAAGATTGAGGGACTTTCTGTATACCCCTGTGGAATTCGGCACCATGCCAAAATACGCTCGCCAAAACGAAATGCAAAAATCTGCTGGCTGTCATGGTGCAATGGAATCGAAAAGAAAGCATGGCAGAGATCAATCACTGTATACGATTCTGCTTCATGGGGAATCTGATACAGAATCACAGATGGATTCGGTACAATGGGACAACATGGCACAACACTTTTGTTTATTTTTCTCAAATCCTGTACTATCCTGAACTTTCCATTTGGTTTTTTCAGTCCCAAAATTGGGGGATTACATGGACTACTCATTATTTCCCTTAAAATACCTTGTCTAATCATTTTCTCAATTATAGGGGTAACTCCTTCAATTATCTCAGGGGTCAATTTATATTGTGGAATATTCGGATAATTTATTCCCTCTTTTACTGTTATTCTTACTGGGTCTACATTTCTCATTAGTCCCACATGTTCTCCTGTGAAGTCCCAGACTTCTGCCTTTACAGTTTGTTTCAATTCTTTGGGTAGGTCATCAGGGTTAAATACAGCATAGGCTTCAGTAAGCTCAGTTTCTCTGTTTGCCATGGTCATCTTATACAACACATCTTCATCAGGGGTCTCAAATGCTATACCATCAGGAGTACAGAATATAGTGCAATTCATTTTGCACAATAAATCCCTTCCTAACAAATTCACAGGACTGGTATCGCACACAACAAAGCGGTGCATTTCAGAAAATGTCCGTATGCTAACCTGTACAGGTTCTGTCGGATAAGTTTTAATCTGTCTGTTGGATACACCAACTACTTGGATCGTTTCATCCGAGAGAGGAAGATTTTTAACATCAGCTGACCTAACAGTTGATCTAGTAGCACCAGTATCTACCAGGAAAGTAACATTTTCATTATTTATCTTTCCATCCACAAATGGGCCTGTCTGGTCTACTTCTAGAGTTACGCCAAGTACGCACTCTTCTCCCTCGGTTCGGCACCGTCAATAACCTTCTTCCGAATCGCTTGCATCGCGTTGTAGCCAATACTGCGAAACAGCGTTAGCGCACGGCAGCTTAGTTACCTGTTCTTCGTTGTAGAATCCTGTTTCATTACTATATTTCTGGGAGTTTTTGCTCTGTGGAAAAGGCGGTTTTGGCACCTGATTCTGTTGGGTTACAACCTGCTGCTGTCGCTGCGGTCGACCACTCACCTCATTCTGCACCTGTGGATTCAATGATGTATTTTCATTGTTAGTACAAGGGGAAAATTTACACTCAGATTTCCAATGCCGTATCCTACCGCAATTGTGACATGGGAATTTCTTTTTGGCTTCTTCTATGTTAAAATTTCCCTTACCTTTCCCAGGAATGAACTTTTTGGGACCTATATTATTCGCTTGTTCCACTAACTGGGCTTCCTGTATCTCTGCCACTTTTACTTGTGCCCACATTGCTTTTTCTTTTAACTTTCGTTGTTTAGCCTCAATCTCATCACTGAAATATTCTACATGTCTCAATACTTCATCTATTTTCTTGTTTTGCCAATTTAAGGTATGTTGTTTGATCATCTCACTAATTTCTGGGTGTAGACCATATAAAAATCTATATACAAAATGACTCAAGTCCTTTTCGCTCAAATTTTCATCACCACTAAATTGTTGAAAGGCCAAAACCAACCTCTCATAGTAGGCATGTACCGACTCCTTATTTTCCTGATGAGTTCTGTCAATCTTTACCCAATCTGTTTCTTTAGGAGGTACTTTGTTTTTCAAAAAGACAATGACCTGCTCGTATTTCTTCATTACCTCGGGGTCTGGGGCTCCCGTCTTTGGATCCCTAGGATAATCTTGTGTGGGCCAAATTATCATAAGTTTGCATTCCGTCCATAAATCTGCTGGTACTATTATGTCAAACAGGCTGTTTAGATCAATCCATAATACTTTTGACAATTTTACAAATCTGTCTACCTGCTGATACCACTCGACGGGTTTTTCAAGTAGTCGAGGGAAATCATTTGTGAATGACAAAATATCTTGTCTAGTCCATGTACATATCCTCCTCCTGGAATTTCTCTCATAGCGCATTCTGTTACTACCTTCTCCTTTTCTCTAACAGGAAAAGCTGCAAAAGTTTTGTCTAAAGCATCATCTCGTTTTTGATACCATCTGCTTCTCCATTTGTCCACATCTCCCCATTTCCTCAGCAGGATAATTATTTCCTTAATCCAACTCATTTGTCCTGTGGAATTCAAATTTTCATATCCTTTTCAGTGAAATCTATTCGATATGGTTTCTGTAGGGCCTTTACCTTTTCAATGTCTATACCCATTTCATTTGCTACTTCTTCTAATCTTTCATGGAGACTTTTTGCTCTCCAAGTTATGCTTTTACACAGAAACAGCAACTCCTCATCCTGGTAAGTTTTTAACTTCTCTGTGGGAATAGTTCCTACTATTAACTCTTCCAATACCATTCATAGTTTGGTTACATCTATTGATTGTGATTCTTTGTCTTTTCTCTGCAGACTTCTCAACCATTTGCTCAGTTCTTCTGAAGATGGGCCTACTGGTTTCTCTACATTAGTTGGTTCTAAGTCCCTTTGGGTTTCAAATACTGATTCCATCTTCACAGTAGGGCTTTCTGTTACTTTTGGGCCTAGAAATGGGTTATTTGAGGCATTTGGCTCCATCGTACCCATTGTCTGTCTCCATTGATTCTCATTTGAGCTCTGTCTTGATTTTTCAATTTGTTTATTACTGTTATAAGGAACCATTAAACAATGTTCACTGTCCCTCTGTTTGCCAAAAATAGGCATTACAGGGCCTATAGCCACTGGAACAGTTACAGCTTCTAAATTTTTGGTTAATTCTCTTATCTTTTCAGTTAATTCTAAGGTTGTTTTTGCTAACTCTGCTGAATTTTCACTACTCATTTTATCATCTGATTTTCTCTCTATTTCTCCCATTGTTTTACTTTCACCTAATTCTTGAGGTACTTGTTCTGTCTTAATGACTCGCAAAGTTTCTCTCATTGGGGCACTTGGTGTCAACATTTCAGATTCTGGTTGATACGGAGTTGGATTTTTATAAAACATATCATCAAGAACATCATCCTCTAGTTCGTTCACTCCGTACCCCTTTGGTTCTAAATTATGTCTTTTTTCTGTAAATTTTTTCCCTCCAACTCCTTCAACCATTCTTACAGGAAACAACCCATCGGTCATACTCGCATTCCGCCACCTTCTCATTTTCTCATCATGAGTATCATGCCCATATCTGCCAAACATGTATTTATACCTTCCACCACTCCTCTGCCTTTCTCTGTCATGCATCTCATCTTCCCATTCTGTCCGTGCTTCAAACTGTGTTGGTCTAGGTCACGGTTCTAGATTCATCATTCTTTCTCTCAAATTTCTCAGAACCGCTAAATGAAACGAACCATGCTCTGGAAATGCTAAAACTCCGTCATTCCTGGTATATTTTACCCAATTGTCTAACCAAATACAAGTGTGATATCCGTATTTCGCAACCATAAAGGATGCAGGGGTTTTTCGGTTGGGGAAGCAACTGTCCTTCTGTAACGTATAGGCGTAGATAGCGGGGGAGGACAAGTAGACAAGCTGTATGTGTGTCTGTATGAATGCGTCCCGTACCTTGCACTACATCTCCCAGAAGGCCGAGAGTCGATTCCAGTGACTCATGACCCGGATGTACATATAAGCACCGCCCTTCCATGGACCGGTGCTTGTCAATCAAAAGCTTCCGAGTAAGCCGCTAACCTGTGTCTCGTTGCTGCGGCTCCCTCGAAGAAATCCCTTCTTTGCTTTGTCATCCGGATTCGCGCCTGACGTGATTTAAACGTCGTGGGCGCTAAAGCACTTTTTGTTTCCAGCCAACACCGAAGGCACGGACGAGCGCTACGGACCCGGTATCTCTGCCTACATTACTCACGCCTACCGCGCTGACGCGCACTCCTGAACCTGCAACCTTTCCCGGTCTCCGAGGGGAGTGACGCTTGGGGCATCGGAGAGCCGGCCTCAGCAAACTTGAATTCACGAGCGACAGCTCGTCGGCGAGCCGATTGAAAGGCTCGGATCCCGCCATCACTTTCCTTTTTGTTCTTCTACGCTGCGTGGGCTGGGCGTGCCGTCATTGCGCGTCCTCGGAGACACCTCCCCGGGTTTGTCTCTCCAGAAGTACGGGGGCCGTTTCTTCTGGGACACCGTGCAGGAGCACTTCCCTGGCAGCCACACAGAAGCTAAGTACTTACTTTGATTTTACTATTCACGGGGGACCACGGTCGTGCTGAAGAAAGCACGGACAGGACACTTGTCTCCTGAATAGAATTTGTCTCTCAGTCCCGATTGCGACCAGTTTATTTACAAGGTCTCAGGAGTAGTTTACCTGGGTGGCGTGCAGTTGCCTGTTACGTAAGTCACCTGCCAGATGGTGTATATGTATATATGTTCCGTTACCACTGGCTGTGATGTAAGCATTCCTGTGTGCTGTGTTTTTTTCTCACTACAGGGAACACGGGGTTAGATAGCTGGGATTCCCGACGTACCCGGAGGGCCTCGCCATCTTCTCCTTCCCCGGAGCGTGATTTAGCAGCTGCACCTTTTTCTTCTTTCTTTTGTCCCTTTTTTCCTTTTCCCCTGTTGTGGGGTCGTCCCTGGAGGGGTGTTCACATACTCAGGGGCTGCTCCGTGGTGGGGGACGGGGTAAACTGGCATCATCCATCGTTCCTGCTGCATCTGGTTTGTCAGGTTAGTGGGTTACAAGTCTACAGTCTGACACCTTCCCTAGTCACAATCGGTTTGTCCTTTTTAAACCACTTCTTGATTTTTCCAAACCAGGACTTTTTCTCTTTTTCAGGTGGATCGTAATACATCATTTTGTCTTTTCGTGTATCACTAGTCTCTCCTTTACGACTATTCTGTTATTTTAGCCAATCGTAGCGCGACTCACACTAACGCACCAATCCGGAGCGTCTACGTCACTCTGTAATTCTCCACTCCTAGCGCGACTCACACTAACGCACCAATCCGGAGCGTCTACGTTACCCTGTCTTCTGCACTCCAAGCGCGACTCACACTAATGCACCAATCAGGAGTGTTTACGTTTCTAGCTGACTGGCCAATCCCAGCGCGGTCTTTCTGACGTCAGCAGCCGCTGCTCTTAGTCCGGCTTCTACTGACCCCTCCTTTTTTTCTCGGTAAGCTCTTTTCGCTTTTTCTAACTTACAAATCTGTTAGTAACGAGATAAAAACGCCACCATTGTCCGCTTTGCTAACCAAGGGAAGTTAATGACATTTCTCACAAGAATTCCGTCTTTCCCGAGAGCAGCGCTTACCTCTGCCCTACTACGGAATCTTTACTTCCGTTGATAAAGTAGCACATCCCTCTACCTTACCCTTCTAACAAGCATTAGCTAACCGTTTCTCCAGAATTATGACACCTAGTTGGAGACCCAATGCTCCTGAGAAATAAAACCAGAGTTTCACGATTAACCCGAATGCTATTTCATTCACGCACTTTCATTCGGAAAATGTAGTTCATTCACACAGAATTCTGTCTTTCACGAGAACAGTGAACAGCCTGTCCTACTACAGAATTATGACACTTGTTAACAAAGTAGCACTTCCCTCTACTTTATCCTTCTATCAAGCTTAGGGCGCACCTATTACCTTTCTAGTGATAAGCGTTATCGGAGTGCCATCTGGACCCCTGGTACCTAAGACCAAAATTTCACGGGTGATCTTCGCTACCACACACTTCTTTCATACAGGAGATATCGCTGATGGCAACACACGACGATGTTACTGAATCGAACCCAGACAATGCGTCGTGCAACTTCAATCGTCACACGTTTTCCCCGTGTACCTACAGGGCAACAACAATTCAGTCTTGCCCGAGAGCAGCGCTTACCTCTGCTCTACTACGGAACCGTTACAAACTTCCGACTTCCACATCCCAGAAGTCGTGCAAACAACATAGAACTCGACGCGACTCAACATAGAGTGTTAATACATAAACCAATACCTATCCACAATCAATAAACAATAAGCTATTTACAAGCAATAATCACCAAACCAAAACAATAAAAACCATAACTCTGCTACCAAGAAAAACTGCTCCAGCGTGGAATTTCCTATCCTCCCTACATCACAAACCAGATACCATACTAACGCTTTCACTCAATACATTCATTGGTGGGGCCCATAACACCAACACTCACACACTCTCATTTGTTCTGCTCTTACAGGGAGATAAATGTTCCAAACGCTGGCATGAAAAGAATATCTTATAATCTAATGAAATTCTATTTTTATAAATATACACTATATATCCTTAATCCAGCACATCTTGATCCTAAATCTCAAGATATTCCTTCCACTTAGTGGATGGATCAATTTAGTTGAATTTGGAAAAGTGATTCTAATCCTTTTCATTTAGATTCAGATAATAATAATTAACCCAACACATTTGCTTGTTAATCAATAATATTTTTATCTAATAAATGCAAATTTTTAGTAAGAATTTTAATCAAACCATAGAACATCATAGTTACCTAATCTGGCTATTAGTCGTCCTCTTAAGTCAATCAATTTGTCATGCAGCACGCTACAGTCCCAAAGATTGGATCTGGAACATAAACATGCCCGCATCAATCAATGCCCATCAGTCTAAGAGTCCTCAGTTCATCAGGAAAATGGGCAGCAATCTAGTCTGTCAAAGATTCAGGGAAACAGCTGTCCTGCAGTGTCACCGTCCTCTCCGTCAGCATAACGTCAGGAAACAGGAAAAAGAGCGACACAACTCACTATTCTACCGTCTTTTTATAATGAAATTAATGATAAAATGTAGCAAAAGTCAGTTTTAGGCACTTCTGATTGGTTGGTTAAGATCATCCGTTTCCCAAAGTCTATGATGTCACACTGTCAGAGATGATCCATCCGGTTTTGCTAAGATTGTCCATTGTTAAAGCTCTTGGCAGTAGTCTAGTCACGACCTTGTCAGTGGTACAGGCTGTGTGGGTCATCTGGAGGCCACTTGTTCAGGAGCCTTGAGCATGCGCACTTATTCGGAAACCTCGTGGAATGGTAGCTGTTTCGTCTTGTCCATGGGTCGGCCATTTTGTCATAGGCCAAATTGGTCAACTTAAGCAAAACAAACACAAAAAGTAATTAAAACATGGAAATAACGAATAAAATGTTTAACCCTCACTAACTCCCGTATGTGTGTGTAATTATCTAGCATATTGGCGGTATTTAGAGCGTTTATACTTACCCAATGATGTCATCTGGTGCAATTTACAATTACATCACAAAAGCAACATATACCATGTAATATTCTATTTTTCTAGTGTTAGCATGCATACGTATATTAGTTTACAAATTATTTTAGCCATGCAAATGCAAATCCCATGTGTAATTCATACATTAGTAGGGTTGATTAGATAGCAAATAAACACATTAATACTTATTATAATTAATAGATTATTCTAATTAGTATGAACATGCAAAATGGGGGGGGGGGTATACAAAATTTTGTTTTACCCGCTCCATCAACACCTCCCTGTGACAGGATGCCTATTGTTGGGCCTCCTCCACTGCGAGTTTCGGTCATCAGCAGGAGGGCAGCCCAGTGTCTGTGACTGGTGGCATCCATTTTGTGATGCCAGGGCTCTTCAGGATTCTACCGTGTTTCCACAGTAGGTACATGTCGTCCCCTCTAGAAGGGTGGGATCATACTCCCACACCTGTTACTGGTGTGGAGGTATGATTCCAAAGCGTTTGACACCAAACACGACATGTTTTGATGCAACCATCCCAAAGTTAGCATTTACCGCTAGGTTATAATGCACTTAAGAATATATGGTTTAACCGCATCCACAAACAGCCACAGAGAATGGACTCTGCCAGCTGCAGAGGGGCCCTGCTCAGGCAGAGGCACCCCCTCACATGAAAACCAAGCACCTGCCCTCAGGATTGATAGGGCCTGCCTTAGGGGTGACTGATAGGTTTATATGTGTGTGTAAGGTGAGATATAGGGAACCTATACCTCAGTGAGGAGTGCTAACACTACCTCACCCAGGCTGCAGTAGCAGGCCTGTGGTGTCAGATTTAGTCTGCTTCCCAGGGGTTGAATAATACATGCTTCAGCCCCTGGTAGGCCTGTGAAGTACCTTGGTACCTAAGGTACCGTATACTAGGGGCTCATAAGGTACCACAGTATCCAATCACTAGCGCATCTAATATGCACTCCAAGTTGTTTAGAGAGAACAGAGAGGCTGGGGCCCTGATTAGCAGGGACCCAGCCAGACTATAGCCAGAAACCAGTGGAAACATCAGAAAAAAAGTGGGGGCAACATAAGTGCAGATTCTACTCTCCTACAAGGGGGATTTCCATAAATTGGAAATCGGTGTGGAGGCAGAGAGTAGGAAGGATAGGGGGAAATTGGCCCAAATCATTCATAATATGAAAGAGAGATTAAACCAAGGCATAGAGGAAACATAAATGAAGACCACGTATCTGCTCAGATCTGAAACTGAACACTAATGCTTTGTAGATTAGAAATAATTAGGTTAATTTTGATGATTGTAATAAATCATCGGGGGGTTGTTAGCTTGTTTTTCACGAAGAATGTTTTGCAAACATAAGAAATTTGAGCTCTAGCTAACTAATTTAGAATAGGCCTTAATCGTCATCTTAAAATATGATGTCTGATAGCCTACGGAGTATACAGTGTGATTTTTCTCATATTTTCGCTGTCTCAGCAAAATAATGTTCAACTGTTTCCACTACTGAATGACCTTTACTTTGAAAATGTGTGTACCTGACTCAACGCCACCTGTAGCTTACTTGCTAGCATTGCATAAAATGTATTCAGTTTGCCCTTTCTAAGGTTGCCTATGTGGAGTCCAGTGCCACCAAATCATTGGTGAAACCTGCAAAATGTTGTTTCACTGTGTTTCATTCAGGTTTACCCTGATTGGGTCTTCTAGTGAGAACAACATCTTGAGCTCTGTGCAAAAGCAGTCTTATTGTTTAGCTTACTATAAAAAAAAGCTAAGATTTTGTGACTTTAGGAGCAATTTACCCTTTGACTTTAGATGTGCAATCCATTTTGGTTTTCTCTGTGATTTGTGCATATAGTCTGTACTTTGTTATACTGATCTTTTCAAATTTCTTAATAACGCTGTAACCCAGTTGAGCCTTGCATATTGAATTGTGTGCTTGCCCATACTAAGTGATTTTCTGCAATCTGATTAATCTTTTAATAAAACCTTAAAAGCTCTGAAATTGTCTCTGTCCTTATCGTAAGGGGAAATGGGTTTCACATATTTACTTAAAGTGTTATCTGTAGAGGATTAGGTTCAAGACCAGTTCCAGTGGGAGCACCAAAGCCCTTGGGTTACCACTACTCCCAGTCCATCATCCGCGCCTAGAAATACAGAGTTGGTGTGACGACACCACCATAATTTAATGTGATACACCCAGTGCACTGCTGACTGTGAGGGCATGCTCAGTGCATCCCTCCAGGTCATAGAACAGGTCCTGGAGCTCTCATTGTAAGAGACAAGACTAGGCTTAAGTACACAGGCTAGATTAGCAGGAGTCCAGGACCAAAATAAAAGTCAACATACCAATTGTATTTACAATTGGGTACTTTAGGATGGTGGGGGCACAAATGTTTGCCATGCAGGTGGCACTTTCGTCCCAACAGCCTTAATTTGGTACCCAACTAATTCTAGGGAGACTATGAGGGTAAAATATTTCTAACCCAGGCAAGTTTTCCTTCCCTGTGACGTAAGGAGGACTGTTTTTAGTTCTCTTTAGTTATTAGTTTAGTTTGAATGCGGTCTATTTTTTTCCAAGACACTATAATACCAAATGTTCATTTTAACACTCCTCTGCAAATTATGCAAATGATGGGAGTTTCTCCTCATGTGGATAACTAGATAACCTAAAATTATTTGGTTCCTCTCTTTGCACTTTGATGGGGGGGTCTATTATTAAAATTACAGAATCTATTGCTCAACTGTGTTGAAACCTAATTAAAAAAATTACCAAATGCAACTTCGTAATAAAGTTAGCATTCTTGTGCTTCAATGAGGTTAAAACACCAAATTTAAATTACGATGTATATAAAGTCGAAAAAAGTGTAAGATGGCGCCGGGCGAGGCTTTCAATGGCTGCATCTGATTCATTCAGAATCGCCTGTGGGGCGGCCATCTTTAAACGGGATGATGCGTACACTAACTCTTTCAGTCCGCTCTTTGTCTCTAGTCTGGTCTCGGCTCCAGCTGTAGGACCGGAAGTTCAGGAAAAAGACTGTCCGGTCCGGAGTCAGAACTTCCGGTCAGTGCTCTGCTGACCACTCATCCCGCTGGTAGCACTAATCTGCTTTATGTACACGGCTTCTAAGCGCTTGTGTGTCCTCGGTGCTCCTATGAACAGTCTGTGTTACTGTCTCTGAGCCCCCAAGTGCAGCTCTGGGCCCCCGCTGCCTCAGTGCTCAGCTGAACCACCCTTTTTCCCCTCGTTCTCCAGTGCAGCCTTGGACACCCGGGGCCTCAGTGGTCTGCGGAGCCCCCATTACCTGGGTGGAGAGGAGCTGAACCACGACTCGAGGACTGAAGTCTGGAGAGGTGAGTGGCCTGGACTGTTCCCCAGGAACCCCCGCCTGAGGGAGGGGGTGCGGGTTTCTATCAGTGGGGGGTGGAGGAGGCTGGGGGTGCCCAGGGGGGCGCCGCAGAACATTACTGAATGTTTCTTATTGTTTATTTATTTTATTTGTTTTTATATAGCACGGACTTTACCCGAAGGTGTCCGAGCGCTTCACAATTGGAACAGTAATGATACATGAGGAGAAAATTACAAGTGAGCATGTTACAAAAGCAGACGTTCCGTTACATGAGGCAATAGTGACAATTGTGCGCGTATCAAGAGCAAACAAAATACAAGAGGTAGAAAACGATACTTTACAAGTGGAAAAAGTGACGTGTGCATGTTACAAAAGCATACAAAGTACAAGTAGAGGTATAATACTGCAATAAATGGCAGACACTCAAAACACAAGAACAAACGTTACATGAGGCAATGGAGGCAATTGTGCATGTATCAAAAGCAAACAAAATACAAGAGGTAGCAAACGATACGTTACAAAAGGAAAGGTGACGTGTGCATGTTTCAAAAAGCGTACAAAGTACAAGTAGAGGTATAATACTGCAGTAAATGGCAGACACTCAAAACACAAGAACAAACGTTACGTTACATGAGGCAATGGTGGCAATTGTGCATGTATCAAAAGCAAACAAAATACAAGAGGTAGCAAACGATACGTTACAAGAGGAAAAGTGGCGTGTGCATGTTACAAAAGAGTACAAAATACAAGTAGAAGTATAATACTGCAATAAATGGCAGACATTCAAACCACAAGAACACACTGGGAAGGCACTTCTATAGTCATGGAGAACAGAATTTCCTATAATGGAAGGACTTCCTTCAGATAATGGAGAGGGGGTGAATTAAATTTGGAAGTGACTTTGACAGAGGAGAACTTTGAGGTCAGTTTTGAAGGCCTGGGAAGAGGTGGTGGTCCGGAGCTAAGGCGGAAGTGAGTTCCAGATTCTCACCGCGTTGCCTGAAAAGAATTGGGCCATCGATCTTCCCTTCTTGAAAGTGGGAGGTTCAAGCAATACATTTTCCGCATTATGTGAAGGTCTAGAGCCTCCAGAGAGTTTCAATTTATTCGCCAGGTAGCGAGGAGAGAGGAGTGGTGCAAGGCTTTGTGGGTGATACAGGCAGTCTTGTAGATAGATCTTGCCTCGATGAGAAGCCAACGGAGGGTGGATAAAATGGGTGTGATGTGGTCTTTTCTTTTGGCCCCATATATGAAACGAGCTGCTGAATGGAGAACAGATTTAAGGGGGGACAGGTGGGATTTGGGGAGGTCAGTAAGAAGAGAATTGCAGTAGTCCAGTCTGGGGAGAACCAGCGATTGGACCAGGGTTTTAAGGTCTTGCTCCGGGAAGAAGCGACGAATCCCCCGAAGAAGGCGCAGTTGGTTCCGAGCAAACTTTGCAATGGAATTGATGTGGGAAAGTAGATTGAGTTTTTTGTCGAGTATGACACCAAGGGATTTTGCGCTGTCGACAATGATGGGTTTATTGTTAAGTAGATTCATCTGAGCCATCCATCCATGATTGAACCGGAGGAGGAGAAAGTGAGGAGGAGGAATTCAGTTTTGGAGGGATTCAGAATCAGTTGATGAGTTAACATCCAGTTTTGAATGGAGTCTAGAATAGAGCTTAGGATGGAGAGATCATGAGTGGAGGCCACCTTAAGGTAAATTTGAGTGTCGTCTGCATAGAGATGATAGTGGATCCCGGATTTACCTAGGAGATTTCCCAATGGTTCTAAATAGAGATTGAACAATGTGGGTGCAAGTATAGATCCTTGAGGAACACCTTGCCCTACCGCCAAAGGAGATGAAAAACTGTTCGCTATTTTGATCATTTGGGAATCTATCAGGGAGGAAGGAAGCAAACCATTTAAGCACAGTGACCTCCATGCCCATTCTCTGTTGGAGAGTGTTGTGATTGACAGTGTCAAAGGCTGCAGAAAGGTCAAGGAGAATTAGAAGACAAGACTCCCCCCCCCGAATCGAGTATCCGCAGCGCGTCATCAATCACTTGCAGCAGGGCTGTTTCAGTGCTGCAGTTTTGAATCAAGCCGGACTGGAAATTGTCAAAGGTCATGGCAGGAAATTACGCTAGTGGTGGGTAGTTAGACATGGCTCATGAGAGAGATGTGGCACTGACCCTGAGTGGGTGTAAATTTGGATATTACTGAAGAGATGCGGCATTACTGAGCGATTGAGAGCTGACCATGCTTGAGGGGTGTAGGGGGGCCAGGATATTACTGGGGAGAAGGAAAATGTGTGTCTGAGATAGGGCAGGACCCTGTTTGGGAATGGGGTTAATCATTGGTGAGCGTAATACTTCAACAAAAGTATTAATTGGTCACTGCATATTGTAAACACAGTACCAATACTATATTATAATTTTGGGCATTCACTATTTTTTTTATATAATCTCCTCAAATTGGAAAGTACCACTGTAATCATTTGCACATTCAATGCGTATTTTAAATTGTTGCAAATTGTAAAGCGTCCTGACGCTAGAATAGGCGGGGACCGGGTTACTTGAAAAAATAATTCCCTACCTTTATGCCTGTAAAATGAGCTGGTCAGTCCTAGTTCTTTGTTTGGTTTCGAGGTGGTGGACATCATCCTGTCCGCACGCCACCCATCTACCAACACTGTGTTTGGCTATTGGTCATGACTTTCCTTTTGGTGCGTACAGAAGTACGGTGAATCTCCTCTAGGCATGTTTGTCTTAAGAGTTGTGCTGTGTATTTTTGCTATTGACCCTGTTGCGTTGTATTTTTTTGGGGTTCTTTCAGCTTGTTCAACTCACCTGTTCTGATAAATTTTTTTTGTTCAGGTTTACCGAGTCTTGTTCTCGGTGTGTATATATGTATCTATATTTGCCCCTTGAGCCTTTGCACAGTTGATCTCACTTACATTGGACTGTCTTCTTATGTTCAACTTTGCTACGAGTGAGCTGCAGACCTTGTTAGTACCTCCAGTCTTTTACTTCTTTCTTCCCAGACAAGCCATAGCCTGTGTGTGCATGAGTTTTCCCTTATAAAAATATTTCTTTCTCTCTCCCAGCATCTTTTACTGAACAATCAACCTAACCCGTCCTCTTGTTCATCCACCCTAGCACTAACTTGTTGTGTGGTCTTCTACAATGGAAAACTTCTAAAGGAGTTTTGTTGGCCACAGAGTGGGAAGATAGACTGAAAAAACTCAGCAAGAGAGGCTAGTCTCTTGCAGACTAATTTATTAATTTTAGCTATTTCTATGCCTTCTTTCAAAGTGTGATTAAAACACTATCATCCGATTGCTTTGTGGGTGATGTAGTGCACACTTTTTGTGTGAGATGCCACAGCATTCCAAAAAAACTCTCAACTTCCACTGCGCATAGTTGTACCTCATTGTCGGTAAGCAAAGACCTAGGAAAATCCTCACAGCGAAAAAAACTCTTCAAGAAACTTGATGACTGTCCCAGAAGTAATGTCTCATATACTCGCACTACCGCTGGCCACCTAGAGAACTTATTCATAGTTGCATTTAGATAAGGATTATTACTCTCACCCTTTAAAGATCCTAGTGTTGAACGAAATGTCCTCCTATGGGCCACTTGGAAGATCTCTGCAAACCATAGGTGAGATGCGTGTCACCAAGGTTTATCATTAGTAAGACATTCATCTCAACATTCATTCTCAATTAAGTTTTCCATCCCTATGTCAACACCTGTCCACCAACAATCTGCTCTGATGTGTTCTTTAGTTTAGTGACCTTCATGGGCAGTGTCCAAAACGTTCTTTCTCACCATAAAAGGAATAACTAATATAGTTCCCCTGACATTATTTTCTCCCTTTCAAACAATTCATCTACAGCATAGAAAGCTTGTATTTCTTCTTCTGGCCACCCCCACCCTAAGAAATATCTACATTTCTTGAAAACCGGGTCCTGATCAACTTCTTTTGTCCACTGCTGTACCTGACTAGCACCTGGTGTAACTAAGTAAACCATTTTGCCAAGCCATACTACGTTGTTTCAATGTTAGTTTATTGTTTAGTTGATAAAACCATAACAATTTATTTAAAAAATTGTATAAACAGCCAGACCCATCCAGATACCACTGTAAAAGATTAGGTACTCAAAGCTAAAACTCAACTAAAACTCAAGCTACGCCCGTGCTGAATGGGGGGTGAGATTAGTTTTGAAAAAAATCTTTTGAGTTACTACAACTGAAGCGAGAGAAGAGGATTAAAGCAATGGTGCTGTGTGGATTAAGTGCTTAGTGCGAGATGATAAATTTGTTTGTGGAATACGATGCCGGATGGGGTGTGATTGACTGTAGGTAGTGTCAGTTTTCATGCTGAAAGGTGCTCCTGGAATACAGTATGAATACAGTACTTAGGCTCAGGGCAAAAGGACAGTTGGTAAGAATGGTGGCTGCATCCCAGGTTAACTCCTGAGGGCAACAGCCAAGGACAACAGATTTATAAAAGCCAGTTTGTAAATGAAGGGCCCTCTGCATGTTTTTTTTAGAGCGATCACGAGAGTCTAAAAATGCTTTGTGCAATAAGTAGGCTGTGAGCCGCTAGCCATGCTGAGGGTTTCTCGTTTGAGGGTTTCTGAGTGTTGTAGTCCATTATGAGCTTTTGAGCAAAGGTGACTGCTTCAGAGTCAGTGGTTCGATGTTTAAAGTGAGCGCTGAGTTCTTTACCGTACCTTGATAGTTCTTACATCAGATCGTTGTGAATGCTATTAGCATCATATCCTGTCTCGTAGTGCACCTACCTTGATAGCCACATAATTAGTTTTGACATGAATGTATTCCATATAGAAGGTATGTTCCTGCAACTCTTTATAAGTCGGCTGAGACAGAGCAAAGGCCTTATATTGATATTACAATATAAAAATCCTAGGGGGCGCTCTATATAGGGCTGAACTGTGGGGCACAGGTCCATTTAATTCCTTGCTACCAATAGAAAATCGCTTTCTTAGATCCCTGATAGATCTACCAGTAAGCACTCCACTGGTGCCTCTTTATTTTGATTTAGCACGCAGGCAGCTGGCTCATAAATTAGTTATAAACTTTTGATGTTTTGGCGTGGACTGTGGAAGAACTTAGCTCTTATCGGGAACCTCTTTTAGAATTACTAAAACTTCCCTCGGTCACCTCAATTCCTTGGTTTAGAACTTTGCAGGAATTACTTGGGAGGCTTGGAATGATGGGTATCTGGTCAGACCTGGGCAACATGTCCTCTGCATCCAGGTCCACTCTGAAGGTATTGTTTTGGGAAACCACACTTGTGCAAGCCCTGTTGTGCAAGTTCTGAATCCATTGTCCATCTGCTATTTTTTTGTCCTAGCTACAAATCACTGAGGGAAAAATGGATCATCCCCCTTTGTAAGATTGTAGGCCCTGGCCACTACTTGGAGTTGCTTAGAATTTTGAGGACTGATAACAGCAGAGTTGTGGTTTTTGGAGTGTCTAGATATTGGCATGCTTTGTGGCTCAAAAGGACTAAATGTATATCTTGATGGACCCTGATTTGTGATGTAATAATTGGTATGTATTGTATTTTTTAACGATAATTAATTACTTTTAAGACCATCCCTATCTGAAATGTATGTTTATCCTTTTTAATGGTTACATGTGATATGAATTGTTTCTCTATCTTTGGTTCTTTTGGATTCATTTTTGTTTTTCTTGTGCTGTGTACTTTTATGACCCCATGGTCGAAATAAAGTATGATGATGATATTATCTCTTTCAGAGGTTTGCATTCTGTTCAAATGATGCAAGTATTACCCAAAGGAAATTTCAACATTCCAGAAGTGTCCAACTCATTGCTACACCTTTTTTTTTAGGTCTCGCCTGAGCCAGTGCATGCGCTGATCTGGCGAGGCATTTAGTGAGTGGGCTTTAAAAAGCAGACCACAGCTTTTTGTGTGGCATAGAGAATGCGGTTACGCACACAATTATGAGCAGAGGCTCCATCTGGCTTTCCTCTCTAGTCATGGTGCGCGCACACCACTCGCCACACGTGACGCTGCAGCTGCTTTCACTTTTGCCGCCGCGCGCGCTCCACTCGCGTGCTTTTTAAAATTTTTTTTTAGCGCGCGCTCCCCTTGAGTATTGGCTCGGGAACGAGCAGCACCACGCACGCAGTCCTTATGCACAGCTGTTCCCCTTGCCATGGCATTTCCAGCGCAACTCTCTCTTCCACATTGCTCTCACGTAGCGTGCACTTTACAGTGCCGCTGGGGCACAAGTGTATACATTACGGTGCCCCCGGGGCACAAGCAGGCATCCACTCCAGAGCGCCAGGGTTTCCCAGAGATCGGTGCCTTTTCCAAGGACGCGCACTGCACGGATGGTGATCACGCTGAGTCCTTCGTAAACATGCTTCGTAGAATGCTGCTGCATGGTTTGTTTGTGTCTGTAGTCAATTTTGTGTGCCGTCTGGCTAGATTTCCTCCTTGGCCCTTCCCACCTGGAGTCTCCCGCCCTGATCGGGTATGTTGGCATGTATTTGTGTGTGCACCTTGCCTTGCCAAGTACCACGCATCACCATTAAAATAACTACGTTTTAATGTGGTGATACGCATCACCACATTAAAATGCATTATCACGCATTTTAGCGTGGCTTGTTGTCCGCCTGCTCGCACTGAGCTAGTGGAACTATTCAGGTAGTAACCGCGACCACCGGGTACAGCAGTACGACGTTGGAGTACTAGGACAGCTGTCTTTGTTTCTCCTCCACATGTTTAGTGCAATAGCCAAGCCACAGCTCGGCATGCGACACAACCACTACTTAAGGGGAAAAAAATAACACATAACCGATCAAAACGAGGTGTTTAAATGCATACAGTGATTGTACAGTGTCACTGCTGGTGCTGTGCTCAGCTGTGTGTGCTGTTGGACATTACGTACGTGTGCAGCCAGACCGGCGCTTTAAAGTTATTTAGCCGCTTAGGGAGCTCTCTCAGCTGCAACCCAAATCGCCACTTAGCTCTTCATCACAAAAAGAACGGCCTAGCAATGAAATCAGTGGAGCTGAGGGGCCAGAGGTGAGAGCTGATAAAGCAACACTCCCACAGATGCCCAAGAAGGAGCGCTTATCAACCTGCCTGTGCCACTAACTCCGCTGCACTTCTGTGGCATGTATTACTCTGTCAGTGCACATGCTGAGGGAATGTGCCAGAAACCTCCCTGAAGGTCCATGTAAGGCGACGCTGACTGCATTCTTTAGCTGCTTGCAAATCCTTGGGGGGGGTTTCAGAGAGTATATTAAGGGTGAGGACATATAAGTGCAAGCCTATATGTCCCATGTCCCTATAGTGTCCTTTTCCATTAAAGTACACTGTAAGTGAAAGGTGGTCCATAGGATAACATAGGCTGGCACCTAGACTCTTTCCAGGTTGCTAGCTCCATTATGGTAGTGCCAAAATAGGTCATGTTTGGTATCAAACAATGTGCCTTCTCACCCCTGACATGAATTTTATGTTGCGGGAGAAGTGGCATGCACCAAGGTGGCTGCCTTAGAGGTGCCACCTGGTTATCCCAGCTTTACTGTGGTCTGGTTGGCAAGCCCGGGATTTCCCGCGCCTGCTGCCACCACAGACGGATTTCGAACCTCCTGCTAGACAGTGTGAACACTCCCGGGACTCGGGAACTAAGGCATGGGCAGCAAGGAGGTCATCTCCCATGGTGGCTAGTGGATGGGCACATCAAGGCGGTGAGCTTCAAATGCTGCACCGCTTCTGATATGCATGAGGGTGGACTCCCAGTGGAGGAAACGGGCCTCCCCCCTGCCCCAGACACATTCGCTGAGGGACCTTGTCAGAAAATTAGCTATGCAAAGTGTTGTACACCCCCAGAAACCGGACCACACCTCCAGTGTGGGCATCACAGTCTGTACTCTAAATTTAGTTTTGTGCCATGTTTAGGGATGTCGTAAAATAGAGGGTTGTGGGTAGGAAAGGTGCCCCATCTCACTGGAAGTGGCACCTCAGGTTGCGGATTAGCTGTAGGCTACCCGTTTGCGACTAGTCTCCACACCCCTATCTCCCCTAAATCTAGGATTTAAGGGACTCCCCGGACACCAGAACCTCAGATCCGGTCGACCTGTATCAAAGAAGGAAGAAGAAGCCATATCCACGGCAATAAGGACTTCGCCCTCCAGCACAAAGCTATAGAGGGATACTCTGTCCCTGTGGCAACCAACTTTGTTATGTGAGGACTAACTTTGCCTTGGCTCAAGCTTGGTCTCCCATGCTTGTGGGACCCCTGCAGAAGCACCCTCGGTCTCCCCTGGACTGGTGGCACCAGTTCCCAGCACACAGCAGGTGAAAACACACAAGGAATCACCATCCATCTAGCCTGCTGAAGGATCAACCAAAACCGGATGGTCCAGTGTATTGTGGCAGTTGTAGTCCTCCCTGTCCCAAAGTTTCAGGCTACCTCACTCCTGTGACCTCAAAGAACTGTCCATACCTTTTCACTGCCCTTACCCCTGTCAAGGCTTGTTGGTAGCCACCCAGCAACTGGCCCCCAAACTTGACGCTGCAACAAGAGGGAACACCGTACAACCTACCGCCGACATCACTTTTGTCCCCCGTGTGTTTTTTCCATCCTATTTCTTGCAGCACCGTGCAAGAGGTAAATTCAGCGCCATCTGCATCTCCCGTTTATTTTTTTGTAGGTAATTCCTTGGCCAGGCACAACATCTATATAATTTAATTGATTAATGGCCTTCACCAAATACAGCAAAAGATTTTCTGGGGCTCCCTCTCTTCCATATTTCTGCCCAGGGGTGGGTGGTGACCACTGTTAAGCTGAGGATGGGTGAGGGATTCAGTGGTTAAGAGTGGAGACGCCTACTCTCCCACGCTGGTCTTGGTCACTCACAGGAGCTGTGAGGGAGGTCTCGGCTGCTGGCAGGCCTAGGCTGCACTGGTATGGAGAGCGCAGGGTACCTAATGCACAGGTATGAAAGGTCGGAGGTGGTAGGGATGGGTGAAGAAGGCAACGGGCACATTCACAGTGCCCAGTTGTGGACTTCGGCTTTGGTTCACTCCCCCCCCCCCCACCCCCCCCCTTCCCCTCAAGCGATAGTGCTTGCTGCTGCCAGCCCCCCTTCTGGCCTGACCGGCGGGCGCGCTTTCATGCAGAGTGTGGGTTTGAGTAGCAGCCTACACTCTGGATGGAGCAGAGTGAGGAACCATTTATTGATTTTTGTATAAAAGGGCAGGCTGCGCTGTTTGCAGTGGCTGTGGAGACTCACGCTTGTTATAGCCATCACACTTCAGCCATTAGCAGGAGTAGCATAAGATTGTAAATTTCGTCTCTTGTTTCCTTTCAAGTTAAATAGACCCCTTTCAGAGCAAATTAAAATAGACTTTATTGGCTTCTTAATAAAACAAGCATTGGCATAGCCAATAGGTCTTGTTTTTTTGACCTTATAAGTATTTAGTTAGGTAGCACAATATCCTTGGTGCAACAATATCAACTGTTGCATCGCTAAACACTTATAAGGTCCCGAAGGCGAGACCTATTGGCTATGCCAATGCTTCTTTGTTTTGTTTCATTTTCCACTGCAGAAGACAACACATGCAGCAGCAGTGCAATCTTTCTTCACGCACACGTCACAAACACACACCCACACAGAGCACAAACTCCAACGGAAGCTTCCTTTACAATCCTTCTTGCGATAGCTTTCTTTATAATCTACTCCCTAGTGCATTTGTCTTACCAAACAATTTAATCATTTTGTAGTCTCTTAGATGGACAATTCACTGAACCCCCCCCCCCCACTCCCCCTTCCTTACTAGCCCTCCTCTCCCGAAAGACACATAAAAACATTTGAGGAACACAATAACAAAAAAAACAAGAAAGTAATTATCTAAGGTAATAATGTATACTTTAGTGCTATCGTTCGAGTGAGAAAGAGAGAGAGGTTGATTCTATGATTCAGTGACTAAATCCAAACTGCAAAGGATTAACTCGACAGTAATTGTGTAAAAGTAATTGCGCAAAGGTAATTGTGCATTCATTTGTTTACATATGTGTTATTTATCAAATGCATCTGACACTGAAGATATGATGCATAGGTTTGTTTTGTATGGTGATTAAGTGTCATCCTGGTGCCTTCAATTGTGGTTATATAACAGTATATTTTTGTTTTGGTATAGTTTGGTTGTGTTGCACTTCTTAATCTATTAATGAGGGATTTCAACATGGTGTCAGCAGTTGCAGTATCGTTAGTGATATTTATAATCTAGAGACATATTCATTCTCTCTTATGAATATGACACAATCAGAGAGAGGCGTTATGCAGAGTGCATGGTGGGTTATGTTACAGCCTGAGCTAATGCAGTTCCCATAGTTTTAGATTTTGCTTTGTAACCACTATAGTCCCAGTTAACTTTAATTAAATTTTAACTACAGTTTGTGTTATATACAACTAAAAGTAGTGCTAATTGAAAGGTGTGTTTTTTTTACTCAGAAGAGAAAGTGACTTAAAAAATGAATTTCAGTAATGGCATTCATTATAGGCAAAAACCCTGAACCTTACATTAAAAAATAAAACACTTCTGGTGAACTGTGCAACTGCACTAATCTTGACCCTACATAATTCCACATGTAACACCAGAAAAGAAATCTTAGAAGGTGTTGCATGCCCCTATTATTAAGAAGGCACCGAGCTCATCCTGGAGTCCACTTCTGCAGTGGCCAGAAGGCCGATCTAAAGGCAGAGCTTGGCCTTGGGGCAGGGCATCTGTTAATGACACTTTCACTAGATTTTTGAGGCAATGCCTAAGATGCAATGGGCGCAAAAGCAGAGCCCTACATCTTCGTACTGCGTTCAGGGGGGCCTACTCTAAATACCCACTAGATAGCACTTTCAACAATGTTCAGTGATTGGTGGGTGCAGTGCCGGGGCATCTATGAGGACCTTCAAGCAAGATTCCCTACCTCCTAAGAAGCCACTGGATAAAGTCAATGACTTCTCAGGGTAGGCCATATAATTAAGTACAATGAGCAGTAGCCCTTCCCGCATTGCTCGATGCGCTCGTCCTTTCACTATGCCCTATGCATGTTGAGCACCACAAAGCCTTTCTTTCGGACAGACCAGACCCACTGCAGAGTTGCCCATCCATCGTGACTGTTTCATTGAGGTTATCAATGATGTAATTTGTGATGTCATATCTAAAATCATAAGCAGTGCATTCTGAAGGGAGCTGTGGCAGTGTTGCACAACCGAAGTGATGAATTTCAGTGAGTTTTTCATTACTAACGTCCCCAACCCTTGTATATTTTCAACATAGCAGACATTACTTTCTCTAGTGAGCAATGAATCATAACTTTCATTGAACAAAGCTTTTTCATAATTTTTTTTGTTTGACTAAAAAGAACAATATACTTTAGAAAGCCCCCAGGAAAACTGTGTGTTTGACGATCTGGGCACAAGGAGGAGCTTCTGCACACAAAACACACCAACACCCTGTACTGTATGAACATGAGGTATCGTTTTTTTATTATTAGCCTTTCAAAGAATCATACAACTGTTTAGAGCAGGTGGAACTTGGGGGATCAGGGGTGAGGTGAAGGGGGGGGGGACAAAGATAAGTACACAGATATTAAGGAAAACATGAGGTATAGTTGGGAGTAGCCACACAAATCCAAAGACAGTTTTTCTAATTGGACCAGTAGACAAAAAGCACCAATAAACTTTTCTTCTAAATGTTGCAATGTTGTCTGGTTGACTTCTATAGCATGTCTTGCAGTAGTTTGTTATAATGTAACAAACTGAATAGCATAGTGTATGTAGTCTGCACGTTAATAGGCCTCTAATAATCTTCAGTTAATCTCTCTCTATTCATACTCTACGGTCAACAGCACAAATTTAGCACAACTATTCCTACTAGGAAAAAGAAGCACGCATTTCCTACTTATTGCCTATTTCGCTCTAACCTCGGTGGAATGCTAATGACCGCAAAGCGCTTCAACACCATAATCACGACGAAACGTTGCCTAAAACCACACATGAACACTCTGAAGATTAAGTAATAGTATTTCCATCATCTGAATCCACGAAGAAAAGAATAATCAAAAAAACTGACTTGTTGGGTAGCGAGAACTATAAAATAAAAATGCGGTATTGCAAAAACAACGCTTCCAATTTGACTTTGGCAACTTGCATATTTATTGTCACTTTTAAATGCTATTAACCCCTTGGGTGCCAGGCCTTTTCCCCTCCTGTGCCTGGCGCTTCCCTAGTGGGTGGGGTCATGACGAGACCATCTCGTCATGGGCACAGCGCGACTGTGCTCCATGACGAGACCATCTCGTCATGGGCACAGAAGAGGTTAAGAAACAGAAATACAACCATAAACTTGATATACATCACGTTTACTTGCTGTCTACCATGGCTTGAATAAAGTGACTTCTTTCACTTTTCACAGCTCACGGAACTCAGCGGGAGTTTACCGTTTGTTATAATTAAAGAGGACTCCTTGCTTCAAAATAAGAAGACAAAATTGCGCTCCTTAAATCCACGAACGAGCATTGCCGAACATCGGAAAATGACCTGTGAGCTATGAACAAGTTGCCTTTACAACTGACAAGGTAATTGTATAAGAATCCAGTGTTTCACAAATAAATAATAAACATAAACTCGGCTGATCGACAGACCTCCTTTGAGTCTAATGCAATAATGTACTTGAACCTTGGAACAGATGGAGACAAAAACGTGACTAAAATCAGCTGTTATCTGCACAGTCCATTTCTCTTCTGTACTGTTTGTTCTCTTAACTTCACGTTTGCCACAGTGCCCCCAGGTGTCTAAAAAGGCTGCCCTTACGTCTGCACAGACTGCCTCCTTACAGCTGTGCCGACTGTCACTGTGCCTGCACTTCTGATTCAACCTGTTGGTCTTAGGGTCACTTCTGTATGTCTGCCTCTTCGGGCTACTCTTTTTCTATACTTCACCTCATATTGCCCCTGCATGTCTGTCACCAGTTGGACCCATCACTAAGTGTCTGCTCCCTGGTTGCACCTTCAATGGGCATGAATTCAAGGCAGTATTTATTGACTTTACTTCACGCAACCCCCACCTACCTGCAGGTGTTTCGCCGATGGGATGCAGTCTCAGCACAACTGCACTTATCATACCCCTGCAGGGGGCGATTTGTTATTATTTTTGGGGGTGGTCTGCTGTCAGTCATCGGACGCCCCTCGCATGCCTCCTTTGTGTCCTCTGCTCCTCCCACTCTGCTCTGGCAGCCGCTGTGAGAGATATGGGGAAGGACGAGCACAGGGAGACGAATAACCCTCTGTCCAGCTACCGGGAATGAAAGACACGGTCATAAATATCGAACAGGAAGTATGCAATAACACTCTGCGTGCCCCCGTCGCCCCTTCTTACCCGCCGGCACCCATACTGTATCAGCTGTTCATGCCGAAGCTGCCTGGGCGCGCCCCCTTCGCCTGAGCGTGCAGCGGTTCTTCTACTCCGTTTTGCAGGCAGGGGCTCCTCGCGCATAGCCTGAGGATTCTGTATTACATTGCCCGGGCGGAGAGCCGGGGCACAGAAGCAGACTGTAAAGTACTCACAACAGGTGGACGGACGAGTTTCCGCCATGTTGGAATGGGGCATTTTCAATTGAATGGACGGTAGTTTGGCAATTGCACTTACATTTTTTTCAAAATTGTAATGTAACAATTAGGGAAATTAACAGCGCCAAATGAAAGAGCTAGACGATAGAGGGAGAGGTGATGCAAGGGGAAATGGGTTGCAGAAGGAAAGTGAAAAGACAGTGATGAACAGTAAGGAGATGATGAGAAATGTGTAAATGGAGGAGTTCCGACTGATGCAGGAAGAACAAGCGCTAAAAGACAAGCGAGGCCCCGCGGCCGCGAAAGTTAGACTACTCGTGCATGCAGAGCGTTTGCCTTGCGGGAGCCAGCAGCGGCAGGCGCGATAATTACAAACAGATGGCGCCGCTGCTCGCTCCCGCAAGGCAAACGCTCTGCATGCACGAGTACTCATTGGAAACAGTGCAAAGCATGCACGAGTTTCCAAGAAAGTACAGAGCGATTCCAAGAAGTCCCTCCTATGCAGCGCTTGCGTGCTGCATAGGCGAGACCTAAAAAAACTGTAGGATAAGATCAGGCTATGGGAAACTATGAATGCTTCCATCTGTCATCTCCTCTTGTCACTTGACTCCAGATGACACCCCCCCGAGTCTCTAATCTACTCTGTTGTCAACAATGAGAGCAGTTGCAGAGATCATCGTTAAAAAAGAGACTAAGATATAGAGCTAGAGAATCATACACAACAAGCATCGACAAAGCTAATTTGTCTTGCCTACACAAGAACTTATATTTTAACCATAATCCCTCTTCTGTCTACTCATCGTAGCTGCGTCTTACTGTCACCTAGCGCTGGGATGCTCCTGTTTGTAATAGCTTTATTGCACTTTACAAATTTATTTCATTCTTCCATTCATCCATGTTGTACACCAGTGGCATAGAGTAGATTGAGAGTAGTGTGAAGAGGTGTCAGTGGAGCAGAGTAGAGTGGCTTGGAGTAGAATGACGTAGAGTGCAGTGGCATATAGTAGAGTTGCATAGAGTATAATGCATTGGCAGAGAGTGCAGTAGATTGGTGTAGAGTTGAGTGGTGCAGAGAAGAGTTCGTAGAGTGCAGTCTTGCAGAGTAAAGTGTCGTAGAGTGAATTAGTGTAGCGAAGAATGGTGCAGAGTAGAGAGCAAAGACATAGACTACAGTGGTGCGGAGTAGAATACAGTGACGTAGAGTGCAGTGATGTAGAGTACAATGGTGTAGAGTTGCGTAGCATTAAGCAGTGCATAGAGTGCAGTGGCGTAGAGTGCTTTTTTTTAGTAAAGTGATGTCGAGAGTGGGAGAGCACAGTAGCGTGGAATGGAGCAGAATGCAGTAGCATAGACTGCAGTGGCGTAGACTAGAGTGTTTCAGATTAGAGTGGGGTGGTGCAGGGTAGAGTGCAGTGGCATAGATTTCACTGTTGTAGAGTGGTACTGAGAAGAGTGCATTGTTGTAGAGTGCAATGGCATAGAGTGCACAGTTTCAGAGTTCAGTGTATGGTGTGGTGTATACTGCAGTGGTGCATAGTAGAGTAGAGAGGTAATTTGCATCGGCCTACAGTAAAGCTGTGCAGAGCAAAGTGCAGTGGCACAGGATAGAGTGGCAGATAATTTAGTTGCGGAGAGTGCATTGATGCAAAGTACAGTGTTGTTGAGTGGTGTAAATAGCAGTGGCATATAAAGTACAGTGGTGTAGAATAGAGTGCCATAGAGTGCAGTAGCGTTGCGTACAATTTTATAGAGTTGCAGAGTAGGCTATAGGTGTGGAGAGTATTTTAACAAAAACAAGGGGACCCAATAAAGTACACAAGGACCTTGGGTATCAATTATTAGCGTGGACAGTGGTCCTTGTAACAAGCTTTTTTGTTTTGGTTTGCCTAAAAATGTCTTTGTTTCCGGTGTCCTAATGTCACTCATTACCTCACCCTTAAGTACCCCACTTTGTTTAAATTTGTGCTTTGCTAATTTGGAATAAATTGGATTAATTCCCTATCCGGCTGGATAGTTGCAATATAGATTGATCGCATTCTATATTTATTTAACTGGCATTACTTGTTACAAGGACCACTGTCCACGCTAATAATAGGTGTGGAGAGGGCAATGGTGTAGAGTGCATTGGCATGAAGTGCAGTGGCATAGAGTGCCGTGGTTCGAGTGAAGTGCAGTGGCATAGAGAATAGAGGTGCACAGTAGAATGGTGCCGAGTAGAGTGGCGCAGTGTTGTATGTCATAGAGTGGAGTAGATTGTTCCAGAGTAGAGCGTAGTGGAGTGGTGCAGGGTAGAGTGCAGTGGTGTGCAGTGGCTTTGAGTAGCTTAGAGTGGCGTGGAATGCACTGGTATGGAGTGATACAGAAAAGAGTGCATTTATGTAGAGTGCAGTGCCATAGAGTGTAGTGTTGCAGAGTAGAGTGATATTGAATGAATTCTCAAACAGTGGAGTGATGCAGAGTAGAGTGAAGTGCCATGAGCTGGAGTGGTGTAGAGTGCAGTAGCAAAGAGTGGCTACTGCTGTGACCTACACTTAAAAAATAGTTACAGCTGTCAAATCATGATGTTATTAGGGACCTACTACTTTATTATGAAACGCTGTTATGTCAACCGCTCATTACTAGATCTCTGAAAATCCTGAGTCGCATGAACTTTAGACATGTGTGATCTCTCTGTCCTTGTTTACACAGTTCATCTCTTCTCTAGACCTAGAGACGCTCCCCATTAAATCATTATTCTAAATGTGCTGTTCGAGGCATATGAGCTGCAGATTATACACTGTGCATAGATCGCCATCTGGTGTTGGGCCCGGATGTTTGCAGTTTGTTTTTCTTCTTGGACAATCTTTGGAAGTCACGAGTTTGGTGACTCCTCCTTCGGTCCGTACTGCGCATGGGCTTCGGCTCCATCCTCGGATTGTTTTTTTCCGCCATCGGGCTCGGATGTAATACTTCGTGCTCCGGCTTCGAACCTTTCCAGTTCGACCTTCGACGAAAAATCCTCGTCCATCGAGATTCTTCAGACAAAATCATCTTCTTTATCTCTCTCTTCGGCACTTCCTCGATTCCAGGCATCGGCAGCGGCCTTCGGGCCTATCTCGACTCCGGTCTCGGCCGATGGAAAGGACTCTCTTTAAGAAGTGCCCAAAATGTGGGTCTAAATTTCCCCACACCGATCTACATCAGGTGTGCAACCTCTGCCTCTCTCCCGAACACGAGGCCCGAGACTGCCCCGCCTGCAAGTCTTTTCGATCGAACAAGACTATTCGGGATCGACGAGCTCGACGCACCATGGAGCACTCATCGACCTCGGCTCCACCCGACATCTTCGGAGAAGACATCATAGCTTCGGGACAGCAGCACACCGAACAGGAAGATGACCTCGTCAGCGTGGAGGACATCACACCGGCGCAGAGGGTCGTGAGTACTCTACCCCCTCCCACTCCCGCGCCCATACCGAAAGAGACTCCGGTTACACCTTCGGCCCCGGGCCTAGGCAAAACCAAACATACCGCTTCCATCACCCCACCTTCGGGCCCGGTGAAGAGGCATCACAAGTCTCCCGGCGGCTCGGGCTCGTGCCAGCCTGCTAGCGGCACCGAAAAACACCCTTCGGCACAGAAGAAAACCACGCCAAGCTCCGTTCCGAAGCCATCGGTGTCGAAACCTGGCCTCTCGGTGCCGACCAAACATAAATCCCTTGGCACCGACGCTTCCGTGCCGAAGCCTGCCTCGGCACCGAACAAAAAATCGGAAGCCCCGAAAAAGCATGGCACAGATAAACCGAAGAAGCCGTCGGCCCCGAAAACATCGGCATCGACAGATGAATCTGTGCCAGAGGAGCTCTTCACGCCAGATCCTCTACAAAAGACCTTAACAAAGGATCCAAAGACTGGACATTTGACTTTGTCTTCAAAGAAAAGACATTTAGACAAGCCAGCTCCTCCTCCACTGCCAAAACGGAAGGACTCTGCCACATCTCCTTTCAGAGTGCCCTCCCCACCGCCTCCACCTCCCCCACCTCCGCCTCCACCTTTTCCACCCATGCCTCATCGCTCTCCAACCCCGTCTCCAGACCCTGATGACCAAGGGGATCCCTACTATGATCCAACAGATGCCCCACAGGACCCCACTCCTCCGGGCACACCGGACCCATGGGAGGATTATCATAATCCAGATATGCCTCAGGATGATCTTTATCCATCCAGGCCATCTCCACCAGAGGACTCCCTGGGGTTCCACCACTTGTTACAACGGGCGGCACATTACCATGGGGTGGAGTTACACAGTGATCCAGTTGAGGAAGACTTCCTACTTGACACTTTTGACATAGCAGATAAATCCACTGCCATATTACCCATGCTTAAAGGGGTGATCAAACATGCGGCAGAGGTTTTCAAAGACCCCGTCAGGGCTAGGGTCTTAAACCCCAGAATAGAGAAGAAATATAAGGCAGCCCCCACAGACCCTGCCTATATTAAAGGACATGCGCCCCTAGACTCATTAGTGGTATCCACAGCTAGGAAGCGATCCAATTCTCAGTCATCGGGTGAGGCTCCACCACCCGATAAGGAGTCCAAGCTCTTGGATGCGTCAGGCAAACGCACTGCCTCGCAAGCTGCCAATATGTGGCGCATCGCCAACACGCAAGCGCTGCTGGCGCGGTATGACCGAGCGCACTATAATGAGCTGGAGGCTCTCATGCAACATCTCCCATAGAAATATAAAAATAAGGCTCATGAACTGATACAAGAGGGAAAGATTATTACCAACACCTCTATTAAATGTGCCCTTGACGCAGCAGACACAGCTTCCAGGGCTATAAACACCAGTGTTCTGCTTCGCCGCCACGCCTGGCTCAGAATCTCAGGCTTTAAGCCGGAGGTCCAAGCATCTATATTGAACCACCCTTTTGACCAACAACACTTATTTGGCCCAAAAGTAGACGAAGCCCTGGAAAAAATGAAGAAGGATACAGATACGGCGAAGTCTATGGGAGCATTACAATCCCACACTCCTAGACGCTCCTTTCGAGGCACTGGCAGGGGTTACTCTACCGATAACTCCTCTACGTCCTACAAGTCTCCTCCTCAGACTACCTTCACAAAGGGCTATCAAAGAGGTGGATATAGAGGGAACAATAATAAATGCAGGGGCAAAACCAACACCGCCCGTTCTGCCACACCGCCCACACAATGACTTTCCCCCGCTCCCCCCAGACCATTCCACTCCGGTCGGGGGCAGACTACAAGACTTTTTTCAAACCTGGGAGACCATAACATCAGACATCTACCCCCCTAAATATTCCACCCAGGCACCGTGCAATGTCACAAGAACATACCACACTGCTGAAACAATAGGTAATCTCCCTCCTGCAAAAACAGGCTATAGAGCAGGTCCCATCAATCAGCAAAATTTAGGGGTCTACTCTCTGTACTTTCTGATACTAAAGAGAGACGAGACCCTACGGCCCATTCTAGACCTCCGGCCTCTAAATGCATACATCCATTCAGACCATTTTCACATGGTAACTCTCCCAACAAGTTCTCCCACTCCTCTGCCAGGACGACTTTCTCACTACACTGGACTTGAAAGACGCATACTTTCATATTCCAATACACCCTTCTCACAGAAAGTACCTCAGATTTGTGGTGGACGGCCAACATTATCAGTTCAAGGTTCTCCCCTTCGGGGTCACAACCGCACCAAGAGTGTTTACCAAATGCCTAGCAGTAGTGGCGGCACACCTCAGAAGACATCACATTCACGTCTTCCCTTACTTGGACGACTGGCTAATAAAAGCCGCGTCCTACAACTAGTGTGTGCAACATACAAACACTACCATCCAACTACTCCACCAGCTAGGCTTCACGGTGAACCACCAAAAGTCCCAGCTGATACCGTCTCACACAAAGCAATACCTCGGTGCCACTATAGACACCTCAAAAGCGATAGCCTATCCCAATTCAGCCAGAATCGCAAGCATACAAGCCTTGCGCCAAAGATTCATTCTTCAGCACTCTCTCCCAGCAAGAGTGTTTATGAAGCTAATAGGAATGATGGCATCTTGCATCTTCATAGTGCCTCATGCAAGACTCCACATGCGTCCACTCCAAGAGTGCCTAGCACGCCAGTGGAACCAGGCCCAGGGACAGCTGACGGATCTGGTGTTGGTGGACGGTCGCACCCATCGCTCTCTGCAGTGGTGGAACACCACAAACCTTTCCAAAGGGCGACCGTTCCTGGACCCGGTTCCTCAGGTGATTCTAACGACGGACGCATCGCTCTCCGGCTGGGGAGCGCACCTATTACACCTCACAGTGCAAGATGTATGGACGCCACAACAAAGGTTACTCCACATCAACCATCTGGAGTTATTGGCGATCTTCCTAGCCCTGAAATCGTTTCAGAAACAAATCTCAGCCAAAGCAGTCCTCATTCGCACAGACAATATGACTGCAATGTATTATATTCAAAAACAGGGGGGGGACACACTCTCCACAGCTCTCTCGGTTAGCACAGAGCATATGGAGATGGGCAATCCCACAAAAGATCTTTCTCCTGGCACAACAGGTCCCAGGTATACAAAACATCATGGCAGATCTGCTCAGCAGACAAACGCAGCAAATGCACGAATGGGAACTGCATCCACAAGTTCTTCACCCATTCTTTCACAAGTGGGGCATCCTCAGATAGACCTCTTCGCCACCCACAAAAACAAAAAATGCCCAAGCTTCGCCGCCAGATACCCACACCCATTGTCCAAAGGCAATGCGATATGGATGAACTGGTCAGGCAAATTTGCATACGCCTTTCCACCTCTCCCGCTAATTCCATTAGTGGTAAGGAAGCTACAACAGTACTCCCTCACACTCATTCTGGTAGCTCCAACATGGGCCAGGCAGCCGTGGTACACCACACTTCTACAGCTCTCAGTGATACCACACCAAAAACTGCACCTGTCCCCATGCCTCCTAACCCAGAACCATGGAGAAATCAGGCACCCGGACCCAGCTCAGCTCAACCTTGCGATCTGGCTCCTGAAATCTTAGAATTTAGATACCTTAACCTTCCCCCTTATTGCATGAACATTATCAGGGAAGCCAGACGTCCTACCACTCGAGCATGCTATGCCGCAAAGTGGAAGAGATTTGTTGTTTACTGCCGTAACAATACAATCAACCCTTTAGATGTATCCATACAGCACATCATATGCTACCTGCTCCATCTTCAAAGGTGTAACCTGGCATATTCATCCATCCGTCTACACCTAGCAGCAATTGCTGCTTACCTGCAAAACAGACAGCATTTATCACTTTTTAAAGTGCCTGCTATTAAAGCCTTCATGGAAGGCCTTAAAAGAGTAATTCCGCCCAGGGCACCACACTCACCTGTGTGGAATCTAAATGTAGTTCTTACAAGGCTAATGGGTCCGCCTTTCGAACCAATGCATAAATGCTAGCTACAATTCCTTACTTGGAAGACAGCTTTCCTCGTAACTATCACTTCCCTTAGAAGGGTTAGTGAAATACAAGCGTTCACTATACAAGAACCCTTTCTACAGATGCACCACAGCAAGGTCATTTCCCCCTTCCATCTCAATCAATCGGTGGAATTACCGATTTTTTTCTCGCAACCTCAATCTGTTGCGGAAAGGGCTCTACATACACTTGATGTGAAAAGGGCTTTACTTTACTACATACAAAGAACGCAACCTTTCAGAAGGACTAAACAGTTGTTTGTCTCCTTCTCTCCACCGCATAAAGGCAACCCCATCTCAAAATCAGGGATAGCTAGGTGGATTGTAAAGTGCATACAAATTTGCTATCACAAAGTGAAAAGAACATTATCTGTTCCACCTAAAGCCCACTCTACAAGAAATATAGGGGCTTCTATGGCTTTTCTAGGGAACATACCCTTAGATGACATCTGCAAAGCAGCCACATGGTCAACACCGCACACCTTCACAAAACATTACTGTGTAGATGTGCATTCCAAGCAACAAGCTAGTGTGGGCCAAGCTGTACTAAAGACACTGTTTCAAACCACTGCAACGGATACCGGTGGTCGCCGCTAGGGTTGGGTACTGCTATATAATCTATGCACAGTGTATAATCTGCAGCTCATATGCCTCGAACGGAATATGCTACTTACCAGTATGCATCTGTTCTTGGCATGTAGAGCTGTAGATCTATACACGCCCACCCGCCTCCCCGGCTACCTGTATCCGTTCCAGTCTATCTTATTTAGATATAACACACATGGGTTTCTTTACTATTATCACTACGCTCCATCTTTTCCCTGCTGGCGAAAAACAATCGGAGGATGGAGCCGAAGCCCATGCGCAGTACGGACCGAAGGAGGAGTCACCGAATTCGTGACTTCCAAATATTGTCCAAGAAGAAAAACAAACTACAAACATCCGGGCCCAACACCAGATGGCGATCTATGCACAGTGTATAGATCTGCAGCTCTACATGCCAAGAACAGATGCATACTGGTAAGTAGCATATTCCTTATGGCTATTAAGGATTTATATGATGAACACCTTGGCCATGCATTTATACCCCATTCTGATAATACTTGTTTCTAACCGGTGTACATACGAAACATGGAACTTGTCGGGTCTAGATTGTCTTTTTACAAAGTTCACCCCACTACCCCAATATCTCCAAATGCGCACAAGAAAGAGGATAGAAAAAGCACAATTTCTTCCCACTCTCAAGAGTACCCTGGCCGCGGCGCCACACCTCTTCCCTTGATTGGGGGGCTATCAAAGCTTTTAGCATGATACATGGCAAAGGTTTTGGTGATATTCTTGACATGCTCCTGTCTGTTATACATGAACACAACACACAATAATCCAACACTTCGACAGATGGCACTGGTCCATCACTCATCTACTTGTGGTTTGTCTTGGCCGCAAACCAATCGTCTTAGCAAGTACTTCACAACATGCTTTGTTGCTTGAACATGAAATACCTTGGAACACGAGAGGCGTTTGGCAAAACAGGAACAGTTTGTTTAATTAAACATTGCGGCCGGGAGAACATTTACAGGCATAGGGTCTGTGGACTGTCTCAATTTACAATCGATCCATGGCATTTTTATATACAATTCATCATAGGCAGTAAGTGTTTCTGTTGATCCTTTTATGGTGAGGATTGCAAGTTGCTGCCTTTTATAGTTGTAAATTAATTTTCTAACGGATAATACAGGTGGGCTTCGACCTTGCGTGGACACAATACGGCCAGTGGGTAATGTGTCCAGATGTCTGGCATGGGGAGCGCTGGTCATTGCGGGTGCTGTGTTCTGATTGGGTATTTGTTCCTAACTTACTTGGCATCTGGCTTTATGGTGTTTTAGGAGCGCATGTACCCCTCCCGGACACGTGTGCTTGATTCAGGCCAATCTCCATTGACCATTGTAGTGTTGCTGCGCCTATCTATGGGATTAGTCTAAGGTTTCCTGTCCGTGTGTTTGTCTGCATGCTATGTGCTAGCCCACCTGTGACCTGTCAATCAATGGCCTAGGTCTCAGTGCTGATCTGACTACGTAGTTTCAAATCGGGGTTGATGTGGAGTTCACAGCAGGCAAATTTGTTAATAAGAACGAGGTCTCGTTCACGTAAATGAATGGATTGTTTTTCATATCTGTATTGACTTTTTCCATATTAACATTCTTCCCTTATGTTGATTTTTTTTCAGCGACATTATCTAACCCATGCTTCTTAAGTTATTTTATTGGGGGCCTGTTCTTTATGCTCGCTTTCGAAAAACACTACTTTCCTAGTTATTTGCATTTTTCCCAGTTTGAGGACTGCGTTTTTACAGCAGGAAATCCCAATTGTACAGACACACACAAAAAAAAGAACACCGTGAAAACCGGGAACAACTATGTGCACATACCAGAGATGCACCGGGGGAGCTGGTAGAACCAATTTGAGAACTACTTCTGCTCAGGGTAACCTCCCTCTTCACGCATGTCTCTTTGTAAATGGTGGAGTGCTTGCATGGCAAGAGTCAATGTTCCGTTGTCCAAATTATTCCCTGGAATAAATATACAGCAGCACACACCACTCCCTCCATCACAGACATTAAGTATTGATACACATTGGTACCTGCATCACTATGAGGCGGATTGCTTTCAGTTCTTCCTTGTTTGAATGAAGGTTGAGCTCAGAGCTGATCATTTTAAGCATCTCCCATCTGGTTATCTGTAACCAGTGGGCATTTTTCTTTTGTCTGTATTGTAAAGAAGGGTATAGCCATTCGTGCCAATACTTGTGTGTCTGAAAACAGTCTGAATTCTTCTGGAATGTCCTTGTACTGAGCCCAGCCAAAATGTCCTCTTTTTTTTTTTTTCCACGAGCTTGATGCACCAAACTTGTTGTCTTCCTTAACGGGTGTGGATACAAGTCTGACAGTTCTTCTCTGGGAATGATCAAGGTCAGGGTGTGTATGGTTAGTGGGTAAGAGTCTTCACCATCCGGGCACGAGCTGAGTATAGGCAAACTTGCCACACTACCAGTAGAAATCCAGCACCGTGGAGGTGCCCCGTTGCGTATCCGGAATATGCATAATCGCGCCTCAGTTTTCATTTGTGCCCATGGGGAAGCATTCCTTTATCTCTGAAACACAAGAATTACAGTGTAAGTTTCTGCACAATTAGGGGTTACCCCTACCCTTCTAGCCAAATGTATCAACCCACCTCAATATTCCTGATTTCCTGACATGAGGTGGTCATGCTCTCGAGGGGGCGTGGCTTATGAGCCGATGGCGACGGACGCACTGGCCTGAATACTTAACCTGATTAATTGCTGTTGTCCTGATTACGGGGGCATGAACTGGACCCCACCACGACTTGGCAGCACCTGGGCCTGACATTCGGAGGTCCCGAGTGCCCGTGGTGCCACGGAAACCAAGACAAGTGAGGGGAGAGGCTCCAGCTCTGAGTCACCAAGATGGCGGTGCTCGCTACATCGAAGCCGGTGCGGAGGTGGCCTGCCCGATCCTTGTGGTTGCCTGCTTTGCCCTGGGGATTGTGCGGGGGCTCTGACGGCCTGGACTTGTACTGAGGGGGCTGCTGGGGTGAGCACTGGATGACATGGTGTTCTCCCGGCGCGGAGCCTCGAGCGCTGCGACGGAGCCCTCGCACGCCTGCTTGTAGTGCTGGTGGCTGCTTTAGGGCCGGGCTGAGGTCTACCCCTGAGGTGGCATTCCACTTAAATGGACTGTAGGGGGGCCCCCCTCTTGATGGGCGTCCCGGGCGTAATCCGCCACTGGTAGAGGTAGTTCACTTGGGAACCAGTGCCATTTTGCTGCTGCTGCGGCTGGTGGAGATCCCCCACTGCGGCGCCCCTGGAATACACTGAACCGTCCTTGGAACGCTGGGACAGGGGTTCCTTGCAGCGAACGATAACTGAAGGCGAGGGCACCTAGCGTGGACTCCCGCACAAAGTACATACTGGTGTGAGTGTTGCTGCTTGTATCGGGGGCCTGGAGGATGCGTCTGGGGTTACCCCCCCCCGTGTGCTGTGCGTCCTCTCCTGCTGATTGGGAGTGAATGGTGCGGAGCCCGGGCATCTATCCTCGGGGACTGCAACTCCACGGATTGGAGGAGGAGGCGGTCGTTGTCTGGCCGTCACTGCATGGGCCCTGTTGATATCTTGGGGTCTTGATCCTGCCGGAGGAGCAATCGTGCTCCATTCCTATCAGTGCTGCCGCAGGCTGCATTTCCTGCTTGGGGGGGAGGAGGGGGGGAGTAGGGTGCACGATCTCCGGGTGCACCATATCACTGACTTTGGTGTTGCTCGCGGTGACCGGACACTGGTAACTGGCGCTACGTGAGACTACTGTTTGCACCTGATCCGGTGAACGCACTGGTGAGCACCATTGTCCATCTATACTTAGTGGGTGATACTGCTCCCCCACGGACATGGGGAAAGCATATGGGGGTTCTCGCGGACCAGGACGAACCGGCTCCAGAACGCAGATGACCGGATTCACCTGAGACGCCAGCTGACAACTTGATCCAGCAACAACTGTCCCAGATTTCGCAGGCTATAACGGATACCAAAGAAACACTGCATCAGGACATTGCCAACGTGGATGTGGGGCTGGAGCTCCTGCAGGCAGAACACACCAAGCTGGTCGACCGGGTGAAGCAAACAGAGGCCTCCCTGGCGAACATGATACAGGTGCAGCAGTCCCTCTCTGCCCAGATGGGGATATCTCCCACAGAGTTCAGTCATTGGAGAAGAGAGCTGAAGATGCTGAAGTGCGTAACCGTAGAAACAATATACGAGTGCTGGGTCTCCCGGAGGGGATTGAAGGTTCTAATATGATTGCCTACCTGGAAGGCTGGCTTCGAGATGTGGTGGCACCTGTTGGGTTGACCCAGTTCTATACCCTGGAGAGAGCCCACAGGGTCCCTGCCTGACCTCCGGCACCGGGAAGGCCTCCTCGACCGGTGGTAGCTCGACTCCTTCATTACAGAGACAGGGATTTCCTGCTGCAGAAAGCGCGCTCATCAGGGCCCTACACAGTGGATAATAGCAGAGTGTCGATCTTCCCTGAATACACGTTGGAGGTCCATTGACGCCGCACGTCCTTTTTAGCGGTCATGAGGACCTTATGCAATGAAGGGCTCCAGTCCTCCTTGATGTTCCTGGCTCGACTGCGGATTATCCTACATGGCAAGACACTTTTGTGATGATCCCAAGGAGGCTTGGAACTTGATTGAATCCTACAAAACTGGCCGCAGAACGGAGACACACGCCGCCCCCTGGGGAGCAACTTCCACAAAGAACTCGACAAACTAGGCATCGTCGCTACCCCATGCGGACAGCTAGTGCCTCCCAGACGGAGAAGGAGAGGACTGATGCACTGCGGGTGGTGTCGGAACTGTTGCAGGACTATAAAATGCCGTCCGGATCAGAAACTGGGTCATAAAAGGCATCTGAAAGCTCGGTTCGGATGTGTCCCATGATGGCAGTGTTAAGTTACCACATGTTACTCCAGGCACAGCAGATGAAATTATTTGACTGATCTGCTGCTTTTCACTACTTCTGACTCGCTCTTTCTCTTCCCACTTATCTGTTGTTTATCCTTTTCACGGGCCTCCCGGCACTGAACAGTCTCTTCTTTCATTGCTGAGATGGAATGGTGAGGGGGGTCTTTAAGTCATTAATCTGTGCCCCCGGATATGGGGCACTGTGTGCTACTTGACGCATATGCGCTGAGATGGTTATTGCCTTCATTGCAAGGCAGCACCGGTTCGCAGCTGCTTTCCCCCCTGTTCCTCTGTAGGTACTAGAGGATACTGAGTGTATAGTTAGTTTGAATGGGTACTAGCATTTTAGTACCTGTTCAGGTGTGGGGGAGTTTTTTTTTCTTCTGTTTTGTAATGGAATGCTTAAGGGACCTCGGCGTGTCACCTTAAACAGATTACTAGGGTACTGTGTACAGCTCTATCATGGGTTTGTTACATGAATTAAAATGCACATCATGGAATGTCATGGGCATGCATACAATGGTGCGCCGTCACAAAATACATGTGTACTTGGTGCGTAGAGGGGTTCAAATTGCTTTCCTTCAGGAAACCCACATCACACGCCAAGAGGGTCTCGCCCTGCAACATAGATGGCGGGGTCAGTTTTTCTATACCATTTACTCTGCCTTTGCGCTGGGAGTATTAATATGGGTCAGGGCGGAGGTTCCTTTCCAGCCCACACAACAGCTTGCAGACCCAGAGGGGAGATACGTGATGGTTGCGAGACGACTAAATGGCAGGGATGTAGTGCTGAGCAACATCTATGCGCCCAACACAAAGCAGCCGGCCTTTTTTACCCAGCTGTCAGGGGAACTGCCGCCATATTTGACCGGATAAGTGATTATTGGCGGGGACTTTAACTCTATTCCTGATGTCTCACTTGGTAGGTCCCATTCACTCCTCGCTGATGCACCTATTCATAAGATTTCTAAGGCTAGAAGGGATTAGCAACTCCAAAAAGGTATGCAGTTCCTCAAGAGGTCACCAAAACAAAGGAGGGGGGGGGGGAAGAGAGGTTTTTTTTTTGGGTAGTTCAGGGAGGAGAGGGAGTACTGGGAATTCCCCTTATCGGAACTAGGACCCTCACACACCCAGCCAGCTAGGTGCCATGCTTCATCATAAGGGTCTGCTCCTCGTCTGGTCGGCGCTGCAATACCCGACGGGCACCCAATATGGGGCTCTTTAGCAGAGATCTTTTGTTTCTGGCCGTTTGGTGAGGCGCAGGTGAGGGGCCTAGGTAGGTGTAGGCGGGGTGAGAGTTCAAACAGGTTGGGTAGTCCACAAACTATTTTAATAACGTGGCTCCCACCTGATTAAAATCAGACTGGAGATCTACTCTATTATGATCGACCTGTTTCTTGCCTAAACGCCTAAAAATATCAGACAGCAATTCATCAGGACCAACGTGAAAACTATCTACATTCCGTGGTGGTGATTAAAGCAACCTACCTACCACGTATACTAGGTGTAGTACCTAGACAAGTTTGAGAATAATCTATGGAAGAAAGAAAAACATAGACAAAAAGTATAAAGGTGACAGTACATCCTTGAGATATGTACCTCCCTGTAATTTATACCAAAACTGGTGACCAAGTGTGTGTTCCACCGGTGGCTAGCAACATCACTCGTTGTGGTGAAGTGTCAAGTAGCACACGTGATGTTATCCAAATGAGCTGTTAAAACTGAATCTTAATGAAAGCAAGCATTGTCTCAGACAAGTGTTAATTTCTCAGCTCTACTAGCAATAATTGTGCATGAAGCAGCAGGACTCACCCTAATTTTCTAATATGCACGCCTCAACAGTAACTGGCGGGGCTATGACACCTCGAGATGTAGTGTCCTGAAATGAAGTGGAGATAAAACCATAATATGGGTGTAAGGTTACTACAACCGGTGCCAGTATAGGACTCAAGCCATCGGACGTCAGCCTTTTACAGGGGGGCCCGATGCCAAATTGGAACGCCAGCATTGCACAAGAACAATAACCGGAGCAGTTCCCCGGCAGCTGGCAGGTATCGTAGGGGGAGAAAAGGTTACCTATCGGGTGGTCATTAACCTGGGTCGGGTCACGCATCATGATAACCACAAGGGGTCCCGATAGACCGGCTACTGGCATGGCGGAGAGTCTGCTCCAGAAAAAGTTAAGCGCAAATCGGCGTGCAAATATCCAGCGTGTAGCCCCCTGATAACGTACCGATTAACGTGGCTAAGCGTAGTGGGCGGGCCCTTTACAAAACCTGGCTTTTGAGCAGCCATACTCACCCTTGATCAGCGTCATTGCACCAGATCACCTATCCTTGCAGCCGGTTCCGGGTGGTGATGAACGGCATCATGGAGGCTGAGTTATACTTGCAGGATACTTTCCGAGGGCGGGGTCAGAGGCAGGACCGGAAACAGGACGCATCGTCTGCTAACCTCAATCTCTGTAGAAACAGGAAGTGTCCCTGTTCAGTAATGTTGCGGCCATCTTGGAACATGTTTGAGGATGTGCCACGATGGATTGCCTGTGCCAGTACGTACACTAATCTTCACCCATATCATTAGTGTAAAAACATTTTCGTGGATCGGATAGGGTGGGGTCATTATACTCCATGAAACTATGGGTGAGTAATACAGTAGGAATAGGCTCCGGTCGAGTGAAGTATCCCCAATATTGTTCATTATGTATAACTGTACAATATAGGATGTCAAGACGGAATGAGTATGTCATTTGGAAAAGAAAGAGCCAGCAAACCCAAGATGGTTGTCAGTGTGAGTCAAAATTGTATGTTGGAGTACATTCTGATGTGAGTGTTTACGTTAGTTGCACCCATGGAATTTCATCATTCAGGCCATGTTGATCAGTGGATAGACGGTGTATCCATCTCTGTTCAGTCCTGAAAAGTGCCCTATGTGTGGTGCACGGATGGGCTTCAAGGACAACCCAGCTAATGCTGTCAGGGGAGCGCCCAAGGTCTTTGAAGTGTGTGCACATCTTCGTGGAGGTCCGTGGGCACCGGATGTTACTTTTGTGTTCTGTGATCCGCGTCTTCACATCTCTGTCATGCCTATGTATTTAAGTTGGCAAGGACACGTGATCATGTAAATACACTGAGTTGTGTTGCAGTTGGTGTGTTTTGTAAGACGCCATGTGAAGGTGTCAGAAAATGTAATCTCTTTAGTAGATACTGTGTTGCGACACACCGAGCATGAGCTGCAGGGAAAATGGCCTTGTACAGGTGGACGATCCCACAGCGATCGCTGGTTAACTATCTGTTGGGTCTTGGGTCGTGTGTTGACCAGGATATCTTTGAGGTTCCTGGCCCGTTTAAAGGCAAATCTGGGTTTTGGGAGTTGTAATGAACCCGTATTCAGAATCCCCCCCCAATTTTTTTTATAACGTTTTTGATGCGGATAGACTCAGAGGTGAAGGAAGTCACACATGTCAGGGTATGCTCTTGTTGTTTTGGGACTACTTCCAGAAGTGTCTCGTGGTGGTTATTCCTGGCCATTTTCATGGATTTCATGATGTGATGGGTATTTCCTTTGCTTTAAATTGTGGGCCAGAATATTCGCTTTGGTGGTGTAGTCATTGATACTGCTACAGTTCCTGCGAATACGTAGGAATTTCCCAAAAGGTAGATTATCTTTGAGGCCTCGTGGGTGGTGACTGCTATATAATTGCAAACTGTTCCTGTCGGTGGGTTTCCTATAAAGTGTTGTGCTAAGTTGGTTGTTAGCTAGTATAATCCTCAGGTCTAGGAATGGTACACTGCTGTCAGATATGGTCTTAGTGAATTTCAGGTATTGGTTGTGTCCATTAATCCACTGGCAGAAGTTTTCACAGGTGGTACGGTCGCCCTTCCAAAGATGAGGATGTCATCTATAAATCGTTTCCACAACTTCAAATTATCGACGTATGGATTTTCAGGATGTAAGATGACCCTTTCCTCGAAAGCTGCCTTATAGAGGCAAGCCACACTAGGGGCAAATGTGCTCCCCATAGATGTAACTTGGGGACTGGTGATAAATCTATTTTTTTAACTCAATTTTTTTTTTTCAGTGAGTGTCAAAGATGCACATTCCATTACAAATGGAATCGGTGTTGGTGAATTCCATTCCCCTCGATGTAGGGCTGCCTCAATCACGTCTAAAGTAGCTCCTTTGGGTATGTTGGTATAAAGAGCTTCGACGTCTAATGTGACCAAAAGACCAATGTCTGCAGTGTCTTGCATATTTTGCATAGTGCAGAGTATATCTGTAGTGTCCCGCACAAACGATGGAGTTTGTTTGACTAAGGGTTGCAAGAAATGGTCACTGAATTTAGACAAAGACTCAAGTAATGAACCAATGCCCAAAACTATTGGTCGCCCAGGGACTGGTGTTACCCCTTTGTGGATTTTGGGCAAGCAGTAAAAATAGGGCATTTTTGGTTCTTTCGTGATGAGGAAGTCTGCCTCTTTTTTGGTGTTCCACCCGCTGGTTTCTGCTTCGAAAACCATGGTGGTGATCTTGGTAGTTAGTCTTGGTGTTGGGTTGACATTTATCGGGGTGTAATACCTTGTGTTGTCAAGTTGTCGTAGGCCTTCCTGGTCATAGTCTACAGTTGACTGTAGTCCCACCCAAAACATCCTGCTTAATGGTGATGGTGGTGTCATCTGCAAGAGATTTTGCTGCAGTAGATTCAGCTGTAGAAAGATTGTGGTTGTGGGTGGAGTTGGAGCTAGAAGCCAGATCCTTATGGAACTGCCTGTTCAAAAGTTAGAAGTTCAGGAGGAACCATGCTGTTAGGTGTGAAAGTGGATGGGTTTCTTAACCCCGTATCATCTGTAGTCGACAGTGCTTCGTCTTTGTCTTGAAAGAATGCTTTAAGACTAATTTTGCCAAAGAAGTTGTGTAATTCACAATGGTGCCTGAATGTCAATTCTAGGTGTGAGGACAGACCATAGTCCTTTTTCGAGAACAGTCTTTTCTGTCTCAGTCAGAACCCTATGTGACAAGTTAACAACTAGTTTCCCCTTGTCCTGCTCCTCGTTTCTACGGTGGGGGTTGGTTGATCTTGCCATTGTACTTGTTTTTGTGTCCCTCTTATGCGCCCTTTTCCTCTGCCTAAAGCAGGAGGGTTGTTCCCAGGAAGGTATTGTGGTGGGCCATGTGGGTACATTGGAAATTGCCACATAGGTGGTCCAGGGTAAGGAGGACCCGTGTAGTTGGCGAAGGGGGGATGTTGTGGTATCCTATTTTGTTTACGACCACCCCAACTCCCTGTGCCTGAACCACTGCAAGAGGAGTCTCTCCTACTAGTGTCTGTATTCTCATCGGATGAGTAACTGTTTTTAGTGGAGGTGTAGTCTGGTCTCAGATACGGGTAAACCTTCTCTTTGTTAAATTTTTGTATATCCTTTTGTAGTTTGTTGATTTTCTGTTTCATTAGAAATTCTTTATTGTCCGCAATTTCATTATTGATTTTAGCCAATTTGGATTTATAGGCTGTGATCTGGATAGAGGCTTTCAGGGCACCCTCTGCTATTTGTATCCTGACATGCAGGGTATCTGCTGTCCATCTGGCAGTATTAATAATCCAGACGAGCCAGTCCCTAGTGCATTTCCATGCAACTAGGGACCACTCCTTCTTGAATATGGCATCTTCAAAGAAGAGTCTAGGGAAATTGTTGACATTTAGTCCATTCAGAGCGATGTTTGCTCTCAAGTATTCAGTCATCAGGGCTCCAAGAAGGGTGGTTTTAAGCTATTCCCTTTTTAATGTGGTGAGAGATGTCCAATCTTCTGATTGTGTTCCTGAGGCTGTGCTACCCTCTGCCCCTAGGAGCGAGGGTGCCCTCAAGATTTCAGCCCCTGCTTCATCATCAAAACTCAACCCCTGTTTTTGTTCCAATTTTCAAAACCAAAGGGTTTACACAATCAGTAATGTGGAAGAGCAATAGGTGGTCCAGAAGAGGCGTTTTAGCTTCTCTGGTAACCTATATATGAAAAAATCCCACAGGGGTCTCCCGTACAAAATCTTGATCAAAAAGGGGGGATAAAGAGGGGCTTTTTTACAGGTCTAGCATACTAGCCCAAGTAACCGCAACTCCAAAAAGGTATGCAGTTCCTCAAGAGGTCACCAAAAAAAGGGGGTGGGAGAGATTTTTTTTTGGTAGTTGAGGGAGGACGGGGAATTCCTCCTATCGGAACTAGGACTCTCACACACCCAGCCAGCTGGGTGGCATGCTTCATCATATGGGTCTGCTCCTCGTCGGGTCGGCGCTGCAGTACCTAACGGTCACCCAATATGGGGCTCTTTAGCGGAGATCTTTTGTTCCTGGACGTTTGGTGAGGTGTGGGTGAGGGGCCTAGGTAGGTGTAGATGTAGTGTAGGTGGGCTGAGAGTTAAAACAGGTTGGGTAGTCCACAAACTATTTTAATAACGTGGCTCCCACCTGATTAAAATCAGACTAGAGTGGCAACTTATATCTAAAACAATTAGTTCAAGAACCTGGTGCTCTACTCTATTATAGTTGACATGTTTCTTGCCTAAACGTCTAAAAAGATCAGACAGCAATTCATCAGGACCAACGTGAGAACTATGTACATCCCGTGGTGTGATTAAAGCAACCTACCTACCACGTATACTAGGTGTTAGTACCTAGACAAATTTGAGAATAATCTATGGAAGAAAGAAAAACATAGACAAAAAGTAGAAGGTGAAAGTACATCCTTGATACATGTACCTCCCTGTAATTTATACCAAAACTGGTGACCCAGTGTGTTTTACACCGGTGGCTAGCAACATCACTCGTGGTGGTGAAGTGTCAAGTAGCACACGTGATGTTATCCAAATGAACTGTTAAAACTGAATCTTAATGAAAGCAAGCATTGTCTCAAACAAGTGTTAATTTTTCAGCCCTACTAGCAATAATGGTGCATGAAGCAGCAGGACTCACCCTAATTTTCTAATATGCACGCCTCAACAGTGACCGGAAGGGCTATGACACCTCGAGATGTAGTGTCCTGAAATGAAGTGCAGATAAAACCATAATATGGGTGTAAGGTTACTACAACCGGTGCCAGTATAGGACTCAAGCCATCGGACATCAGCCTTTTACAGGGGGCTGCAATGCCAAATTGGAATGCCAGCATTGCACAAGAACAATCACCGGAGGGATTAGCTGCATAGATGGGGGTTAGTTGACACATGGAGGGCACATCACCCAGGAATTCGTGACTATTCTTTCTTCTCGGCACTGCATCAGCTCCATGTTCGTTTAGATGCGATACTCTGCTCCCCAGATATTCACACAGCAGTCAAACATAGTGAATACCTCACCAGGACTCTCTCAGATCATAACCCGATTCACCTGCGGATACATTGGGCCCATGCGCGTCCTACAGTCCCGACATGACGCTTAAATCCAGAACTGTTAGAGGAGCCGGCCTTTCGCGTGGTGGTGGGTACTGGCATTACTCAATACATTCTAGAGAACACTGGCACGGCGTGATCGTCTGCTGTAGAATGGTATACTTTTAAATCTGTGTTACGAGGTCCCTGCATTACCAACATGATGGGGGTGCGTAAGACGCTATTACAAGAGATAGAAGCTGCGGACCAGCACCTGCGCGAAGTGAAACAAGAGCTGCCTGGGCAATCTGATAGACGGCAGGATCTACTGGAGGCGAGGGAGGCGATCGCCACACGGGTCGAGAGACTGCACTGTTTTGATTATAAAAAATATTTAGCGCGTGCTCATGCAGAGCGTGACACATCCGGAGCGTTACTGGCTTGGTTAGCCAACCCCGCTAGAAGAGGGACGGGCATATTAGAATTGTGTAGCCCAACTGGGGAAGTTTGCTATACCCAGCAAGGGATTAATGATCAGTTCCTTGGTTATTATACGGATCTCTATCAGAGTAAGGTGACGGTGAATGATGGGGCCCTTGGGGAGTTTATAGCTGCTGCAGATCTTCCAAAACTAGACAGGCGGAGCTGTTGGGTCAGGATATAGCCATTGGGGAAGTTTGATGGGCGAACAAACGGATGGCGCGGAAAAAGACTCCTGGTGCAGATGGCCTGCCGATTGAGTTTTACCTGTTCTACATTGATCTTCTGGCTCCTCAGTTAGTGACACTTTATGATGAAGCGAGCGGGACGACTGCCCGTCACCACTTGCAAAGCAATTATTATTCTACTGCTGAAACCAGGGAAACCGCCTTCTGACCGGACCGCATATCGCCCACTCTAAGGTTTTAAGTTGGATCTTGGCAACCTGGCTGCTCCCACACATGGTTCACTTAATACACTGGGATCAAGCGGAATTTATACTGACCAGGAACACAGTCATAAATGTGAGACACCTGCTTCGTATATTAGAAGTTGGCACTTACCCGAAGGAATCCGCTGCCATTTTAGCAGTAGATATAGAGAAAGCATTCGACAGTCTAGAATGGCCCTATCTTTTTCAGGTCATGCACAGTTTTGGCTTGGGGAATCTGTTGTAGCTTGGACGGCTATATTACACAATCATTTCACTGCTAGGGTTAAAACTGGTGGATTGATCTCGGACGCCTGTGCTGTGAGCCGTGGGACGAGAAAGGGCTGCCCACTGTCCCCTCTATTATTTGCCCTGGCCATGGAGCCACTACTGGCCCAGGCCAGGACGGGGCTGCGGTATCCTGGGCTTTGCGTGCATGGTCAAACTCACCACATCACGCTTTACTCCGATGACCTACTCATGTTTTTAGCGAATACTGCTGACACCCTCGTCGGAGCAAAGTGCCTACTTCATGACCTTGGCACTGTTGCTGGATTCAAAGGGAATTGGGCGAAGTCTTGTCTGTACCCCGCCGTCCCATTGGATGGTGGCCCTCCAGTTACAGACTGGATGCAATGGGAATACCGATGCCTGACGTACCTGGGGACCCGAATATATCATACACAGACTGACTTACTGGAGGGTAATGTGGGAATAGCCATCCGTTGTCTTAAAAGCAATCTTGAGTTTTGGGGGAACGCTGCCTCTCTCGGTGGCCGGCCGAGTTGCCCTCCTTAAGATGGTGACCCTCCCCAGGCTGCTGTACTATTTTAGAAACCTGCCTGTTTGGATACCAGTGTCGATTTTCCAAACGGCTTCAGTCAACGATTACGGGGTTTCTCTGGGCTGCTGGCAGACGGAGGGTGGCGCTGAAAATACTAATGAGACCGAAATCAGAGGGTGGGCTGGCGGTTCCTGACCTTGAGACATACTACTTGATGGCCCAAGTGCAGTGGCTTACCCAAGCAGTAGCATTTGAGTTTTGAGGACCGGGTGGACAGGACAGAGGGCAGACCCTGGCCAGGTACTCTCCCGAATTATTTCACAACTGCCTCTACAGCTTAAGGCACTCTCTGACGAACTACGGATGAGTCAGAGGAGAGCGTAGATTGCGCATCCTTATGCCTCTGAGATCCCTTTTGGCCATGGGCACTGCTCTACTGCATGGAGGCAACTGGACCGTGCTAACCGACGGGAAGGAGAAGGGTCTGACTACACTGGGGAACTTGTATGAGGATAACACCTTGATTCCCTTCGGTATATTGCGGGAACGGTAAGATCCGTCTCGCTGGGACTTTTTTGCTCCACTCGCCGCTCGTTGCGGCCATTCAAAAACATTGAAGAGAGGGGCTGATTGACAATGAGAGAGCAAGGGATCCCCTCTGAGGAACAAATAAGGTCTGGGAGAAAGAGGGGACTAAACAGATCAAAATAAACCAAGGAACACTCCCCTTAGACCTATATTTCTTTTACAAAGGATTCAATCTAGTATGGGTTAACAAAGTTGGCAAACATCAGATATTTATAACATTACAACATGATCATTTTTTTAAAGCCTTATTTATTATAGTCATAAATTTCTTATTTCATTTTTCTTAATGCATTGTCATTTTTAGGTCTCACCTACGCAGCGCGCATGCGCTGCATAGGAGAGAGACCTAATGCTATCGGAACAGCTGTGGGGGCAAAAACGTGCACGCGTTGCATTGCTTGCAATGGCAACGCGTGCACGTCTGGCGATTTCCGTTTGGGAGCGCGTGCCGCCATATGGTGGCGCCATATGGTCGCATGCTCCCGCAAGGGAATCTCGCAGGCCGCCTCCCCTGCGCAAAAGTAAACAAGCATTGGCATAGTCAATAGGTCTCGCTTTTGGGACCTTATAAGTATGTTTACTTTTGCTATAATCGCTGCACGTAAAGCGCGGGTGCTGCGATTATAGCATAAGTAAAGAAATAGATGTTTTTTTTCTATTTCTTTACTTTTGCCATAATCGCGGCACCCGCGCTTTACGTGCCGCGATTATAGGAAAAGTAAATATACTTATAAGGTCCCAAAAGCGAGACCTATTGGCTATGCCAATGCTTGTTGTGAATAGATACAAAACTTTGTTTGTCTTTTTCATAAAAAATGTTATATACATATAGCCAATAATGCAAAGTTAAGTGCAATGTGAAAAGTTCCCTGAATAGCAAATCTCCTTACAACTCATACATACCTCACACACGTCCACATTCATACAAAACACTTAAGCACATCTGGAGTGAACGGGAAACATAAGATGTAGATCATTTCCATCAAGATGAAAGATAATAAGGTCTGGACACACGAGGTCGACGCGCGTTTCGGTGGGTAAACACAGGACGTGAACCACCTTCTTCAGGACCTTGTCCATATCGGGCACAATAACATACAAGCAAATATACTTTGGGAACAAGTTTCCTATAATGGAATTCCAATATCCTAGACCGGGACGCTGGAGTGGTTGATCAATGATGATGGCTATTATGCCTCTTATTCACTATAGGATAAGTGTAAAGCTCTCAGCGGATCTATTTTTGTGATTGCGGGGCTATAGCGGAGATAGTCGTTCGCAGATTATATAGAGGTGTATATTACTTGATTTATTATTCTTACAATGTTATGTCGTACCAGCTTCAAAGGCGTAGTTTGCCACCACAACGGGTGGCAACACCACCGGATGATCAGAATGCTGAAGAGGTAAGGTTTTTAGAGAGCATTCCGAAATTGCCGATTGAATCCTGCAAACTGCTCCGTGTCCCTCGATGGCTGCAGGGGGCTGATTGAACCACAAACCTCAATGGCTTGCCAGTACGTAGTATTAGCGGCGGGAACCTTTAAGACTGTCACCTGCCTCTATAGGCGTATGACACATGGGGCACTGACTCCGTTACTGACACTGTGACAGAAGTGGGAGGGGGACTTAGGAGAAGAGATTCCCGAGAAAGTATGGTCTGAGCTAGTCGAACGGGCATGGAAAAGCTCTAGAAATGCCCGCTTCCAACTGGAGCATTTCTTTTAATACTGCACGGGGCGTACCTTACCCCAGCAAAAATTAATAAATATTTCAGCACAGATACGGCAATGTGCCCGCGCTGCAGCACGGAGGGTGCAGATTTCAGTCACATGATGTGGGACTGCCCCCAGCTTGGGACTTATTGGGTAGAAGTTGTTATGCTACTGCGTGACATCACTGAGAGAGATATAGAGCCTACTATAGGCCTTTGTCTGCTGCACTGGTCCCCCATACATCCCAGAACAAGATTACTAGTATGTTTTTGGACTTGGGCCTTCTCTTGGCTAAAAGAGACATTACAGCACATTGGAAATCCAAGAGGGGCCCAAGTGTTCAGTGATGGAAGGCTGACCTTCTTAAATAGGCGGAATGTGAGGACACTGTTAGATTATAGCTAGCTAACCGGGCAACAATTGAGAAAGCTTTGGAGGCAGCAAGGGCTTGGGAAGAATTGGTGGTTTTATTGAAGATCCCAGACGCTGATCTGGACAAAGACCCTTTGGCTGGCGACCCAGCTGTTCTATCCTGACCACTTTATATTCAATAATTTGATGTATGTACCCACTGTCCCTGACTACATCCGCATCTGGCACTGAGGGACTTCCTGATACTTGATGCAGTATACCGTTATTGTACTCCTATGTGATACCCCTTGCTGTTGCCATAATCTTTGTTGTGTGATACGCCGGAGAGGGGGGGAGGAATGGGGGGGGGGGGAGTTTGTTTAGTAGTATTAAATATGTGGCAAGGATGTCTAATATATTATCCTCATTGACAATTGATTTTGTGGTGGCTGGCCCTGGCCCATCGATCTCTGCTCATGCTATACCTTTAACAGGCATCTGTCTACCAGGTGGTCCATCCTGTGGCAATAGTAGCACTCCCTAGGATCCGGTTGCTGCCAACCTCCCTGGCCTCTTCTGCCATAGCTAGGTTGAAGCGCTCTGGGTTTTGCGGTGGAGCTCCTTTTGGGACGGGTAGCATTTGCCTGCTCGCAACAGCGTGGGCCCATCAGGGTAGTCTTTTTTTTAATTGTGTTGGATCAATGTAGCAGTGTCTCTCTGGGCTTGCTCCTGTTTTTCTCTGTCCTTTTCTCTCCTGTTCTTGCTTCTTTTTGTGGTTGTTTGTTTAACCCAACCACACTGTCCACTCCTCTGTATCTCTATGGGTAACTCCTATTAAGAACATTGTAAAAGAATGTGACTTGTGGGCCTGTATCGGTCCATGGCTGTCCTGTCTCTTGTCCCCTCATTCTATTAAAGAAATTGTCTATACTCTCCCCTAGTTTCGTAGTCTCTGCCATTACCCTCCTATATTAGGGCGGTCAGGGAACAACTCTGGTGGGCTTCAGCTTTGCAGGGACACAATGCAGCCAATGGGTAACATGTCCAGCATTGGGAGTGCGTGATCACTGCATGTGCTGTATTCTGATTGGCTATATGTTCCTAACTTATGTGGCATCTGACTTTATAGTGTTTTAGGAGCATACATACCCCTCCCAGCCATGTGGGCTTCATTGGGGCCAATCTCCCTTGACCATTGTAGTTTTGCTGCGCCTATCTGCGGGATTGACGTAAGGTTCCTGTCCATGCGTTTGTTTGCCGGCTATGGGCTACCCCACTCCGGGCTAGGTCTCAGTGCTGGCCTGACTATGTATTTGCAAGTCGGGGTGGATGTGGAGCTCAAACGGGCAAATTCATTAATAAGGATATGATCTCATTCATATAAATTAATGTATCATTTTTCATATCCTCATCGACTTTTTTCATATTAACAACTTCATTCCTATCTTCACTGAACTGCCAAAGGGTGCACTGATATGGTTCATACAATCATTCTGCATAAAGTGGGGCTGGATGAATACCACTACATTGAAAATATGGAGCCTTCAAATGGCACTGTTGATCAACTGTCAAAACCAAAGGAAATGTAGAAAACCTGGTTATTTTCTTTTAAGTTTAATTTTGCTCACAGCAATTCGTTTTTTTTCTCCAAGTTGCTGCGAATCAAAAATGTAAAGGGGGTTTTAGTTTCACGGTTCAAAGTTTCAGAAACATTTAGGCTGGGTGGCAGTTCAACCACCTGCCATACTCTAAGGAGCACAATGTGGGGATGCTGGTTTGCACACTGTCCTACAGGGCTACTGTTTGAAAAAAGTAACATGCAAAGACAACCCTAAAAAAACCTAACTCTGTGGCAATGACCCACACCTCCTTCGGAACATAACCAAAAGGAAAACCCAACATCGAACACAACACCTGGACCGGCCAGGTCGCACCTTCTCTGCTGAGCAGACAGTCTCATGTGGTGTGTGGGAGGGTGCCTTTCAACCAATTATTATGTACTTGGTACGTTAACGGGACTTCTATGTCAATGTATGAAAAGTATTCTTCAGGTGTTTTGTCTTCAATGTAAGAATGAAACTTGTGTGTGTGCGCGTCTGCAGGTGGGAATCTAACCCAAGAATAGAATACCTCGGAGGAGCCTAGCGCGCAACCAAGATGGCCGCGTAGGTGCGAGGCTCCCGAGGACCACCACGACCTCCTGAATTAATCCTGCCTAGATCCTGTCCTTGTTGAGGGGACTGCATCGGTGAACCCGAGCTGAGGCGCCATCCGTTTTTCGTTTTCGAATCGGACCCCGGACTCCGGTGGGAGCACCGATTGCAGGTTGCGGCCTTCTCCGCGCTGGCCCCCCGGATTGGAGTAGTGGGGCGATCCGGGGACAAAGCGAACAACAGCGGTGGGCAGGGCTGGGCGACTCGCGTACCCCGTGCTTTCACTTTCGCTTTTGCGCTCTCCTTGCCCTCAAGCGAGGTAGGGTTGCGGAGCGGGGTGCGGTGGTGTGGCCTTGTCCAGGTGCCCGGCTGACCCGCCGGCCGTGAGTCGTCCTGCGGCCCAGTGGTCGCCCTCCCCCCCCCCCCCCCGGAACCCGTGAACTGGTTTATCGGCCCTTTCGAGGAGATTGGCACGACGGTGGGAGAGCAGGCATGTCCACCAAACAAGATGGCGACCGGGCGAAGGTGAAGACGACCCGCCGCGGCCCGGCGCCTCAATCCAACAGTATGGACCGCTACACCCTCCAGAAGGGATCTCCGGAGACATCGCGCACATCCCCGGCGGGCCCGACGGAGGCATCTGCTCAACCGGTGGATCTGACCCTCCGGGACGTCATGGGCGCCATCGCAGAGATGAAGGCCTCGGTGGACCAGCGCTTCGACACCCTAGCGCAAAAGATAGACTCGGTCCTGGTGGATGTTAGCCTTGTGAGGGCTGACTTGTCCAAAACCAACGAACGGGTCGATTCCCTGGCCCACACCACAACGAGCCTCACGACGGACGTGGTGGCCCTCCAAAAGGAGGTGCGCCGGCTTGGCCAGGCGAGCGCCCTGATGGACCGGCGACTGGAGGATTCCGAGGGTCGGGCCCGGAGGAATAACGTTCGCATTGTGGGGGTGCCGGAGGGACGAGAGGCGGAGGCGGCAGATCTTTTTGTGGAAGAATTGATCCTTACCCATCTCCAGCCCCGGGGGCTGAGTAAGCTTTTTGCGGTGGAACGTGCTCACCGGGTCCCTGGGGGCAGACCTAAGGCCGGTGCCCCGCCGCGGCCTCTCATTGCCCGGATTTTTAATTTTCGGGACAGAGACGCTATCCTGCAGACCTCCAGGCAACAGGGACCGGTCAAGCTTGATAACATGGATGTGCATTTCTACCCAGACTTTACTCCGGCGGTCCAAAAACAGAGATTGAGTTTTCTTGGAGTTAAACGTCGCCTACGGGACCTGAACCTTAAGTACTCAATGCTTTTTCCAGCTAAGCTAAGGGTGGAGGTGGATGGGCGCACGCACTTTTTTGACCGACCCGAGGCGGCTGGGGACTGGTTGGACACTCTGCCTGGAGATCGGGGCCGAGGGGGTGGGGGGGTGCGGTTGGCGGGGAGGGCCCGCCGGATCAGAACTGAGGGGTTACGAATAGGCCTGGCTCTGGACAACATTCCTTTACCATTTACGGATCGTTTATGTTCCCCTCCTATGGAGGTCGTGTGGGGTCTGTTGGGGGCTTCCCTCCTCCTCTGGGGGACTAGTTAGTTTTTCATCTATGGGGCGACAGGCACGCTGCACTTTGGGGGGGCTGTCTGGGCTCATGCAGGGGTGCAGGGAGGGGGGAGTTCTGTTGGGATGGGGGGGTGGGGGGGATGTGGTGTTTGTTTGCACCGCAAGGCAAGCCCTTTACTGTATTGTTGCTCTCGAGATGCTCTGTGGGGGACGACTGATTGCTTCTACGTATGATGGGGGGTAGGGATTTGACTGTGTTGTCGTGGAATGTTAACGGCCTGGGGGACAGGATTAAGCGTGGTGTGGTCCTGCAGTACCTGAAACGTATCTCACCAGATGTTATCTTCCTGCAGGAGACACACCTTATAGGTAACTCCTTTCATGCCATGAATCGGCGAGGATATCGATTAGTGGCCCACTCGGGCTTCACCTCGGGCTCGCGGGGGTGGGTATCATGATTAAGAACTCGCTCCCGTTGGAGATTGATGAGGTGCGCCATGATGAGAGGGGACGCTACACTGTTCTGGTGGGTAGAATGGAGGGTAGAGTGTTTGTTTTTATATCAGTGTACGTCCCGCCTGGGTTACAATCTACTACATTTGCGGACTTGGGGCGCCTCCTCCTGGACCTCCCGGGTGGCCTGCTGGTGGTTGGGGGGGACTTTAATGCGGTAGTTTCTGGGTCTATGGATCGCCATCCCCCTAGGGACCTCCCCCGGGCACAGGCTTGGCTGTCCGGCCTTTTAGATACACTGGGCCTGGTGGATTGCTGGCGACTAAAGCATCCCGCACAGCGGCAATACACCTTCCACTCGGGTGCCCATGGTAGCCTCTCGCGGCTTGATTACATCCTTGTCCCGGCGGCCTATGCTGGGAGGGTGGGAGAGGTGTGCCATCTGGCGCGGGGCATTTCAGATCACTCCCCATTGCTGTTCCATTTCGATGTCTTCCCTAGGGGGGAGGGCAGGGTGGCTCCAATCAATGCTTGGTACTTGCGTGACCCCACTATTCGTGCCGACTTGATCAAATCCTTACAGCGATACTTTGATGAGAATGTGGGGTCTGTCCCTTCGGCCATCTCCCTGTGGGAGGCTTTTAAGGTAGTTCTCAGAGGGGAGGCCCTCTCCTTTATCTCCCATGCCCGGAGGCGCGAGCGGGAGGAGGTAACCCGGGTGGAGGCCGAAATTGTGGAACTAGAGGGGGACCTGGGGAGCGGGGTCACAGACGCCAAGTTGCATGTTCTGCACCTCAAGCAGGCGGCCTATAGGGCCCTCGTCACGGAGGCGGCCAGGGGCCTCAGTAGAGAGCAACAGGGGCGACTGTATGATGTGGGTGATAAGGCTGGTAAATTGATTGCGTGGTTGGACAAGAGGGAGAGAGCGAGTCGTGTGGTTCCTTTGATTGAGGGGATGGATGGTGTGCCTGTCACCGAGCCGGAAGCCATTGTCTCCTGCTTCGCGGATTACTTCCGCGAGGTGTACTCCCCGGTCTCTCCCTGCTCGGAGGAAGATTCCCATGCCCTGCTTCGGGATATCGCGCTGCCCTCCCTTACGGTGGAGGACAGGGATTTGCTGGACGCTCCTCCCACCTCGGACGAAATTGCCCTGGCTATTCGCTCGGTCGCATCCGGCAAGGCCATGGGCCCCAATGGTATCCCCATCGAGCTTTACAAGCTGCGACCGGATGTACTGGCGCCCCACCTGCGCGCGATGTTCCTGGCGGCCCACTCGCAGGGTTCCCTCCCGCCGGACCAGCGTCTGGCCACAATCGTGGTGATCCACAAGGAGGGGAGACCCCGTGAGCGGGTTACATCCTATAGGCCTATCTCGCTCTTAAACGCGGAGCCCAAAATCCTCGCCAAGGTACTGGCCAACCGGCTGGTTGGCGTGGTGGGCGATTTGGTCCACCAAGACCAATCTGGCTTTATACCCCATCGTAACACGGCTCTTAATCTGCGACGCTTGCACGGGGTGCTCGCGCGTGTCCCGTTTGTGCGGGAGCCGGCCATCTTGGCGTCCTTAGACGCCACTATGGCGTTTGACACGCTTGAATGGCCATACATCTGGGCGATGCTGGCGAAATTTGGATTTGGACCGGGATTCATTAGCTGGGTCAAATTGTTGTATTCGGGCCCATTGGCGCAGGTGGTGGTGAATGGGCGAGTCTCGGCCCCCTTCGCGCTGGGGCGGGGCACGCGTCAGGGTTGCCCCTTGTCACCGCTCTTGTTTGCATTGGCCTTGGAGCCCTTGGCGGAGTGGCTGCGGTGGCACCCCTCTATCCGTGGTCTCCGCTGGACCCCCGAGCATGAGGACCGCGTGTCCCTCTACGCCGATGATATCCTTTTGTATCTCGCCTCCCCGCGTAACTCGTTGATTGTCCTGGTTGATGTTCTGCGCTCCTTCGGTCGTAACTCAGGCCTTGTCATCAACTGGGCGAAATCCTGCGTGTATGTGCTTTCCGGGGAGGCTCCGGCCCTACCACGGGACTGCCCGATCCAGATTGCCTCCCAGGGGTTCCGGTACCTGGGTATATATATTACTCTAGACCCGGAGGCCCGCTACGAGCGGAACTTGCTACCCCCCCTCCAGCGCTTGCGGGAGGACGTTGCGCGTTGGCGGCGTCTTCCGCTTTCGCCGCTTGGCCGAGCGGCCTTGTTTAAGATGATGTCCTTGCCGCGCTTTCTGTATGCGCTTCAGAACACTATGGACTTGGTTCCGGCGCGCTACTTCCGTGAGGTGGAGAGCCTGCAGCGGCGCCTGTTCTGGGACGGGAGGCCGCGTATTGCTCTGGCTAAATTGACGCTCCCGTGGTACGATGGGGGAGTTGCCCTCCCGGACATTAAACGGTATTACTGGGCCTCCCAGCTAGCTGCGATTAATCATGGCCTTTACGGGCCCGCCCTGAACCCGGCATTTGAAATGGACAAGATGCTCCTGCCCGGTGGCGACTACAATCGAGCGCTCTACTCTGGCGCGCCCGACTCCCGTCTGACGGGACCGACGCGTGTCATGGTGCGTGTCTGGCACGCGGCTAATGCAGCTATGGGGTGGAAGGACCGTTTGACCCGGGCGACGCCGCTGTATGCGTCTGAGAGGTTGGGCTCCCTGTGGACATCGAAGGGCTTCGAGAAGTGGGACACGATCGGAATCAGTACAGTGGGAGACCTCTGGACGAGGGGTGGATTCAAAACTTTTGAGACGCTGCAGACGGAATTTCAGCTGCAAGGCAGTGAGTACTTTCGGTACTTACAAGTCCGCCACGCGCTGGGCTCCGTCTTCCCTGATGTCGCGTCCATTCCGGAGTCTTCCCCCCTGGAGGACAGAGTGCTGGATGGCCATGTCCCAGACAGCACGATCTCCCTTATATATAAAAAACTGATCAACGACAGATCGTGCCTGCTGACTAGTCTCCGCGAGGCCTGGGTGGCCGACGGGCTGGAACTGGACGACGAGGACTGGATTTCCGCAGTGGCCTCTCCGAAGGAGGTGGCCATCCCGGCTCGCCTTCGCTTCGTCCAGCTTAAGATCCTCCACCGGGTTTACGTGACGGGGCCAAGGCTTCTACGTATGGGCTTTGTTGGTGACGGATTGTATAAGCGTGGCTGTGGTGCCTTGGCAACTTTCATGCATATTCTGTGGGAATGCCCACAGGTGGAGCGATTCTGGCGTGGTGTGCATGAGGTTTTGCGTGTGGTGACGCGTGTTGCGCTGTTGCCTGAAGCGAGGAGATGCTTGCTGAATGTGTGGGAACCAAATGACTATTCGGTCCCGCAGACGCGGTGGGTGACTCTGGGATATATGATAGCTAAGCGTGACATTGCTCAATTGTGGGGATCCCAGAGGCCCCCAGCGGTGTTGGCCTGGAAAGAACATATGGATTGGTGTATGTTTCGTGAAAAGGTAGTGTATGTGGCGAGGGGTAAGCCTGGGGCGTGGGTGAAAATCTGGGGCCCCTGGAACGCCTATCGCGGGGGTATTTGTGAGCCGCCACTGCTGCCGGCCGCCTCTCCAGCTCCGTCCCCCTAGCCGACCCCCTCCCTCAGCCACGGGCATGTGGTTCCCCAGTCCCTGATCTATTCCCATTCCCCTCTTCAGAGTTTGGCTGCTGGTTGGGATCCCCCACTTAAGGAGCACGTGCCGTCACTTTGGATGGCGGGTTGCCTTGCGGGTGTGGTTTTTTGTGTTGTTTTGTTTTGAAGAAAGGAAACCGTATTGTGGGCTTGGAGTTATGTGGCCTGCGCTATTGATATCTCCTGATTTACCGATCTGCACCGCCAAAAGACTCTTACTGTATGTATGTCATATGCTTCCGCCACTCTAGCGGCCGGCCGGATGGTTGTAGGCCCATACTTGTACCTCTTCTAAAATGTAATAAACGGTTTCAAAAAAAAAAAAAAAAAAAGAATAGAATACCTCTGTTCTGAATGCCTCGTGTGCCTCAATCACGAAGGTAACGTTCCCGCCCATTGCCGGGAGGGCGTAGTTTAATAATTTCAGAGTAACTGCATGTCTGCAATTTTCTAAAATGTTAAGAGCACCCTCCTACTCAACTTCCTCTGCACTCTTACCAGTGTCTCCATTGTTAGACATTGTGGGAGAAAGTAGTAAGAAAGAGAGAAAGTTTTGCGCAATGTGGGGACCTATAGTCCTTCAAGCTTGATGTAACCTATACGTAGGGTAAACCTACTCAGGTGAGGCAGATTTCCCTTCCCAGTCCAGACTTCTCTGGTTAAATGTGAGTACTGTTGTACTTGTCTTTTGGCACAATGTGTGTGGGAGGATTGAATAAGCAGCAGAACTGAACACAATAAAGATGCAAAAATAAAATTATGTTTCAGACCCATGAACGCAAAAACTAGAACTGGTCCTCTGTTTTCATTCCTAGAAGCACAGAAAGTGGCACACTTGATGCTGTAGTCAGTTTCCTGCAAAGTAAAAAAGTTTAAATCTGACTCCTCTTAAGGTCCTGCCCAGAGGAACCACTCCGCATACTCAACAGGAAGGGGACATAAGTGACTTGAATAAGTAGATTTATGAAGTGTGCTAAAGACGCATGACACATTAAGGGCTGTGTATTTTTTTCCTGGCATAACTTTTACCCCATGTATTGGCCACTTTGTAACAAGGCCAAGTTTTCTACCTTTAAGAACCTCTAAGTTGAGGTCTGATCCTCACATTTAGAGGTCTCATGTAGTCCCCCTGAAACCAGGGTCGCCCAATTTGTCCAAGAAAAAAACAACTTGGAAAGGATATGGTAAGGTCTTTGTCAATGAACCTCTGTAACTGGTCATGGAGTAGATTTTCTAGAATTTTAGGCTGTCTTAACACAAAACAATAATTATTCAGATCACCTGCCCATAGTGACATTTCTTAATTTTTTTTAATGGGCCTCAGCATGGTTTGTTTTTATACTAGCAACTATTGTGTACTCTAAGCAACCCTTGACTGAATAAAATGGTTCTCTGTTTTTTTTCTTTCATTTTGGATTCCAGGAAGAGATCACTGGGTGACCCAGAAGGACACATTTCTAAAATAAATTACAAATGCTGCCCGTGGCTCCACGTTCACTGGCTTAAAATATAATATTGTGTTTGAAAGTGATGCTTGGTTGTACAAGAGGAGAAAGATTTTCTTGCAAAATCCCTATATAGATTATTAAAATTCTGTCTTTGAAATGAAATATACTTACACACAGCTTTTGGTGGTATTGTTGAGATCTGTCTTGCCTTGATATGAAATAGCTTTTTTTATAGATGTGGCTCACTGCTGATTTGCTCAATATCAATTCCATTATAGATGGGCACTTCCCAAAGTCAACAAGGTCCTGGTGGTTGTAATCCGGGCCACCTGATATACCTCCACAAAACATTGTTGTCCAGAGATTTTTATTTTTGATTTGTGTATTTGGATCTTTAGAGAGGGAGCTTAGCTTGGGTAGACATTGCTGATCCGGGCCGAATTTTTCTGGACAACATTTTTAACAAGCCTTTGCAATGCAATAGGTCTCGCAATTGCGAGAGTTTGAGCTTTTGGCATTGTTAATGACAATGCTTTTTAGTTATGTGTTGGTTTTTAAAACATAGATAAAAGGCATTATCATTTAAAATGCCAATAGCTCAAACTCTCACAAATGCGAGACCTATGGCATTGCAAATGCTTGTTAAACTTTTGACTCTGAGTTAGTACTGGAAACCCAGGACCACGGAATATGCAATTTCTATGCTTGTAACCTCAAAACAATATGCAAAATACAGAAACCAGTGTACATCAAACAAAAATACAACTATGCAATACTTTTTAATTCACAAACAAAAAAAAATCCATTGAAATTTTGATTTTAAAGGGAAGGTTGAAGCTTCACAAAATGTGGTTTTATTTCTAAATTGCAAAATAATATGCTAGACCGTGGCATTTCCCTTTTTCTTTTTTACTCCAAATGCTTGCTATTTTTTTCAGAGCATACCAGTGCTTCAACCATTGTCCAAACCGGCTACTGTTTGCTGTGCTCCCCCAAATCAAGCCAAGATTTCCAATTTCATTTATAGCCTCCGTTTCAAAATGCTTCACATGTACAGACTATTTTAAATGTTTTCAGTTTTCCATTTTGCTTTTTTATAAGTATGTTTTAGTAATCAGCTACTATTATTTAATTTCATAAACAGTCATGGACTCCCTTGGGTAGGTGTTGTTGAACCCAATGGGTCTGCAGGCTGTAGGTTAAAAAGCTTACCATAGAGCTAAAGACCAGGCTTACTTACAGCATGGCCCAGTACTGCTACTCTTATCTGGAACCATCGCGCCTGGTGGTTCTCCAAGATGTTCCTTTTTCTTTGAAGCACCTCATTGGAGCAATCAGGCTGGCGGAGTTAAATGCGGCTCTCATAAGTAGAGAGACCTGCGTGCTGAAGGCTTCCCAAAGTCACAGGGGCACAGTTTGGGCATTTTGCAGAGTAAGATCTTGTAAATTGCAAAGCACCACTCAAAAACACAACCAGCACCAGACTTAAATCTTTCAAATTCAACAACACGGCTGCTTACTAATTCCACATGAAAAGACTGTATGAAATCACGGGTCATGGCCCCCAAAGGGCTAGCAGCCAAGAAGGGATGACAATTTAAGGTGTTGGCATTAGTTCATACTCCAGCTCTTGATAGCCCATCCCCCCCCCAACACCGTTTAGACAATATTTTCCCATACTCGGAAACAGGTGCGGTGACCTTCAACTGTGAGATTGAGTGTTCCGCCATGTCGTCCACCACCACATATTTCTAACTCAAAGAATGGCTCTTTGAGCTTCCAACCTTCAATCTGTAAGCCTGCCTTTAAACCAGTACCCCTCTGGTTGTTTTGTTTAGGTCATCCTGTCTAGAACCTGGACGCTTCTGTCATAAGCCCTATAAACTCCAGCAACAAGTCAATATGGAAATGAAACCAAGGTGTCAAAAATACCTGGTGCTCAGTGGTTAGGTTCCGGGGTTAAAATCTAGTCAAGCTTGGTTATCCACATGTTAATTCTTCCAATTACTTAAAGAGAGTAGATAGAGGAAGACAACAGACCTATAGGTGCAGACCCTCTTCAGGGTTAAAGGGCACATAAAATGGGGGGCTGTAGAAAAGCTTCTCCTGAGACTTTTTATGCTTTTTATGTATACATTGTGTTCCCAACTGAAGTGCCTCAAGGGGTTTGATTTTAATTGTGGAAGCAAACAAACCAATAACGCTAATTTACAAGGACTCTCACAAAACATTAAATAATTGGCACAATTAAAGTCAAATGTGCTCCTCCAGTTCAATCAAGGAATGCACCAGCAAAAGTTACACAAGTTGTCTCGTGTTGGGCAAGCAAACAAAACTTGCAAAAGAATTTGCCATCAAAACCCCACGATTCATAGTCACAGAACAGTCCTGCCAAAGTGTTTCTGCTTTCGATGAGCGATTTTCACTGCTTGTAGGATAACTTCTGTACAAGCATCTTTGTCTTTAGTCACTGTGAGAAGTGGGAAATATGTGAAGTTCGCACCCTGCACTACCCCAAAACGCTGCAAGTGAATGCCCCTCTCTGTTGTCTGGGAAGAGTTTTTTTTTATCATCTTAGGTTAAATGTGTGCTGGAAGTATTCAAACCCTATACGCCATCGAGGAGTGCATTATTACACACCTTTACTGCCGAGAGAAAAGACTATAAAATAGCTCGTGCTGTGTCTGTGATGAAACCACCTGAGCTACTAACCATAAGAAATTACCCCCACAGCACTACCGGGCAGCAGAAACAGGAAAAATGCAAACTGCCGCACAAGGGGGTACATGATGCGGCCCACCGGGCCTTTGGGAGAGACCACAGCAGACTGCTGCATGGGGGGGTTACAAGATGCAGCCCACCGGGCCTTTGGGATATACCACAACAAATACTGCATGGGAGGTACATAATGCGACCCTGGCCCACCGGGCCTTTGGGATATACCACACCAAACTGCTACATGGGGGGGTACATGATGCGACCCCGGCCCACCGGGCCTTTAGGATAGACCACAGCAAACTGATGCATTGGGGGGGGGGGGTACATGATGCGGCCCACCGTGACTTTGGGATAGACCACAGCGAACTGCTGCATGGGGGGGGGTACATGATGCGACCCTGGCCCACCGGGCCTTTGGGATAGCCCACAGCAAACGGATGCATGGGGGGGTACATGATGCATCGCACCACGCCTTTGGGATAGACCACAAGAAGACACCTGCAGCTGAGAAAGAACATGCAAATGAGAGGAATTTCCGGATTGCCGTTGTTGATTACAGACATTTCCAGAGGCCAACAAATTAACTGCATTTCTACCTATCCTGGCCACTGCACGTGTGCCCGCCACTGGTCCTTTGTCCAGCAAATTCAGCCTCACACCAAGAATTCCTCTCAAGCCACTTCCAACCGTTTGTAGAGCTACAGAGACATAAGTTAACAAGTAAATAGATATCCGCCTTGCATTTCGCCTCAGAAACATACCGTGAAAGTACAGTGGCCCCAAACCACATAGCGTATGAGGCCTGTCAGTATGGCAGCTCGAAATAACATGACCTATGTAAGTAGCACGACCTGCCGGTATGGCGGCCCAGAAATACATGGTACATGTAAGTAACACGCCCTGTCAATAAGGCAGCACAAAAACAAACTGGGCAAGTAAACTGTCCTGTTTCATGCCAGCCCAAAACACGTGGTTCATGAAAGTAACATGGCCTCTAAGTATTGCAGCACAAAAACACATGGTTTATCTAAATAGCATTATCTTGTCAGGACACAGGCCACAAAACACATTATCCATGTAAAGAGCGCGCCTGTCAGCCTAGCAGCACAAAAAGAGCTAACACATGTAGGTAGCATGGCCTCACAATATGTTGGCCCAAAAACACATGGCACATTTAAGTAGCACGAACTGTAAGCAAGTCAGTACACAAAAAAACACCTTCCGCATGCAAGGAGCATGGCCTGTCAGACTGGTGGCATAAAAACACGACACCTGTAAGTAGCATCCTCTATAATGACGGTGGCTCAGAGACCTTTAGCGCCTGTATCACAACACTGCCTGTCAAAAAGGCGGCCAAATTACACATGTAAGCAGCACAGTGTAGCTTGTGAATATGGAGGCCCAAAAACACATGGGTTATGTAAGTGGCATGATCTGTCAATATAGCGGCCCACAAACTCAATGCACATGTAAATAGTATGGCTTCTCCAATTATGTGAACCAAAAGCCCTTCTCCCTCCGGAAGTACCAGGACAAACTACATCGAGAAGAAACTCGAACACCATGAAACTTCCAGCACCAGACAAGGGGGTAGGGCACACTGTTTACTATTGACAAGGACGGCACCAGAGAGGAGGCACTCAGTAAGCAACGAACTGTGGTCGAGGGGTGGGGACATCGATGCGAGAGAGGCACTCACCTGCTGCTGGCACCAGCTTGAGTGGCCCGATCTGCCGGATTTGGAAGGATGTCCTGGCCTCATGTCAGCTGGGGGTCTTGGCCCCGCCCACACAGGGCAACAGCAGCATTAGAAAGAGGTGTCCCAGACCCTCAAAGCAGCACCAGCGGGCAACGAAGTCCGGGGGGCACCCTCCTTGGAACTTCAACCACTGCACCTGTCAGCTGGCCTTGCGACGGGCACCGATGCCAGGGAACCATCTTCAATTGAGGGAGGGGTAATTATGGAATGGAGGGGAGAGCGAGCAGGTGCAGGGAGTAAAGTTGGAATAGGGTTTACCTACAACACACATGCTTATGTACATGCCTACCAATGTTAACCTCTTCTGTATGCAAAGGGGATTGAGTACTTTCGGTAAGAGAATATACATATATATTATATGCATGTTTATATGTATATATTATATGCATGTATATATGTACACAGAAGTGCCCCAAAATAAGCCACCATTTGCTTAGTATGCAAACACACTGTACATATAACAAAGTGAAACCTTCTTTCCTTTCCACTCAATTTGCATGTAAACACATGCATGTACAAGTCACATAATCATATGCTACCTTCCACGTTCTGGCAATACCATAAACAGGGAAAGGTAGGGGCTGACTTCAAAATGTCACCAGCATACGTTATTGTCACTACCAAAAGCAGGCATCAAACAAGGGATACATACGCACACAAAGCAACCAGGCACCCCGAAAACCCTTAAGCCGTATCTACACAAGGCATGAAAGCTTGGCCCACGAAAAATACGAAAAGTTTCTGGTTATCTTAAACAAGAGCTAGTGGTTGGGAAAGAGCATAATAAAAAGGCACTCATAAAATAAAAGAACCAAATCGCACTTTAACGTACATAAATATGAATGAGCCTAGGAAATATAACTGTTTTCAATATGCATCTGGTTAACCGCTGTCTGACAACTGTAAAATATAGGGTTTCAGGGTCGCATCTAGAAATATTTAGTCACACTCACAAATATGTATAAGATTGTGTATATATGTGTATACTTTTCTGGAAGTGGAGATGTATAGATACCTACTATGTACACACAACGGGAAACCGCATTCTCGCTCAAAAAGAACAAGTAGTACGCAACACAATGTATTTCCTGTGGGGACTATTTACACTTCACTCCCTCCACAATCGCTAAACACCGCTCCACAATCTATGCACAGTATATGAACCTGGAAAACCTCCCCGGTGGAGGAGTAAAAATTAACAATGAATAAAATAAATACAATAAAGATATGGGGGGAGGGGACTCGGGGCATAGTCCCTAAATAAACATAGTACATATGTACTTTATAAGGAGTAACAAATAGCAAAAGTGCTATACTTCTCCCCTTACAATAGTACATACGTACTGTAAAAGAACTAAATAATAGCAAATATGCTACATCTGTCCTCTTATAACAGCAGGTGACGTTTTTAAAAATGTCACACCTAGCCACCTACATGGCTCCTAAACAAATCAATAACAAATTTGTAAAAAGGCATAACACAGATGGTACTATGCTTTTCATACTGATCCCAAAAATATATACGGTAATGTATATAAACACACAACAAGCATGGCTTGAAGAAGATAAAATAAATAAATCGCCTTCTAAAGGTCAACAAGTGACCCTGCACACTCGACACGATCAACACATACAAACAATATTATACTTATTCAACAGGCAGACACAATCAGAAGCCACAAAAGAACAAGCATTGAAAATGCAATATGTCTCGCCTTTGATTAAGTTAAAGCCATTTGCTTTGTTACGGAAAGTGATACATAAGGAAAAGAGAGTATTAAGAATGAGGGGGATGTTCGAGGATGTGTCCTATCCTGTCTGATCTAAACGCTTCATACTATCCTCACATGTATCTAAACTTAACAATACATGTTTATGGCAGAAATGGCGAAAGGGGAGGGGAATAAGGGCTGTACCAATGGCAAACACCTACCTTATTTAGAGAAGATTTTTGTACAGCGCTGTATGTGGTTCTTAGCAGAGGTGGGCGAGCGGCCTAAAGCTTGAGCCAGGGAGAGGATGTGGCCTAACTGGCTAAGGCGGTCTATCTCAAATCTGTGGAACCGGGTTCGAGTCTCTGCAGTGACGCTCAACATACTGTGGTTCTGGGCAGATCACTTAATCTCCCCGTGCCTACCAAAAATGAATGTGTCCTTGTGTTACGTAACTGGTGTTCATGTAAAGTGCTCTGATACCTTTGGGTCGAGTTTACGCTAGGTAAAAAACTGGAGAGAAAAAAAAAAAGATGCTTGGCTGTGGCTAAGCTAGAGGTCATCTTCGGCCATCAAGCCCAAAAAGAGATGAGCTGTTAAGTGGCTTCTTCCTGCCAACCATACTCAAACCTAACGTGCTAAGAATAAAAGAAAAAAAGCATTATCTCAGGAGAGAGGTAGAGATATCCACCTGGTGCCTGCGTGGCAGTGTGAAACCAGAAAACTTGGGATTCAGCCCGGCTTCCCCACTTGACAAAATTGTGTAATCCTAACCAAATATTTAATTTCAACATGCATCTTTAGTTGTCATTATTGTATTTGAGGGCACTTTGAAATACATGTGCTCAGGGTGTGTTATACAAACACCTCTCATCATGGTGTCTGATTTAAATAGACTACAATGTTGCTCCATGTAAGCATCTAGACCACGTATAGGGTGCACATAACAGCTAACTTGCCTCTTATTTAACTAACGTCAATGCCGCCATACCTGGGCATGAATATTTTTAGGCTAATTTTTTTTAAAATGTCACTTTTAATACATGCCTTTCAATGCAGTGAGATAATCTAATGTACTGTTGAAACACTCGCACACATTAAAGGAATCCACTTTTCTGAATTGCTAAGTGTCTTCATATGATTTACATGCCAAAAACGTGAGGGCTTAGCCCGGCTCTAGTTTGGCTCTCTTAATGTATTGGCTAGCCCGTCTCTAGTCTTGAGTTACTTCAAAGCGCTTCTAACAATAACAGTCTGAATGTGAAGATTTTGGGGTCCAGTCGGTAACTCCTGGTCTAGCTCTAAAAACATAACATAACATAACACGTGTATTTGTAAAGCGCACGTTCACCACTACGGGTATCTTGGCGCTGAATAACAGATGTTTATTGTTACCCAACTCAATGGTACTCATTTTATCGACCTCAGATGGGTGAAAGGCTGAGTGGACCCGCCGGGATTTGAACCTGTGACCATGAGGTCGAACACAGGTCCCTGCAGCAGACGCATTAGTCCACTGAGCCACCAGACCCGGCGATATGAGGATGACTAGAAGTCACATAATACGATTTTTGTGGCCGGGGGCAGTAGGAGGGACAACACTGGAATAAGGTGCCCCCATTCTCTGGTCAATCGCTCCATCCGCAAGCAGTCTTTCTGCACCTGGTAGTACAGCACACATTTCCTCTTTAGAATCAATCGTAAAACTGGTACAGAGATGCCACGTATGGGGGAGGGTGGGTGGGAGGGTTTGAGGGGGGATTGCTAAGTTTGAACGCTCACTGACAGAATCACACATGTACACACATAGACAAACACACCTATATACAGAACACGCAACTGCTCACCAATTCCCATTCATGCATGGACATATATACAATATCAAACCAATAACATACATGTTCTAATGATTGCAAACACATTTACAAAGATACAGAGACAGGCTCCGGATATGCACATACTTGTATAAATGCATGCACACTGACGAGCACACGTACCATGCACTTATGCGCTTCCACGCATGCTCGTCATACAAGTTCCCGAGGGCACTGAGTGACCAACTCAAACACACCTAGACATGCTGGGCTGGGTAATCACCAGCCTCGGGTCACAAGCTCCACTCAGCTGTGTCTGTGAAGTGCTCATCCGCCGGCTAGGACTGGGTTAACCCGTGTGCCTCCTCGCCATTGGTGGGCAGGAAGAACCGAGCACTGAATGCGCTGGAGAGCCGCACGGGGCTGATGCAGACACCTCCTGCTCTAGGTGGGCACCCCGGGAGATGCGCCTACTGTGGGGATACTGCTGGAGAGGCGGGCTGCTCGCTGATGCCATCTGGCATGGATGACCAGCCTCCGGGCAGTGCCAGCCAAGGTGCGTGAGCACAAGGAGTAGAAGCCGGTCAGTGAGGGATGCAATGCTGCAGATGGGCCGACGATGACCTTGGTGGGCAGATGTGCCGGAGTCTGGAGAGGGCCCACTGACCCTCAGCTCAGAGCCCCTGGCTGGGCACCGTAGAGCTGCAGTGCAGTCTGCTGTCCGGTGCACGGGACTGTCTGCAACAGCACCAATAAACAAGCTAGCAGCACGCCCTCCTACGTCATGGGAACAAAGATGGCGTCGGCCTGTCCAGATGGGCTGTCCTAAAAGTGGACATGGCGGTAACCGAAAACCTCGATTTTCAATCACAGGCCAGCGTTTCACATAAACAATGACGCCTGCCAATTGAAAACAAGGGCGGGGCTTAAAGTCCCTTCCGAAACTGTATTGATTCCAAAAGACCCTCACATGGCGAGTGCAGTGCATGCGCGCTGCTAACACCAGGCGAAACCTAAAAAATTATCTGAGTGGTTTTACACACACAAAGGGGGTTGTAGCCTGACCAGGAGGATCGGGTTTCACAACCACCCATCAGGGAAAAGAGAAAATAATAAAAAGCACTTTCTGACTCCAACCACTAGATGTACAGTATGTGAATCTAGAAGAGACCAGCTATAAAATTATTGTAACAGGTAAGTAACTAGTTTCTTCTCATTTGTTTGTTGTAAGCATCTAGTGGAGAACGAGCATTGTTTTTTTCCTCACTCTCTTGTTTGTTTAAGGGTTTATATCGTTAGCCACATATTATTTGGTCACAAAGTTGTGTAGTCGCACAGGCTCAGTGTTAGAAATGGGGGTCTCTAGTTGGCAAGGGCTTGCACCTTTGTCCTAGTAGGGACCCTTCTTCCTTGTCACAATAAGGGAGTTACACACCTAAAAAAAAAAAACCTGCTCACCCCCTTGGTAGCTTGGCATGAGCAGTCAGGCTTATCTTAAAGCCAGTGTGTAAAGCATTTGCACATAACTGACAGTAATACAGTGTAAGCACTACAAAAGGACACCACACCAGTTTAGAAAAATAGCCAATATTTTTATATACAAGACCAAAAATGAGAAGAATCCACAATACAGTACTTAAAAAATCTACAGTTATCAAAATATGCTTTAAAAACAGTAACTTGATTTCGATAGGTCCGTCCGGGGCTATCACGGCGTCGTAAGCAAACAAATCCAAACAGTGCAGGCTGGTCACGGCGTCGCGAACCAGCTACGGTGTCGGGAAGACCCGCAAACAGTACCTGTTAGAGATGCAGGGCACCGAGGCCCTTGAAGTCACTCGCGTTGCAGATCAAGCTCCTTTCTGTTGGGATCAGGAGCGCGGCCATCGGCAGGCGTCAGGTGCTGCAGTTTGAAGTGCAGCGGTGTGGTGTGTGGTGCCCTCAGGTCGCGTGCGAGCAGCGGCTCGGTGGCGGCATCAGATGGCGTCGGTGAGACCAGGGTCGCGGAGCGAGGTGAAGGCGGTGCTCGTTGCGGTGCTGGCAGGTCATGGTGCAAGCGTCGGCGTTGCTGAAGCGCTGTCATCGGCTGACGAACAGGAGTCGATGGTGCTGGCGTCGGTAGGCCATGGTTGCGGTGCGTCATGTAACTTTATGAGTGGTGCCCTCGAACCACGGTGCAAGTAGCGGCGCCGATTTCGGCGTGGAGCAGGGGTGTCGGGGAGGCCAAGGCATCGTCGTGAAGCGAGACGGTGCGGAGTGAGGTGCCCACAGGTCACGGTGCGAGCAACGGCTCGGTGGCGGCATCAGCAGGCGGCGTCTGAGACCAGGGTCCCCGTGCGGCGTTGTGGTGGTGCTCTCTGCTGTGCCCAGGCTTTGGCGTGAGGCGGTGCAGAGTGCGGTGCCCACAGGTCCCCGTGCGACCAGCAGCTCGGTGGCGGCGGCGGCAGGTGGAGTCGGTGAGAGCAGGGACGAGTGGTGACGGTGCCCTCTGTGGTGCCTTCAGGACACGGAGTCTGCATCGTAGACGTCTAATTGCTTTTCTTATGTCGCAGCACAAAATGCACAGTCCCCAGTGCTGAAGGCAGAAGAGCTTGAAGTTTTTGCTGTACCTGAGACAGGCTCTACCTCAGGCCTTTGAAGAAACTCACAAAAGTAGATTGCAGAAAGACAGAAGCAGCCACTGTAGGCCAACACAGCAAAGCACACAGCAAAGTGGTAGTCCGTCCTCACAGCTTCTCCAGCTCTTCTTCTTGGCAGTATTCTTGATCCAAAAGTGTTCTAAAGTTCAGGCGTCTGGGCCCCAGTATTTGTATCCAAAAATCCATTGATCCTCTAGGCAGAGGGTGTCTGTGCCCAGCCAGAATCAGTTCTGCCTTCTCTGGTGTGATTTCCCGGCAGGGGTGGAGACTGCATTGTCAGAGGCAGACCAGGCCCTTTGAGGTGCAAAGAAATCTCCTCCCTCTTCCCCCATCGCAGCCCAGGTCTATTCAGCCCTTTCCTGACCTACCTAGACTATCGGGAGCCACCCTTGCTTCCTAGCCATCTGTCATCCAAAGCCCAGACAGGCAATCCACATTCCAACAGAGGCACACGGGATGACTGAGCAAGAAAATACCTACTTCCTAAAAGTGGTATTTTCAAACACAGAATGTAAAAATCACCTTTACTAAAAGATGCATCGTTAATTCGGAGTTCAGGCATACTAAATTTAATTTTCCCTCCTAGTTCCCAGGGCCAGTTATGTTTATAAGATGTTATAAACAAACTTCCCATTCTGCCCTATGAGGAACAGGTAGCCTTGCAATAGTGAAAAAACGAAATGGGCTGTAATTAACTATAAGGACACACACCAGGGCATGTCCTACCTTTCACATACACTGCACCTTGCCCACAGGGGTACTTTGGGCCTACCTTAGGGGTGCCTGACATGTAAGAAAAGGGAAGGTTAGGGACTGGTCAGTGTGTACGCGGGCTAAGTCGACATGACAGTTACAAACTGCTCGCAGACTCTGCAATGGCAGGTCTGATGCACCTTTTCCAGGCTACTCACGTGGGTGGCACAATCTGTGCTGCAGGCCCACGCGTAGGATTTGGCCCTGGCACACTCAGTGCACTTTACTGGGGCTGACAAGAAAACCAAACAGCCAATCATGGAACCACCAATCCATAACATACTTTACCACAGGAGCACTTGCACTTTACCACTGATCAGCAGCGAGAAAAGTGCGCAGAAACACTACGTCAGCAAAAACAGATTCAAAACCCGGGAGGGCAGAAAGCAAAAACTCTGGGGAAACCCGCCAAAAGCTGCCAAGTCTAACTCTCAGTCATTTCAAAGGGGTTTCCTTGCTGCTGCATGAAATGAAGAATGTAGTCAACCTGTTTATTAAAACGTCCCCTTCTCTTTCCCACATGTTCATGGTGAGGAACAGTTTCAGGATGGTCCATTAATTCTGAATTTGTCATCTCTCATTAAGTCCAAAATCTAAATCTTTCAGGACATTTCGTAAAATGGTTACTGCTAATTTGACTGCGACCTGTGATCTTTTGTCAGCAAGAGCTTCAGGAATCAACTCAGCTGAGAACACCATAAGTGGCTCATTCTTTTTGTTAGATTGACCAAAAACAATTGTCATTGTCCATTAGCACCAGAAAAATCTTACTTTGATTGTTATGGATCAATACAGTTTCATCAATGTTGACCATTATTTCTCAGATCTCACTGAATGTGAACCTGTAGCCAGCACTTGAGTGGCTTTAAAATTTCATGTGCTTTTTCGAAGAGTGCAAACTTAACTTAAGGCTTGCGGTTATGTTGCTGCTGGGAGCTCATTGTACATTAATATTTTCAAATGTATGCACACATGCAGTTTGTGTGGCCATACAAATCCACTCCAAATGCATTCTCCTCGCTGTTTAGATTAGCTACTCAGCTGAAAACTTCATCTTGGAAGAAACTAGCTGCAGATAAACATGTTTAGCCTTTGAGAATTGCATACTCTATACTTTGTTCTTTCGTCAATCCCTTTGGCTCTTGTTCTGGGTAAACCACAGATAACACATTGAAGATCCTCTGCTTTCTGATCAGTTGCTGGAAGTGGACGAGGGGTTGACATTGATCTAAGTGGAAAGGTTTTGGGTTTGGTTGTCGTCGCTTTCTCAGAAGACTTTGGTTCTTGTTATGATTTACTGGTTTCTGCTATTTTTGGTCTATTTTTTCCAGGCTTTTTTCCATTGTATACAACTTATGGCACTTGTTACACTGATTAAACACTTGATCCTCATTACCCATCACTTTCAATCTTTTGTGAAGTTCTTGCCATATTTCTGCAGCATCTCAATTTCTCTTCTGTCCAGCTGCAGTTGTTAGCTTTTATTTCGGATTAGTTTGGCATATGACACTTTATTCTTTATTGAAGGAGGCCTTGATTTTGTAGTTGGCAATGCTCTGTCAGGAGTTAAAGATCCTCTGCTACCACATGCTTCGGTCATGTTTACGAACCTAAAACAAAATTATAATATATTACCAATGGAAAATGGCGTAAGGGGTGCTCTGAGGAGTTATTTTCTGCCTCTAAGACTACTTGACCGCCCCAACCTATATTTTGACGCCAAAATGAAGTATATAGGTCCCATGGTTCCTGAAATATTACATCATATTCATATACATACACTCCGCCGCCTTCGACACCGTCTGCATCGCACACTATGCACACGACTCCACGACACAGGGATCCGAGACAAGGCCCTGGACTGGACCTCCTCCTTCCTCTCCGGCAGAACCCAGAGAGTCTGACTCCCTCCGATCTGAGGCCTCAGATCATCTGCGGCGTCCCCGCAGCGATCCTCCCTCAGCCCGACGTTGTTCAACATCTACATAGCTCCTCTTGCACGCATCGCCTGACAGCACAACCTCAACATAATCTCCTACACCGACGACACACAACTGATCCTCTCCCTCACCAAGGACCCTCTCACCACCAAATCCAACCTCCGTATGCTCCGCAAGATCTACAGATGGATCCCGACAGACACAAGGAAAACACCCAGGCCCTAGTCAGCAGCAGACTCGACTACTGAAGCGCCCTCTACGCCGGAGCCCCGACCAAGCTCATCAACAGACTGCAAAGAATCCAGAATGCCTCTGCACGCCTGATCCTCGACGTCCCGCGTCGCGACCACATCACCCCCCCCACCTGAGTAACCTGTAATGGCTCCCTGTCGACAAAATAATCTCCTTCAAGCTCCTGATCCACGCACACAAGGCACTCCACAAGACCGGCCCAGCGTATCTCAACAGCCGCCTCTCCTTCTACGTACCCAACAGGAAACTCCGCTCCGCAGACCTCTCCCTGGCTACCGTCCCACGCATCCGTAGAACCACAGCCGGAGGCAAATCCTTCCCCCCACCGCGCTGCCAAGACCTGGAACACCCTCACCCCTCATCCTACGACAAACCGAAGACCACCTAACCTTCAGGAGACCACTCCAGACCTGGCTGTTCGACCAGTAGCAACAGCATTCCCCCCCCCCCCACCCTCAGCGCCTTGAAACTCTTGCGGGCATGTAGTGCGCTTTACAAATTATTTGATTGATTGATCATCACTGCAACACATCCTCAATTTTTAAAACTGTCATCCAGAAAAATGTGACCCGGATTAGCAAGGTCTACCCAAGCTAACTTGCGTCTCTAATGATGCAGAAACACAAATCAAAAATGAAACTTTCTGGACAACCGTTTTTTACGGATGTAGATCAAGGGGCCAGGACTATTTGGGGGGATGTCGGGGGGGGGGGGTTGAGTAAATGGAGGGATCTTTCACTAGCTCAACTGGCCCTAACCGTGATCAGGCCTGGGGGGTTACTAGTGCTGGAGGTGGGCTGCCAACTAATTGTCACAGTCAAAGGGCACCAAACATAGAGATCTTATGTTGAAACTGAGCTGTTGTGTTCAGGATTTGATTAGTGGGTATGCCCACCTGATGACTAGTTCACCGGTTGCAACAAGATTCTTTACATTAATGGTATAATTGTAAAACCAACCTTAATATCTCTAGTGGAGCTACTGATGCCTTTCTCTTTTTGTGCCCCTCTACCTCAAAATATCACTTTTCATCCTCCAACTTCTATGTGTTATTGCCACTTGGCTGAGAGCAGCTACTTGATGTTATTCACACTGTTTAGACGTTTGTTTCTCATTCACAGAATCGAAGCACCTGATAAAGAGACCTGCAGCACCCATGCACCAGAAAAGTCCTGCGCAGCATCATCAGAAGAAATATTGTATAGGTGTGCAGAATCTGAGTGAACTTCCACTCGAAGAATATTGGCCCTGTGTACACACTGCGATTCATTCTGGGGAGACAAAGCTTCATGTAGAGCTCATCTTTATGGACACTTTGAAGATCCATGCCAGTGATAACCTGTATCATTATAGAGGGGGAAATGCTTTGTTGAGATTTGCTATATGTACCTGGGATGTTTTGCTGTGGTTAGAAACCATGTTATAGTACAGAGTCTGAGAAAGGCTTCAATTGGAGCTTACGTTTGTACTCAAATCATAATGAGACAGACCGGCTCAAGTGTCCAAAGTGTGACCTTATTGTCATTCTAACATTAAATCAGTTAAAACATAAGAATATCATAAGGAGTAACCATAACAGTGTAAGACGTGTGAAAAAAACTTGACTCACAGAACCTTCTATTGAATTATCAGAGAATGATTTCCGGGGAGAAACTCTACCAGTATGCGGTATGTGGAAAAAGCTGCACCGAGGGCTCTTTGCTGCACAGTCATGAAATAGTTAATTCTGAGAAGAAGTCATTCCAGTGTACGGAATGTGAGAAAAGCTTCACTGAGCCAAAGAAGCTTTTGAGTCACCAGAGAGTCCATTCATGTGAAAAACGCTATCATTGTACAGAATGTGGGAAAAGATTCGTATCTAGACGCTATTTGTTGATACACCAGAGAGTCCATACTGGTGAGAAACCCTATAATTGTGCAGAATGTGGGAAACTCTTCTCTCAGAAAATAAACCTTTTGGTACATCAGAGAATTCATACTGGCGAGAAACCCCATCAGTGTATAAAATGTGGGAAAAGATTCATATCTAGCCAACGTTTGTTGATTCATCAGAGAGTCCATACTGGTGAGAAACCCTATCATTGTACAGACTGTGGGAAACTCTTCTCTCAGGAAATAAATCTTTTAGTACACCAGAGAATCCATACTGGTGAGAAACCATATCCGTGTACAGAATGTGGTAAAATCTTCACTCGGAAAAGTAATCTTCTTGTACATATGAGAGTCCATTCTGGCGAGAAACCATATCATTGTACAGAATGTGGGAAACTCTTCTCTCAGAAAACCCATCTTCTCGCACATCAGGGACTCCATACTGGTGAGAAACCCTTTCAGTGTACAGAATGTGGGAAAAGCTTCTTTCATAAGGCGTATCTGTTAAGACACCAAAGACACCACAGTACTGAGAAACCCTACCGCTGTACAGAATGTGGAAAAAGCTTCACTGTAAAGAGCACACTGTTAGGACACCAAAGAATTCATACAGGTGAAAAACCTTTTAAGTGTTCAAACTGTGAAAAAGCCTTCACTTGGAAGAGCACATTGGTGAAACATCAGTTAACCTGTACTAGTGAGAAACCCTACCACTGTACAGAATGTGGCCAAGGATTTGCAAAGACAAGCACACTAATGAAGCATCAGGAAATCCATACTGGTGAGAAACCCTTTCAGTGTACAGAATGTGAGAGAAGCTTCACTGTAGGACACCATTTGTTGAGACACCAGAGATTCCATACTGGCGAGAAACCTTATCAGTGTACAGAATGTGGAAAAGCCTACGCTGATACAAGCACGCTAATGGCCCATCAAAGCATCCATACTGGTGAGAACCCCTTTCAGTGTACAGTGTGTGGGAAAAGCTTCAGTACGAAACCCATCCTGGTGAATCATCAGAGAATCCATAGTGGAGAAAAACCCTTTCAGTGTACAGAATGTGGAAAAAGCTTCACTCTCAAGAGCACACTAATGGCCCATCAAAGAATTCATACCGGCGAGAGACCTTTTCAGTGTACATACTGTGGGAAAAGATTCAATCGATCACACACTTTATTGAGACACCAGAGAGTCCATATTGGTGAGAAACTGTATTGGTGCACAGAAAGTGGGAAACGCTTCACTCAAAGCACATGTCTTCTCGATCATGAGAGGCTAAAGGATGATTTAGTGTAGGAAATGTGTCAAAAATCCACTCTGCTGAGAAACCCTTTTGCTTTATACGGGACAAGCGTCACTCGGGCAAGCAAACAGTTCATACATCAGAGAATCCATACTGGTGAAAAACCCTACCACTGCACAGAATGTGGAAAAAGCTTCAGTGAGAAGGGCAGCCTGGTGCTTTAAAGAAAAACGTTTCCTGAAATTTACATCTAGGAGATCCAGCGATAAGTCTATGGTGTTTCCTTACTAAAGTATTGCAACCTAATGAATCAAGCTCATTTTGGAAAGAAATCTCTCAGACCACAAAATGCAGTCGGGAAGTGTGTAACATCCAATCTCAGATCATGACTAGAAGTTTTTCAGTCAGAAGTTGTATAAAAATGATCAAGAGTGATAAAGTGAAGGAATTGGAAAAACCTGGACATTTTGAGTGTGCCCCCAGGTCTCCCTTAAAAACAAATAATGCAACTATAAGGGCTGCAAATTGTCATGGACAGGAAGTTAAGAATGGATTCCGATTGTGCTGATAAAAAAAGAGCCTAAGCAGTGGTGATGGATCCTGGTGCCATAAAATACCTTAGAATTGAGTGCCTTTCTGCAGGCAAGGAGATAAGCGTTCCGGTCTTGGTGCATATAAAGAATACAAATTTGCACCTTTAGGTTCTGCTGGAAACCTTTGGTGAACATTTCTTTAGTTTCCTTGTCTATAGTGCTGAGGAGAAAATAATGTTCAAGCAGTCTAGTTTTTATGCACATTTTCCTGGTAGTGATGACCTAATAATGCGGTCCATGAACAGTCAGAAATCTGTGGGTAATAGAAGGATGCTAGAGTGTGACTCATCCATGATTGACAGACCAACCTTATGTTAAAAATTGTGAAACTCAGAATCTGCATGTCCTTTTACAGTTATCTCTTCACATCGACACATGAGATCCTTCATACTCAGAAGTGTCCAAAAAATGTATACCTCGGACTTGCCATTGACAGCGACATTGTGATCTCCTTCTGTTATCAAGCTATTTGTTTGTTTTTTCCAGACCTGTTAAAACTAGTGTCGGTTTTCTCCCAGTATTAGTAGAAGAAATAATTTAAATCCTAGCCTTTATGGATTACCTAATTCTGGCTTTAACCCACTAGGACTCCAGCGTGGTTTAAATTAATTGGATATGCACAGAGAATTATTGACCTCAGTCGAAAAAAGTGAAACTGAAAAATTAGAGAAAGAAGTGTTCTTTTTATTGGTACTTCTGAATCACCTTGTAGCGGCCCACTTGGGCAGTATTGTTGAGTCCGTAAACAAACTATAATTCGCCACTTTGTATGATTTATAAAATACAATGCTCAATCATGGGGAATAATGTTGCCTAAAAATATACAATGTATTTTGATAATTGAACCCAGTATGTTATGGAGAATTTATTGAATCATTGTAAGCAAAGTGTGGAGTATTTTCTCCATGCACACTACCCTGTAACAACATACGACTATAAAAGTATTTTTTTAAATGGTGGTACACTTTTGACAAAGGCTAAGGCTGAAACGAGTCCGAAATAGACCGTTAGTGCAGCCTATGCCTGCTTGAAAAATAAAATCTCTTACCGCATCGAGTGCTGAAGTTCCTTTGTTATTGGTAGGACAAGTGTGTGTATAATATATATATATATATATATAATATTATAATTTTGAATACTCATGTAACATCTTATGTTACTCAGAAGGTAAATGCCCAGGCAGTCAAGATGATTTATGAACTTCCAGCATGTACCTTTTGTTATAGAATATATATGAACTTCTAATGTTTTCCTGAAAATCCAATGCTTACATAAAACTGTCATGTTAAGAAAGGGGTTTGATTTAAGTAGCACAGCTCAGAACTGAAATAAAAGTTTGAGTTTGATTTGACGAACTGAATACAATCCATTGCAGTTTGCTGGTACAAATGTTTCTCCAAAACTTGATTTAAATGGATAGAAAAAGTTTATTTGGTCTGAGACTAGGTAACACAATTTATTGGGAATGTTGTGTATTATTTGACTAGTGCAGTCTCAGGTCCCAATCTTCTCCATGCATTTGGAAAGTTCAAGAGATGGCTGTGAAATGAATGGCGAGAAATCTAAAATAAAAGGTACAGTTGAGGAGAACTTTCAGTGTAATTAAATTGATGTGATTACCTTTAAGGTATTTACATTAAGTGCTTTACAGAATGAGAATTTCTCTGTTTATTTCTTGCTGCTTGTGAATTATGAATTCATGTTTTGCAGGGAATTTTGCAACCATTCCCACCCCCTTCCTTCTGTTATTAAACTCAGTGCATGCACACGTTGAAGCAATGGCATTCCCTGCAATTTTGTATCTGATTTACTATGGCCTAGAATATTTTTTATAATTTTAATCACCCCCTACTTGAGACCCTGCCCTTTTTTCTCGCAGACTTCCAAGCACTCAATGGTGTATGTAGGTTGTTTGAAGGACAAGACATTATTGCTCCACATTGTTCATGGTGCCGCCACTAACTTTTAATTATGAGTGTGTTTGTTTTCATATGCAGCCATATGTGAAGGCTAGCTTAGCGCTGTTAAAATAAAAAAAGGCTGGTATTATTTAGTAAGACGAGAGAGCCAGTTTATGGATGTCTCCTATTGTGGTGGCATGGAAACTGAAGCAACCCTTGAAGTGTGCTGATGTATGTATATACGTTAAGCCTACACTACTGCTAAACATGATTGATTTTTGACAGTTTTGTCACACAGGTTAACAGACTTGTTGGATCTCGAAAAAGGACCTCCACTCTGAATGCCCCCAACTAATTCTTGATACTCAATCACAATATATCCTTATGTTTCCAACTCTCATTGAACTCAGTAGGTTCAAATGCGTACACTTCAACACCTCTCGTGGCACAGAGGTATTTCATAGTCCTATTTGAGCAGTTCTTGTGACTCTGAAAAATTGTCAACGTAATTGATGATATTCTAGTTTATAACAAGACAACTGACAATCATAAATCCATATGGAAAACACTTAAATCGCCACTAAGACTGTAGCCTCGCCTTAGGTAACAAGGCCTTAGGCCCTACCATGGTGTAGGATATTACGTTATCCACTGTGCAGCTTCCTAGGCATGGACAAATACTGCAGACTTCATCACAAATACTACACTGCATAATGAACATCTTTGAGACTTGCTTTAACCTGCAAGGGTCTGGGTGGAAGAACACCAACAAGGTTTCTTGACCACCAAAGAAATGCTTTTATCTGAAACTACTTTTAAATATGTTGATGCTAAAATCTGTTGATTCCAACCTGATGAAGCTGGGTGTTGCGGTGAAACTGTAATAATAGACAAAACTCCTCATGGCAAAGCAAAAGCGGGTTTACTGTGGTGGTAGGGAGAGTAGCTATGCCCACACAGGGAAACAGCTGGTCTGTTTGCTGCTTTCAGGCAGCCACCTAAAGTCACACAAACAATGTGTCTTAGAAAAGGTCAAATAATAGGTTACTGAAAATGTACTTGTTACAAAATACATACATCACCTGTGTCTTTGAACACCTGACCTTTCCCCTACACATTCTTTATTGTAATTCTAACAATGCTTCTTTTGTTTGCATGTGTGTGTTTTACTGCTCTGCTCCCAACATTTCTTGTCAGGCTCTGTGTACCAATGGCTAACTCTACCTCTTGCCCTTATTCTTCAAGGCTCGTTTTTAATTTATCAAGAACAGAATATGTGCTTGTTGCTGTGGCCATAAATTCCTTTAGGCTTGCAAACGCAGGTTTTCCTTTAGCTGAGCATGCACTCTGTTTCCTAGTGAACTCTTCGCCTATCTTGCATTGTGGTGGATTTCAGGCCTATACTGCTCTTTCACCACTTGACTTGTATCTCTGTGACGCTCTCTGTCTCCCATGACTGTGTCTCATGTGGTGGAGCAGCTTCCTGTAACTCTTGAAGATATAAACGCAATAACTCAACATAACAAGGTGCACCAATACCTGTGGTAGTGTTAGATTCAGACAGCGAGGCAGTCTGGGCCACTAAAACTGGTACATGTCATGAACCAGGTGGCACAGGTGGGGGTGTGCACTGAGCTGCATTTTTAGCTGCCCAAACTGCTAATGCATTACTCCATGACACAAACTCCTGTCCATTTATATGTGCTGCACATTTCACAACCACCACTGCCAGTGGTAAAGCAAGTGCCTCTATTAAAGCCTCTAAGGGCGTCCGCTGCATAACAAGACTCCTGTCTAACATACGGAAGCCTCTCCTGCTCCATCTCATAACGCTAGATTGTACAGTGGTAGTTACAGAACCCGAATCTGAATAGATTCTAAGAACTTTTCATATTCCTTGCTTAAGAGTTGCTATTAAGGCTAACAATTCTGCTGCTTGTGCTCGTAGTGTTAACTGCTATACTATATGGAGTGTTTCAGAAGAATTGTGCTCTAACCTCTGCCGCACGTGTGTGTCTCACTCCTGTGTCCTGGTCAATAGTTGAAGAGTCATCATTAAAATAGATGATGCTGCTGGGAATAGGATCCTCTGTTGCTTGACTAGATTCTTTCAAAATATAAGTTGCACAGTCACGCGCATCATCAAGTCTAATCTGGGATGAGCAAAAAATGTTGCAGGATTCACTGTATGACACTTCACAAACTTCATAGAATGGGACCGTATCACCTCATATCCTGACAGTCTGTGTGGTTAAAGTAGTCTTGGCTTTCTAAATGATAGCAAGTGCTGCATGTTCTGCAGAGAGTGTCAAAGGAATGAAAGACGTCGCCGAATGGATGAAGAACAGCCGCCTGAAACGGAATTCAGACAAGACGGAAGTCCTCATCCTGGGATCATCCCCCTCCGCCTGGGACGATTCCTGGTGGCCCCCTGCCCTGGGCACCACTCCCAAACCTACGGACCACGCACGCAACCTGGGCTTCATCCTGGACTCCTCCCTCTCGATGACCAGACAAGTCAACGCTGTCTCCACATCATGCTTCAACACCCTGCGTATGCTCCGCAAGAACTTCAGATGGATCCCCACAGGAACCAGGAAGACTGTTACCCAAGCACTCGTCACCAGCCGACTAGATTACGGGAACACCCTCTACGCCGGAACCACAGCCAAACTACAAAAAAGACTCCAACGCTTCCAGAACGCCTCCGCACGACTCATCGTGGACTTCCCCCGTCATAGCCACATCACCGGACACCTGAAAGACCTGCACTGTCTCCCCGTCAGCAAGAGAATCACGTTCAGACTCCTTACCCACGCACACAAGGCTCTCCACGTCCTGGGCCCCAAGTACGTCAACGACCGAATGACCTTCTACACGCCCACCCGCCAGCTACGATCAACCAGCCAAGCCCTCGCCACCGTCCCACGCATCCGCAGAGTCACCGCCGGAGGAAGATCCTTCCCCTACCTGGCAGCCAAGACTTGGAACTCCCTCCCCATCCACCTGCGGCTAACCCAAGACCCCCTCTCCTTCAGGAAGCAGCTCAAGACCTGGCTGTTCGAGCAGTAACGGACACCTCCCCCCCCCCCCCCCCCAGCGCCTTGAGACCCTTCCGGGTGAGTAGCGCGCTTTACAAATGCCGTGATTGATTGATTGATTGAAAGGTGCCCCCATGACAGCGGGGGTGCTCTTCTGTACTGCAAAGGCTGCAGCAGCGAGAGCTTGCTCACAAGGGTAATGCCCTCTCATCACTGAATCCAACTGTCCACTATACTATGCAATTGGTTTTTGTCCTAAGGGATTTTTTTGCGTAAGGACAGGTAACATCACTTGACCATTGGCCAAAGAGATCAATTCCTTAGTGTTATCAGGAGTCCCCAAAACTGGGGCATTCGTTGGCTCAGTTTTCAATGTTTGGAAAGTTTTCTTCATTTATGGTGCCCACGATATCTGTCTTTGGCCTGTTTAATAGAAGTCAGCAAGGGCGCTAGTAAAGTGCTGTAATCGAAGACCCATCGCTTCACCTAATTCCAGAGGCCAAGAAACTTCTGCATTCCCTTAAAAGTTTCTGGCTCAATCATTTGACTTGTAGATACTGCTCTTTCAGAAGTTACCCGTCGACCAGAAGCTAACAATAATTATCCTAGGTAATGGACAGCAACAGCTGTCTCAGGCCGGCCATACTGTTATGCGCACTGAAGTTGTCTCCAACCCGAGCTGCGTTGCCTGGTCGGAGACAGCAGGCACAGGCTCCCAGCCTAACTGGGAGCATAAATTCACGGCTCTCAAGCCAATCCTTGCGCTACTTTCATGTTGCCAACATCAGCATGAAAGCAGTGTCAGGATTGGCCACAGTGGAGTCTAGGAGCCTGTGCCTGCGGAGGAAAGGAGTAGAAAAGCACAATGTGGCCGGCTGCAGGTAAGTTTATTTCTTATTTTTATTTTGCGTCCCCTGGACACCCCTCTTCCCCCTGCCACTCTTCATCAACACCAGCCACTACTGGAATCGGTCCTCCTCCTGACAATACTGAACATTGTCTTTTTCTACTTTGTATCCTCTCTGTGCGAGAGTAAGCAAAAGAGATATAGTATCTTTCCTTCACTGTAGGACTGCAAATAAATGCCATCAATATACTGCTACAACATACTGTCACACTGAAAGTTTGACAGGTCATTTTTCACCACTTAAAAATGCTAGGGGACTCACAATACCCTTGAGGCAAATGAGAATAAAAATACTGAGTCCTGCGATAGGAAAACACTGTAAAAGAATGACTGTCTGGATGGAGAGGGATGCTAAAGAAAGCATTCTTTAGATCTATGACGGAGAAAAGGTTTGCATCCTGAGGAATAATTGTTGAAATAATAGAAGGGTCGAGAACAATTGGGAATACTGCTGCCAATAAATTGTTCAGGGGGCGCAGGTTGTGAAGCATATGCCAAGTATTGCCATTGGATTTCTTAACCAGATAAATAGGGGTATTACAAGGGCACACTCCAGGTTAATTACTCCTTGCTCTAGAAACGCCTGTATAGTAGGGGCGATGCCCTCATCTGCTTCTTTGGAAAGAGAATACTGTCTCATCCTAGGTATCACAGCACCTTCTTTCAATGTAATTCTGAATGGAATAGCAATAAGAATATGTCCTGCATCATGGCCGACCCTTAGTCCACAAGATGTCTGGTATTTGAGAAAGCTCTGCATCCTAACGGAATCACAAGCTTTACCTAGTGTGGGCATCCTTACTTCCAATATTGTTCTCAAGGGTATATCATCCTGAAAAACTACATCTGCTAAAGAATCATCATCAAACAGTTGATCATCTAGTATTTTTTTTTTTAAACCATTTTACCTGGCTCAATGAATGTAATGCATGCCCACAAGACATGGTTATGATCATAGGCTGTCAGAGCCTCATAGGTCAGTGTTCTCTCTAAGGGTTCGAGTTGCAGTAGCAATTCATTGTCCGGTGTCCAAGAATCTTGCCCTTGTCACTGGAAAAAGACACCTTTAAGTAACTGGACCTCCCTTTCCCAGTAACTCTGGTGTTTCTGCTATTTTTGTAGACACCGCTGTAGTGAATGCTTCTATATCAGAGGGTCGAGCTCTGATTTGGTCTCCAATAGAAGAATCTACTTACAGCCATGATCCTGGAAGTTGTAACTCCAGGGGTAGAACAAATCATAGTTCCATCAGGCTCAAAATGAATTGTCCTATTTAATTTAGCCATAAGATCTCTTCCCCAATAGATTAGCTGGGGCAGTCAGAGATAATAGTAAAAGGCCGTCAATGTCACTCTTTATTTCCATCTCCACTTGTTTAGTAAACTGAACCCTCATTACCTCTCCAGAAAATCCTTGTGTCCATTGATCTATTAGAAATTGGAAGGTCTCTACGTCTAATACTTCTGTGTCTACGAGGAATGCATACATCCTATTATTGATAGCTTCCGTCACAATGGGTTACTGATCTGGCCTGTGCGTCACTGACAGTACAAATTTAAGATTGTAATTATGTATGTATTTATTGCATTATTAGTTTAAATTTGTATACTTAATAAGGATTATATTAATGTTGCATTATTTAAGTTTTGTATTGCACAGGTGAAAAAAGAAAGTGTTTTTTTACCATTTAAAAATGTATCTAAAAAAGATGATTGAAAAACTTAATAAGAAAAATAATAAATGAACTGATGTGCTTGTATATTTTCTTCGCCAATTCAAAACAAAGGAATAGCCCAATAGAGCTTTAATTAGCCAGAGTATAATCAGTGTTGGTCGCGTGGGAGGTATTTGTATATATGTGTATATATATTTCTGTTTTCCCCTTTTCTCCCAGACCACAAAATCAAAAATTAAGGGGTACCTTTGTTCCAAGTGGGTTAATCTGTGGTTGTTTAATCACAGGTTTTTTTTTTCCAGGGATGCAATAGTGCCATTACCTTTGGTTCCTACTGCTGTACAAATTGAACTCAGAAACTTTCTTTGATTGTAATAATTGAAGCACTTATATCTTTTGATCTTTATTTTATTTAACACTTTTCTATAATCACAAGCATATTGAGATAGGGAATCACATATTCTAAATCCTAATCACTCCGCTTAAGATAAGAGACAGAGACCAGCACTTGGTTTAGCCTGTTCATATTAGCCTTTGCTTTGACATAGATTATGGAAGTCCTCAAAACGTTCGGCTTTTCCGACGAGGATTTCTCGGCTATAATAGGGGAACTACCCACAACAAATAAAAGGGTCGTGTTGTCAAATGTGGATAATGGAGAGTGGACAAAGCTGCAAAAACCTGAAGAAAAATGCAAAAAGAAAAGAATCACATGCCTTATTCATGTTGGAATATTTGAGATCAGGGGTAATTCCATCAGGCCTAAGAGTTCGCAAAATTCCAGCACTCTTTATGGAGATACGCAAATTCTTAGAGAAATGGTCCCATATATCCAACAGATGCTCGGGGACTGAATGATCCTGATTGTAGAGACAGCCAGGGAGATCGTGGTTGTCCTCAATCAGGAAATCCAGGATCTGGAGGAGAAACCTAGGAGCATGACAGTGCTTGAAGATGCCAAGGCAAAACCAGATAGCTTAGGCAGTGAACTACATGACTTTGAGGAGCATCTGATAAAGAAAGAAACTGGCAAATCAAAAAAGATACGCGATGGTATACACAAGAAAGGACGTATCCTTTTGTAAGGCCAAATTTATTATCAATAGTGGCAACAAGAACGGACAACTCAGTACCAATATAGACCTAGAAGGCAACAAATCACCTTCTCACATACATACTCATCAGATTTGGAATTAGACAATACCAACACACCAGAGAGCTCAACCCCCAACTATAGACCGAGAGGAGGGAGACAAGTGTAACACAATCAACAGTTCCAGCATCAACCTCCATCCCTCGGAAGACACTTTGAATATGGGAGAAGTTGGCCTGGCATATGCTGTCCACTAGTTATAGGGGACACCTTGCACAAGTCCAATTCGACTCTTATGGTGATAGGTTAAAGACAACCTTTAAAGAAAGCTATCCTAATGGTAGCTGTGGAGAGCAGCCTTCAGGCTAAGTCTTGAAGGAGTGTTAAGCTTATTGCTTTACCATAGATAACCTCTTGAATAACCAAATGAAAGAGTAGTCCACACAGGTGTATATATATAAAATATATGTATTTATTCTAAGAATAATCCCACTAGTCTCTTTATGAGGTTGGAGGTAAAGATACAATTCAAACAAGCATTGATAGTTACAATAAATAGCACTGGAATCATGGGGCCCCAGGGGGGGACCAAACCATATATCAAAAAAGTGGTATAAGAACCACGACAATTCTACAGACAATGCCTAGGGCATTAGGGTCGCTGGCCCCTTGTGAAACCACCCAAGGTAGTGAGGAAGGGGACCCACGGGAGACGCGTGCAGTGGTATAAGTTACTGTTGGGATCTCTATTAAAGCCTATGGAGAATGTCGCGGTTGAATTTTACAAGATTAAAAACACTTCTAGCAGGAGTTCAAGTTCAAGAGTTTAGAGTTAAGCTTTTGAAGGGCCCACACCCACGAGAGTACCGAGGTACCACTGTTACCTGCCCCAGGGAAGCCGGGTGCATAGGTCGTTTTCGATGTCAGGTCGCGGGCTGATTTTCAATGGCAAAACATGAAGAGCTGCTGCTAGCAAGAAGTGTCGTCGATGTCGTAAAGATTGAAGATGTAGATCTTGAAGAGAAGGACCTGAAAGCAGAGGGGACAGAGTCTGGGTCACGGCACAGTGACCAGGGGGCTCAGGAGAAGGAGCCCTTCAATGTCGGGTGCTTCCAGGTGGAAGATGGGTAGCTTGGATCAACGGCCACGGGGTCCAGGAGGCTTCAAGGAAGGCCAGCTTCTGGAGGGCGACTGTCCCATGAAGGATGAGGGTCGCTGCGGTGTTAGTGTCCGGATTGGAACCACTAAGCCTTGGCAACCGCAACCCACGCAAGAATCACAAAACCGCTACTGGTGCAGACCCACAAGGTCTGAGCGAGGTCTCCAGCGAGGAGACTGAAGAGCAGGCCTGGAGCAACCAGGGGAACTCTTGGAAGTGAAGATTGACCTCCGCCAGGGCCCACCAGTCGAGAGACAAGGGACCGCGGGAGGCAGCAATTTGGCGTGCGTAAAGATGCGCCCACGGGTCGCTGGAGCGGGCTAGGGCGTCGATCTTTGGCACAGATGATGCTGAGAGGTTGGCTCAATAATGGGCCAAAGCACAACTTCCCCACTCGTCGGGGTCGTGTGCTGTGCAAGAGGTGGCCGGTGTCCTGGGGTATTGGGGATCTCGGCACCCACGGGGTCCACGGTGCTGAGCTTTGCTGTGCACACTCACTGGCCTCTGGGATGCTTGGAAACCCACCTCAAGGTAGGAAAGAGTCGTCGATGTCTGTAGGAGAAGCGAAGTTCCAACCGGATCACTTGCAGTGTTTCAGGTGCCTGCCAAGCAGGGGGGTAACTCCTTTACCCCAAGGGAGATTTCTTCTTTCAGCTGTGCGGCAGCAAGTCAAAGTTCAAGTCTGTAAAGTCCAAGAATAATCTGAGGCTTTGGGGACCCTGTATTCACCTTTATCCAAAGATTAGCGGAGTGTCCAGATCAGAGCCCACCAATGAGAGTTCAGGCGGGAAAGGGTGGCTACACCCTCTCCCCTTTGTGTGGTTTCCCATCTGGGCAGGGGACAGGATGCCCCTGAACCGGTTTGAGGCGGTGTATGCAGAAGTAGGCACTGGAGAAGCCTACATGCAGGTCTGAAAAACATCCTATGGTGCACCCACCCAGTTCCAACCCACCTAGTCTGTCTGTGGAGGTGGGAGCACCTCCCTGCAACAAGATCCCTATTGTCCAGCTGCCGTGGCTGGAGTTCTGCCCAGCAACAGGCAGCTAGAGTCGTGTGGGTGGCGGGTAGCATCCCTTTTGTACTACGTGTGCACTTTTAAATTGGTGTCTAAAATCTGCTGCTTTTACCATATCGCCCCTCTAGCAGGGGGGAATCATGCCCTCACTCCCATGGTTGGATTGGGGGTATGATTCCTACATGTTTGATACCAAACACAACATGGTTCTGTGCAGCCACTCTCAAGTTATCGCAATTACTTATAATGCGGTTAAGAGTATATGGTATGGCTGCACTACAAACAACCCAGCAATAGTTTTATGAAGGTTGCAGAGGGGCCCTACTCAGGTAGGGGTTCCCCCTCACACATATCTCAGCGCCCTGCCTTGTAGGATTAGCAAGGCCTGCCTTAGGGGTGGCCTATGAGGATATATGTGTTGTATTAAGTGGGATACAGGATACCTATATCCCTGTAAGGGGTGCAAGCACCACCTTACCCAGACTATAGTAGTGGTCTGGTGTTGTCAGTTTGTATGGCTGTCCCAGGGGTGGCACAATAAGTGCTGCAGCCCCTGGTAGGCCTCTGAGGGACCCTTGCCCTGGGTACCTAGGGTACTATCTACAAGGGGCTGACGGGGTGTCCTCAGTATCCAATTGGTAGGTACCTAGGGTATTTGCATCCGTTTAGAGAGGAAGCAGAGAGGCTGGGGTCCTGGATAGCAGGGCCACAGCCTGGCTAGAGTCATAAAACAATCAAAACATCAGCAAAAAGTTGGGGGCAACTATGCAGTCGATACCACTCTCCTACATAACCCCCCCCCCCCCAAACGCAGGGATATTAAACTAACCTTGACCAGTTGAGTCTTCATGTTCTAAGTGGAAATATCTGGAGAGGCCATCTGCATTGACATGGTTGCTCCCAGGTCTATGTTCCACTGTATAGTCCATCCCCAAATGGACCACCTGAGTAGTTTGGGGTTTTCACCCTTCATCTGTTTTAGCCATAGGAGGGGCTTATGGTCGGTTTGAACAATGAAGTGAGTGCCAAACAAGTATGGCCTCAGCTTCTTCAAGGCCCAGACCACAGCAAAGGCCTCCCTTTCTATAGATGAACAACGTTTCTCTCTGGGGGTCAACCTTCTGCTAATAAAAGCTACTGGTTGATCCTGGCCCTCTTCATTCAGTTGTGATAATACAGCACCTACCCCCACCTCAGAAGCATCAGTTTGAACTATGAATTATTTGGAGTAGTTGGGGCTTTGGAGCACTGGAGCAGAGCATATGGCCTGTTTTGTTATGTTATGTTAAAATATTTTTATAACGCGCAATAGTTACTCCGAAGAGTGTCCCAGCGCGAACCCAAGAGGGGGGAAAGCCAAGGTAGGAGCAAGAAAACACTTATGGAAACAGATGAGTTTTAAGGAGACGCTTAAAACAGCCTGGGTCCTGGGTATTTCGCAGGAAAAATGGGAGACAATTCCATGCAGCGGCAGCTTTGACAGCAAGTGAGCTGCCCCCAATCCTAGACCGGGAGAAGCGTGGAACCCTTGCAAGTAAAAGAGCTGATGAGCGAAGGGTTCTGGTCGGCACATAAAAGGCGAACCGCCTCTGCAGATAAATAGGACCCAAGTTATGAAGGGCCTTATGGGCAATGACCAAAGCCTTGAACTTAACCCTCTCAATCAGGGGCAGCCAGTGCAAGGCCTGAAGATGAGAGCGGACACTGCACCTCCTAGTGATACCAAGAATGAGCCTAGCGGCCGCATTCTGGATCACTTGAAGTTTGTTCATGGAGTAGCCATGCAGGCCAACATAGAGGGCATTGGCGTAGTCCAGGCGGGACAAATCCAAAGCCCGAACAACCGTTTCCTTCGCCGTTCTAGGAAGAAGTGGGAGAAAACTCCTGAGAACCTTAAGAAGGCCAAAACAACCACCCGAGATCTTCTTCACCTGGACCGCGAAAGACAGATTGTCCTCGAACCACACTCCAAGATTTTTTACGGAGCTCCCCTTGGAAGAGGGGGGGAAAGGTCCGGGGGCCAAATCTTACATCTGAAGTCCGAGGGGAAGTTACCATAGAGAAGAATCTCCGATTTGTCTTCATTGCATTTGAGTTGAGCCCTGGCAAGCCAGCCAAATACCGAGGACAAACACTTCTGTACAGGCAGCACGGAATCATCCACAGTGCTCCAGGTGAAAAGAAGCTGGGTGTCGTCAGCATAGGCTATCACCTTAGCCCCCAGCTTCTCGGCCAAGAAGACCAGCGGTGTAACATAGATGTTAAAAAGGAGGGGGCTAAGTGACGAGCCCTGGGGGACGCCGGTAGAGACCTCCTGTAGAAGTGAGGCAGCGGGAGGCAGCCAAACCTGTTGGGTACGGCCCTCCAGAAAGGACCTCAGCCAGGCCAAAGCCAGGCCAGAGACACCAATCTCGAAGAGGCGGGAAAGCAGTCTGGCATGTGGCACCGTATCAAATGCGGCTGACAGATCAAGCATCACCAGAGCTGCTCTGCCACCCGCATCTAAACAGTCCCGAATTGCCTCCGAGGTCTCAACTAGCGCCGACTCCGTGCTGTAAGAAGCCCGAAACCCAGACTGGGCTGGGTGCAGGGCCTCAGATCTTTCCACAAAATCGGAGAGTTGTCTAGTCACTACCTTCTCAGAATCCTTAGCAAGGCTGGGGAGGAGGGAGATAGGATGGTAATTACAGGGCAGTGAGGGGTCAAGGTCCGGTTTCTTCAATAAAGGAAGAATTTTGGCCTGCTTCCATTCCGGTGGAACCCAAGCCCCCTCAAGAGAGAGGTTGATAATGACATTAACCTCCGAATTAATGGTCTCTGCAACCGCTGCCAACAATCTAGCTGGACAGCAGTCAGTGGGGGAGCCGGACTTGAGGCCCTTAAGCAGTTTGAGAGTGCTAGCGGGATCAACCGACGAGAAGGCCGACAGAACGTGATTTGAGGCACCCTGAAGAGGCACCGTCTGTCCGTCATCCAGCCATGGAGCAGCACATACCGTTAAGGACTGCTGTATCAACCGGATTTTATCCGAGAAGAAACAGGAAAGGCTATTACACCAATCAACAGAGACCGGGCCCGAACACTTAAGAGCGGCAGGGGCTGTGAAGCTCTGGACTATATGGAATATCTCCTTTGAATTATTACCAGCCTGCTCAATGTGGTCTTTAAAGTATTGTTTGTTAGCCAGGAGGATGGCCGAGTAATAGATCTTTTGCCTGGCCCTCAAAGCAGCCTTGGCCAAAGGACAATACTTTTGACGACGCCAAATCCGCTCCAGCTTCTCACACTCTTGTTTGAGCAGGCGTAAATCATGCGAAAACCAAGGGTTAGATGGCGAAACTCTCGAAGCCCGGGATGAGGTGGGAGTGGCGAGCGAAGACATAGACTTGTCAAGCCAATTAGTAAAAGTCGCCAAGCTCTCTGCAAGATCACCCGTAAGGGACGGCCTAGAAGCCGCCAAAGCCCCAGCCAGAGAGGCGGGATCTACCTTTTTGAAGGTTGGTTTCCGCGAGATAGATTCTGCAGCAAGGGGAGGGCCAGCCTTCCAGGAGAAAAAAGTAATGAGATGGTCCGACCACACAAGGGGAAGAGGATCCTCTGCCAGGATTTTAAAATTGGAGCAGATAGGATCAAGGATGTGTCCAGCCTGATGTGTAGGGAGAAGAACCCATTGGGATAACTGGGCAAGCTGAAGCATATCTTTAAGAAGCATAGCATCAGTATCCGACCCCTGATCCAAATGGATATTCAAGTCGCCGAGGAATAGGAAATGGGGGGAAACGAAGCGCCCTAGAAATTAGCGTATCACCCCACTCCCGAATGGTGGCATTGGCCGGGCCAGGGGGGCGATAGACCAGCGACCCCCCTAAAAGAAAGTGAGGGGACAGCCTGATGCTAAAGTCTAACGCTTCTCCAGGCCCCCAATCATAAGACTCACCCTAATAAGCTCCCACTTTTCTCTGAAAATAACCGCAACACCACCCCCCCCTTCCATCTAAACGGTCGGCCCTAGCAACCTTGTACCCCGGGGGATAGCCAGGGTGATAAAAGGGTCAGCGTTGGAATCGAGCCATGTTTCCGTAATAAACAGAAGATCAACCGGGTGATCAGAGAAGAGCTCAGAGATGTCGGCGTGGTGTAAGTGAACGTACATTAATTAAGGCGGCAGAGATGGGCGGAGCTGTATCCTGCTTTGGCCGACTGCCTGGGGCGAATGAGACAGTCGAGGAGGGGTCAGGGAGACGAAAGCCACATATAGAACAGACATGCTCCTGAGCATCTGCCAAATCGAACTGGGGGTGAGAGGAGCATGCAGATAATACCAAGTTACATAGCTCATCCCTACCATACAACAGAGCTGCGCGCGTTCCCCCCCGTCCGTGAAACAGAGTGGGGGGCCACAGCCGGGACGCGGACGGGCGCAAACGGGCTTGCCTTAGGTGCGCCAACGGCGCGCCCGCTGCGCGCGTTCGCGCAGCGCGCATGCTAAATAGTGTATTGCCTACAGACCCCAGGTGTTGCTGCTCACGCGTGCCTGACCCAAGATGGCGGCCGGGCAGGACAAAATCCCTCGAGCTAGTGTGGGCTGCGGAGAGTGCGGGTAAGCGGATCCAATTTTAAGCTGACACACGTTTATATAAAAAGCCCCTGAAGTGCCAGCAACAATTAAAAAAGACAACAGGATAAAAAGCAATAGTTAAACAAATGTTAGAACCAGGTGTCAGTAGTTTTAAAAGGAACGAAATTAAAAGCAGAGCAGTCAGTGCAAAAACAGGAAGAGTCACAAGCCCAGGGGAGGTAAACCATTTGCTCTCTCCCTCTACTTAGGCAAAGGTTTTAGGTCATCAAAAGCTTTCTGACAGCTGACAGTCCACTGATCTTTCTTGGGCATCCTCTTAGAGGTTAGGTCATTTAAGGGGGTCACAATGGATCCATATCCCTTTACAAATCTTCTGTAATAACCAGCCAGGCCTAAGAAAGCTCGGACCGGAGTCTGGGTGGTTGGAGCAACCCAGTCCATGATGGTCTGGATTTTGCTCTGTAGTGGTTGTACCTGGCCTCCACCTACAAGGTGGCCCAGGTACACAACCTGGCTCTGCCCTATCTGGCACTTAGTAGCCTTGATAGTGAGTCCTGCCTTTTGCAGGGCTTCCAAAACTTTCCTCAGGTGGATCAGGTGGTCTTCCCAGGTGGAGCTGAAGACAGCAATATCATCTAGATATGCTGCACTAAAGTCATCCAGGCCTGAGAGGACTTGGTTCACCAACCGTTGAAAGGTGGCAGGTGAATTTTTCAAACCAAAGGGCATTACAATAAATTGATAGTGCCCACCAGGGGTAGAAAATGCAGTTTTGGCTTTTGCAGATTCAGCTAACCTTATCTGCCAGTAGCCAGCTGTCAGATCAAATGTGCTCAGATATTTGGCTGAGGCCAATTTATCTATGAGCTCATCTGCTCTGGGAATGGGATGTGCATCAGTCCTAGTGACTGCATTGAGTCCTCTGTAGTCTACACAGAACCTCATCTCTCTTGCGGTCTTGGGTGTGAGGTTTGGGTACCAGGACTACTGGGCTAGCTCAAGGGCCGTCTGAGGGCTCAATGACTCCCAATTCCAACATCTTTCGGATTTCTGTCCTTATGCAGTCCCTGACATGGTCAGGTTGCCTTTAGATCTCATTCTTCACAGGCAGACTGTCTCCAGTGTCCACTTCATGAGTGCACCAGGTGGTCTGACTTGGAGTCAGTGAAAACATATGCCTGAATGACTTGAGAACTGGGCAGTGAGGCTGCCTGCCAAGGCTACACCATCTACTGACTCATCAGGGTTGTGAGAGAGCAGGTCTGGGAGAGGGTCACTCTCCTCCTCCTGTCCCTCATCTGTTGCCATGAGCAAGCCCATGTCAGCCCTGTCCACATATGGTTTCAGTCTGTCTACATGAAGTACCCTGTGGGGACTTCTGGGAGTGCCAAGGTCCACCAAGTAGGTGACCTCTCCCTTCTTTTCCAAAATGGTATAGGGGTCCACTCCATTTGTCTTGGAGGGCTGCTGGGGCCACTGACTCCAACACCCATACCTTCTGTCCTGGCTGGTACACCACCAGTACAGCATTTTGGTCATGCCAGGCTTTTTGCAATTTCTGACTTGCCTCAAGGTTTTTTGTCACCTTCTTCATATACTCAGCCATCCGGGAGCGGAGACCAAGTACACAGTCCACAATATCCTGTTTAGGGGGTTTGAGAGGTAACTCCCATCCCTCCTCACTAGACAGAGTGGCCCTCGGACAGGGTGACCAAAAAAAGGGCTGTAACCAACCCCCTTCTGTGGCACCACCCTGTATGCAAAGAGAAGGCAAGGCAGAAGAACATCCCATTTTTGCATAAGCTTTTCTGGGAGCCCTATGATCATACCCTTAAGGGTCTTGTTAAATCTCTCAACAAGCCCATTGCATAGAGGATACGGGGTGGTGAACCTGTAGTTGACACCACACTCCTTCCACATTGTTTTGAGGTAGCTACTCATAAAGTTTGTACCTCGGTCAGACAAAACCTCCTTAGGGAAACCCATCCTGGAAAAGATTCCCAGGAGGGCCATTGCCACCAAAGGTGCTGTGATGGTCCTAAAGGGAATAGCTTCTGGGTATCTGGTGGCATGATCCACTACCACCAGAATAAACCTGTGCCCAGATGCTGTTGGTGGGTCAAGGGGACCAACAATGTCAATCCCTACCCATTCAAAGGGAACCCCCACCACAGGTAGTGGTATCAGGGGGGCCTTTGTGGATTTACCTGCCTTGCCACTGGCCTGGCAGGTAATGCAAGAGCTACAAAAACTCTTACAGTCCTCACTCGTTTGAGGCCAATGAAAGTGAGGGACAATTCTGTCCCAGGTCTTATTTTGGTCTAGGTGTCCTGCTAAGGGAATATCATGGGCCAGTGTGAGTAGGAAACCCCTAAACTTCTGAGGAATGACCAACCTCCTGGCTGCACCAGGCTTGGGGTCTCGACCCTCCGAGTAAAGGAGTCCATCATCCCAATATATCTTATGGGTTCCACTAGCATTCCCAGCAGCCTCAGCAGCAGCCTGCTGTCTGAGGGGTTCAAGAGTGGGGCAGCTCTGCTGCTCCAGGCTCAAGTCTGCCCTGGAAGTTTCCCCCTGTCCCCAAGAACTCAACCTGATCAGGCTCAAGTTTATCTGGGACAGTTCCTTCATGTGTCAGATCCTCTTCTGCTATAAGAGTCTCTTCAGACTGATCCTGGTGGAAGGCAGTGCCTTTCCCCTGCTACTCCTCCTCTTTGAAGGTTCTTGGTCCATTTTTCCAGGATCCAAGGCCTGTTCAGTTTCTGTCAGCTTAGCTTTTGACCTTGTCAGGGCAAACACTTCTGCAGGGATACCCAGCATCGCTGCATGGGTAGTCAGCTCCACCCCAGCCCATGCTGAGGTCTCCAAATCATTCCCTAGCAAACATTCTACTGGTAGGTCTGCACTCACCACAACCTTCTTTAGGCCAGTTACCCCTCCCCAAGAGAAGTTAACAACTGCCAGAGCATGGTTAGTACTGACATTGCTTGCATTGGTCACTTGGTAAGTTTCCCCAAGTATGATCTGGCTAGGGTCCACAAGGTCCTTAGTCACCATGGTGACACTAGCCCCTGTGTCCCTGTAAGCTAGAGACTCCCTTCCATTTATTCTAGGCTGTTGCTTGTATTTGCTCAGACCACTGGGACTCACAAATAGGGACAAGTCCCCATCACAAACCAATACAGCCTGAGTAGGCATTCTGACTAGGCCAGAGTGCTCTCCAGATCCCAGGGTCAACCCTACTATACCCTTGTTCTGTGTACCACCACCTATAGCTGGACTAGGGGGAACCGATGCCTTAGGGGCAGGTGTAGTGGCACTTGTGGAGTCTTTGGCCTTGTTACAGTCTGAAGTCCAATGGGTTTTCTGTTTACAGATTTTACACCATGGCTTCCTTGGCTGTTTAGCTTTGTTGGATTGGGAATTATCAGATGCTGCTTTTGGGGGGCCTGTTGAAGACTGCTGGTCTTTTCCCTTTTCCCCACCCTTCTCAGAGTTTTGGGCATCTTCCTTTTTAGTTGCACCCCCAAGGGCTGGACCTTTTGCTTGATCCTGGTTCTGACCCACTTGTCTGCCTTCTTTCCCAATTCTTGGGGAGAGGTCAGATCTGAGTCCACCAGGTGCTGATGCAATAGCTGATTCTGACAATTATTAAGGATCTGCTCCCTCATGATGAGATTGTATATTCCTTGGTAATCATTTACTTTACTGCCAGTTAACCAACCTTCCAGAGCCTTAGTAGCACAATCTACAAAGTCTACCCAATCTTGATTCTGTGTTTATTGGGTATCTCTGAACTTTAACCTGTATTGATCAGTGGTTAGACCAAACCCATCTATCAAAGCATCTCTCAAGATATAATAATCATCTGCATCCTCTTCCCTAACAGAGAGGAGCTTGTCTCTTCCTTTGTCTGCAAAGGAGAGCCATAAGATTGCTGCCCACTGCTCTACTGGGACCCTCTGTACTTTACAGGCCCTCTCCAGTGCAGTGATCCATTTATGGATGTCATCCCCTGACTGATAGGGGGGTACAATCTTATGCAGGTTCCTATTGTCAGGAGCTTTCTCTCTAACTCTAGGGGTATTATTACTGCCACCAGGGGTCTCTAGACCCCACTTTCTTGAAGCTTTCTGAAGCTCCAGGGACTCCCTGTCTAATGCTAACTGTTCTCTTCTGAGCTGAAGCTTGGCTTGCTCAAACTGGATAAATCTACATTTCCTCTCTTGGGAGGATTCTCTTCTCTGAGAAGAGGCAGAGGTCCTTTTGGATCTCCCAGAATGGTTAGACTCCTCTGAGGGGGATCTGTTCCTTCTGTTTGGATCCACCACTCTCCCATTAGGGATGGAGGGACTGCCTCTTGGGCCATCACCTCCATGTTGTGAGTGGTCTGGTTCATCCAGGTCAAGTTCAACTTCCTCTTCCTGGTCCTCATCAGAGTTCACTATCTGAGTGTCCCCTTCTGTGGGATGCCCACCCAACCTGTCTACCCCCTCAGACACTAGGGTCTGATTGAAGTCTGCAATGAGCAGGATTTCCCTGAGACGTTGAGTGTGGCACCTTTGGTTGTCTTCTGTTGTCTAGTAGTGCACATCTCTCTAAGCTCAGCAAAAGAGAGGTTGTCATACTTGTTGACTGGGACCCTCTGTGGTCCTTCCAGGGCCTTATGGGCTCCTGAACCTAAAGACATTTCTAGTGTAGTGGTACTGGTGTATCTACCTACACTAGGTGTGGCCTACTGAACCCTTTCTTGAGTTGTAGTCAAGGTGTGCTAAGCCCTCTACACACAACTCCTAAGTTCAGTTGAACTTATTGTATTCTAAGCTTAAATGTATATGTACCTTTAGTACCAAGTGGCTTTCACTTTAGAAATTCAATTTATCTGGTAAAACAATGGCAAGCTTGAATCCCACCGATGCCACCAATGTGAGAAGTTGGCCTGGCATATGCTGTCCACTAGTTATAGGGGACACCTTGCACCAGTCCAATTCGACTCTTATGGTGATAGGTTAAAGACAACCTTTAAAGAAAGCTATCCTAATGGTAGCTGTGGAGAGCAGCCTTCAGGCTAAGTCTTGAAGGAGTGTTAAGCTTATTGTTTTACCATAGATAACCTCTTGAATAACCAAATGAAAGAGTAGTCCACACAGGTATATATATAAAACATATGTATTTATTCTAAGAATAATCCCACTAGTCTCTTTATGAGGCTGGAGGTAAAGATACAATTCAAACAAGCATTGATAGTTACAATAAATAGCACTGGAATCATAGGGCCCCGGGGGGGACCAAACCATATATCAAAAAAGTGGTATAAGAACCACGACAATTCTACAGACAATGCCTAGGGCATTTAGGGTCGCTGGCCCCTTGTGAAACCACCCAAGGTAGTGAGGAAGGGGACCCACGGGAGACGCGTGCAGTGGTATAAGTTACTGTCGGGATCTCTATTAAAGCCTATGGAGAATGTCGCGGTTGAATTTTACAATATTAAAAACACTTCTAGCAGGAGTTCAAGTTCAAGAGTTTAGAGTTAAGCTTTTGAAGGGCCCACACCCACGAGAGTACCGAGGTACCACTGTTACCTGCCCCAGGGAAGCCGGGTGCATAGGTCGTTTTCGATGTCAGGTCGCGGGATGATTTTTAATGGCAAAACGTGAAGAACTGCTGCTAGCAAGAAGCGTCGTCGATGTTGTGAAGATTGAAGATGTAGATCTTGAAGAGAAGGACCTGAAAGCAGAGGGGACAGAGTCTGGGTCACGGCACAGTGACCAGGGGCTCAGGAGAAGGAGCCCTTCAATGTCGGGTGCTTCCAGGTGGAAGATGGGTAGCTTGGATCGTCAGCCACGGGGTCCAGGAGGCTTCAAGGATGCCAGCTTCTGGAGGGCGACTGTCCCACGAAGGATGAGGGTCGCTGCGGTGTTAGTGTCCGGATTGGATCCACTAAGCCTTGGCAACCGCAACCCACGCAAGAATCACAAAACAGCTACTGGTGCAGACCCACAAGGTCTGAGCGAGGTCTCCAGCGAGGAGACTGAAGAGCAGGCCTGGAGCAACCAGGGGAACTCTTGGAAGTGAAGATTGACCTCCGCCAGGGCCCACCAGTCGAGAGACAAGGGACCGCAGGAGGCAGCAATTTGGCGTGCGTAAAGATGCACCCACGGGTTGCCGGAGAGGGCTAGGGCATCGATCTTTGGCACAGATGATGCTGAGAGGTTGGCTCAATAATGGGCCAAAGCACAACTTCCCCACTTGTCGGGGTTGTGTGCTGTGCAAGAGGTGGCCGGTGTCCTGGGGTATTGGGGATCTCGGCACCCACGCGGTCCACGGTGCTGAGCTTTGCTGTGCACACTCACTGGCCCCTGGGATGCTTGGAAACCCACCTCAAGGTAGGAAAGAGTCATCGATGTCCGTAGGAGCAGCGAAGTTCCAACTGGGTCACTTGCAGTGTTTCAGGTGCCTGCCAAGCAGGGGAGTAACTCCTTTACCCCAAGGGAGATTTCTTCATTCAGCTGTGCGGCAGCAAGTCGAAGTTAAAGTCTGTAAAGTCCAAGAATAATCTGAGGCTCTGGGGACCCTGTATTCACTTTTATCCAAAGATTAGGAGGGGAGTGTCCAGATCAGAGCCCACCAATGAGAGTTCAGGCGGGAAAGGGTGGCTACACCCTCTCCCCTTTGTGTGGTTTCCCGCCTGGGCAGGGGACAGGATGCCCCTGAACCGGTTTGAAGCGGTGTATGCAGAAGTAGGCACTGGAGAAGCCTACATGCAGGTCTGAAAGACATCCTATGATGCACCCACCCAGTTCCAATCCACATAGTCTGTCTGGGGAGGTGGGAGCACCTCCCTGCAACAAGATCCCTATTGTCCAGCTGCCGTGGCTGGAGTTCTGCCCAGCAACAGGCAGCCAGAGTCGTGTGGGTGGCGGGTAGCATCCATTTTGTACTACATGTGCACTTTTAAATTGGTGTCTAAAATCTGCCGCTTTTACCATATCGCCCCTCTAGCAGGGGGAATCATGCCCTCACTCCCATGGTTGGATTGGGGGTATGATTCCTACATGTTTGACACCAAACATGACATGGTTCTGTGCAGCCACTCTCAAGTTAACACGCTATCGCGATTACTTATAATGCGGTTAAGAGTATATGGTATGGCTGCTCTACAAACAACCCAGCAATAGTTTTACGAAGGTTGCAGAGGGGCCCTACTCAGGTAGGGGTTCCCCCTCACACATATCTCAGCACCCTGCCTTGTAGGATTAGCAAGACCTGCCTTAGGGGTGACCTATGAGGATATATGTGTTGTATTAAGTGGGATACAGGATACCTATATCCCTGTAAGGGGTGCAAGCACCACCTTACCCAGACTACAGTAGTGGTCTGGTGGTGTCAGTTTGTATGGCTGTCTCAGGGGTGGCACAATAAGTGCTGCAGCCCCTGGTAGGCCTCTGAGGGACCCTTGCCCTGGGTACCTAGGGTACCATCTACAAGGGGCTGACAGGGTGTCCTCCGTATCCAATTGGTAGGTACCTAGGGTATTCGCATCCGTTTAGAGAGGAAGCAGAGAGGCTGGGGTCCTGGATAGCAGGGCCACAGCCTGGCTAGAGTCATAAAACAGTCAAAACATCAGCCAAAAGTTGGGGGCAACTATGCAGTCGATGCCACTCTCCTACAGAATCAATCAGAATTACCAGCAACAGTCCCCTTTTTTAAGGAGAGGACAGAACGGCGGCAGAATGAGGTATCAAAAACCAAACAGAATGAACTATCGCCAAACAGACCCACCACCTCCACAGCCGTACATGAGAACACGGAACCAGAAATATTGGAGGTGTGTAGGGATATACAAGGTTCCCTTACTGATGCAATTCCGATCTTCTACCTCTCCAAATATCAACTGTGTGAGGAAGAGGTAGCAATCCTTAGCAAGGGTCTGTCTTTTGTCCCCAGCATAACATACATCAAGTTCCTTTTAAATCGGGGCATTTTCTTTAGACAGATCAGACTTCAAATTTTTTTTTAGTCTCCACAGTAGAGAAGAGCCCGAGATAAACCAGTCGGGATGCAAACCAAAATCTAGTTTTACCCCGACCCTAGACATGGTAGGCCCAGAAGTGGCCATCTTTGAGCAAATGGTACTCAAAGACCTGCAGAAGGTTACCAAATACAATCATAAGAGTAATTATAATCGAACGAGACAAGAATATGTGGCACTTAAAAACCTACAAGGCCTCAGTGTCATCATGGTTAAGCCATGCAATAAAGTTGGAGGGATAGTGGTCATGGAAAATCATAACCAAAAAAGTTCAACCAATGTTATCTGTACCTGACGACTATAGACTTGCCAATCGCTCCAAAATTAAATCCCTTAACTCTCCGATAGTTACCATCACGAAAAAGGCCTTGGAAGAAGGGTATATATGTAATAAAGAATATGATTTTTTAAATCAAGGCAAGCCAGTGATTCCAGCGATGTATGGGGTGCCGAAGACACAAAAATACTCCGGATCCCCCACTTCGTCCCATTATCTCTGCTATAAATTCTAACACTGAGCCCATATCAAAGTATGTGGATTCTTTCCTATGCCCCTTAACTTTCACCAATCCATAATTCATCAAAGACACGAGACCTTATTAATAAGATCGAAAGTAAGCCTTTTGATCCAGACCGAGAGATCCTTGTAACATTAGATCTAGAGGCACTCTATACAAACATACCCCAAAAAAGAGCAGTAGAGTCTGTAGCAGCACTCCTGAGCAGAACCGAGGGGGACAGACCGGACCGGTTTATTTTAGAGTGCCTCGAGCTTGTGTTATGTAAAAACTACTTTGAATTCCAAAAAGATTCATACCAACAAATCAAGGGGACCTGTATGGGAGCTTCGTGTGCTCCCAGTGTAGCAAATATCTTTATGGGAGAGTGGTAACGAAAGAACATCTTCAATGAAGCGGCGCCATTCTTTGAAAACGTAAAGATGTGGCGTTGCTTCATAGATCACATCTTTTCGGCCTGGGAAGGCAATGAACAAGCCCTCTTAGATTTTATTTCCTGGCTCAATTTAAGTGATATGAATTTGAGGTTCACAGCGAATTACAGTAACCAGAAGGTAGAATTTCTTGATATAGTCATTTCGGGAAACACAAGAGCACTGGAGGTTAGTTTTTATAGGAAACCCACTGCTAAGAATACCATCTTGCAGCACGATAGCTACCATTCGAACAGTCAAAGATTCAATCCCGTTTGGGGAGTTCCTCAGAGTAAGACATAACTGCTCCAATTTAGCGGAATATGACAAATACAGAGGACAACTCAAACAGATTACTAGATCGGGGTTATCCTAAACACTTAGGACCTCATTTAAGAGAGCAAGGTATTATAACCGAGAAGCCATGTTGGCAGGATCACAGCAAAAGAAAAATGAAAAACTAGTATGTGTCATTACTCACTTTGAATTTTAAGATCAAATAGATATTGGACAGGAACTGGAATATTCTCAATGCTAGCGAAGAACAGGAACCACTAGAGAGACCCATACTAGCATACTGTAGGAATGCCAACCTAAAAGATAAACTAGTTCACTCCAGGAACTTACCTAAGAAGTCCATAACAGACAGGTCAGTCACAGGACTCCCTGTGATTCAAATTAATCATAGATGCGGTACCTGTGTGGCATGTGACACAGCTATTGTCACTGCACAGTGGACCTACAAAGGATGTACAGGCAAACTACTAGATCACACTAACTGCAGGAGCCAGAATGTGATTTATCTCACCCTGTGTCCCTGCAATGAGGGACATGTTGGGGAACCAGGAAGAGTGTTTCGTTTGCGCTACTCTGAGCACAGATCAGCAATCAAGACAAAGAAACTAGCATCCCCCTTAGTGCCGCACTATATGGAGAATGCACATACAGAGAAAGACCCACGCTGGCTAATCCTTAAAAAGGTCAAAACCAAACCAGGGAAAAGCGAGACAGATGCATCCAAAATGAGAGCTACATATTGGATTTTTGCTCTTAATTCTGTTAAAGAAGGCTTGAATGAAGCGAGAATATGGAAAATTAGTTAAATATCTACCTTCATGAACATGCAGATGTATCAGGAATGAATATCATAAGACAGTTCAGTCCCCCAAGAAAATACAGTATACACTGTAACATCGTAATTTTATTGGCCATTTCATGTAGAACTTGGGACTATCTATGCGAAGAATTTCAGGCAAATAAACCATAGTTATATAGTGTAAAAGCAGAAGATGCCTACTTGAAATTAAGCCATCTTTACTGATCTGCACATTACTAGGTGATATTTTGACAAATTGTGTGCACAAGTTTTTGCTCCTTTTATCATTGCAGATATTTGTTTTCTCTCTGACCGTATTGAGAGATAATACATGAATACCGGAACACTGTAATGTTGGTGTTTGTCTCTGAAAATTCTTAGATCAGACAGCTCTATGATTAAGAATAATTACCAATGATAAAATATATGCATCCAATGATAAAATATATGCATGAGGCTGTACCTACCTAACAGCCCAGCATTTCTATTCACACTAGTGCTAGGACTAACAAAGGTATATTAAGATGGCATCTGAGTTCAAATCGGACTGACAATTAGATCTAACAGCTTAGTGATTGAAAAGGTAAATAGGTCCACGTGAGAGAAAACATTTTAAGTTACCAAATATGTGAGGGTCTTTCCAGTAGCTATAATAACACGGTGTAAGTGAGTAATTGATTGGTACATGGTAGTATTTTGTAGTGATAAAATCATCATACTGCATATGCCTCAATACGCAGAGCCTTTCTGTTTTAATTTTTTGCCTACTCACTGTATCAGCTAAATGAGAACAGGATGGTATTTTTTTTTTACGACTGATCACTATATAGCGATAAGTAACCACTTCAAGATGGTGCTGTCGATCTATAACCGATTCACCACAAACCTATTGACGTATAACGTCACGTGAGATCGGCGCGCAATACAAGCAGACGCTCTATGGCGTGGTTTCTCTTAGTTCCTAGCAAGCAGGTTTGCAGGCAGTCGAGAGTCCGGATAGCGCTACATGCTACATTGCTTCATAGAGTAGGTAAGGAACATTAACCTTAGATTGTTGGAAGTAATTTTCTTTTGTGCTGTTTGTGGTAGAAAGTATGATAATAGAGATTCGTTTCTGGCAATGTAGTGACTCCAATCACTAGATCTCTTCCAGTGCATTCTACCGCCTCTGAATAGGAAGAGTATCGCTATAGTCTCTGAACAGGAAGAGTAGTAGGGGAGAGGTTTACAAGCCCTCAGACCATTTATGCACCCTTTAAAACCAGTTCGTGGTAACTCAGACTAACTGACAACTTACTCAGCACGACATTGGAACATGCTCTATCGCGCAAAGAACTGTGTCATTTGTAACCACATAGAGAAGACAAGGTCCAAAAAGATTGTTCATATAGAGAGTATGTTTCCCACTTTTTGAGAAGCAGCTGCGGTCAGTATATGACCACTAATATAAGTGTATTAAGCCTGAGAAATGTGACTCTCAAAATCAGTCCCTGATAACTCAGACTGACAACTTACTTAGCATGATATTGGAACACACTTTATTGCGAAAAGCACGGTGCCATATACAACCACAGAGAGTAGAAAAGGTCCAAATAGACTGCTGGCGTAGAGTATGCTTTCCCATTCCTTGAGAAACAGCTATGGTTAGCACATGGTCATTAACAAAAGAGTTTCAAAGTCTGAGCATTATGACACAGACTTTTATCGATATGCAAACCACTGCGAACAGGCCAGTCGCACTAGAAATGTGAGACACACTTTTATTGACATGCACACCTCTCAAAATCAGTCAGTGATAACTCAGACTAACGGAGGACTTACTCAGCATGATATTGGAACACGCTTTATTCCGAAAAGAACTACGCCAAATATAACCATAGAGAGTAGAAAAGGTCTAAATAGACTGCTTGCGTAGAGAGTATGCTTTCCCATTCCTTGAGAAACAGCTATGGTTGGCGCTGGCTCAGGTGAGACCTAAAAAACAATGATCCTGCACTACGAAACTTATAAAAATAACAGTATCCTCTGAAATGATCAGAATAGAGGACTCATTATGCAGTCTGAACAATTATAATTAAACTTTTTAATTTTTAGATATTATAAATCCAAAAAAAGAGCTGAAGTATAATATAGGATCCCGTACAGCTGCTTAAATCACCCATTTTACAAATGTGATGCCAAACCAAAAAATAGGACATTTAAGAAAATATAAGGCAAATCAACTGTGAGAAATAAAATAAATCCTTCTCGTCATAAAAGTTAATGAACAAAAGGGTGATTTTTTTGTTGTTGTCTGTTATATTGTTATAGTGACCACACAATGTTGGAGCACTAATAACTACAGGACAGACAATTACCAATGGGAAACTTTTGAAGGACATATGGGTGTGACATTGAGCAAAGAAAAACAGCCAGATACGGACTACTTGGTTAGTCACGCTATTACAAAAGCAGCAAACAGGCATGAGGGTCATAAGGTAATAACATACTAGCTCACTAAAAACAAAATTCATATAAAAGATATAATGAGAAACCCAGGCCTTATATTAATATATGGCCTCACTTTATAGTAGGGTACCTACTCACTCACTTCACTTTCTTTCTTATAGAAGCACGTGTGTTATTTTTTTATTGGGAAATCTTTTCTATACCTATTAAATTAGTAATTATATAATTATAGAGCAGTAGAAACCAAACATTCCCTTAAAGGAAACTAATCCTGGGCACTATAAATGATTTGAATCTTTTGATTTTTAGATCCCCCATTAAACCCCGGCTGCATTAAATGAAAGAAAGCAAGCGGTCCTGATGAAGGTGGATTGAATCACATGTATCCACTGAAACGTGCGGTGGCCTGATCCTTTCCCAGCTGGCGACATAACCATGGATATTAATGAAGACTTTTCACCATGCGTTTTCTGTTGCAAGCCATTTTTTGCTGGAAAATAATGAATGTGATGTGAAGTGTGTATGAGTATGTTTGGTATGCAATGACTATGTGAGGTGAGTGTAAATGTGACCATCGTATGGGGACAAATTTAAGATTGTTATTATGTATGTATTTATTGCATTATTAGTTTAAATTTGTATACTTTAACCCCTTGTGTGCCACGCCCTTTCCCCGCCCTGTGCCGGGCGTTCCATTAGCGGGCGGGGTTCATGACGAGCTGGACTCATCATGTGCACAGCGCAACCGCGGCCCATGACGAGTCCAGCTCGTCATGGGCACAGAAGGGGTTAAAGGATTAGATCAATGTTGCATTATTTATGTTTTGTATTGTACAGATGAAAAAAGAAGAAAAAAAACATGGTGTTTTACCACCATTTAAAAATGTATCTAAAAAAAGACGATTGAAAAACTTAATAAGAAAAATAATAAATAAAAATGAACTGATGTTCTTGTAGATTTTCTTCGACAATTCAAAACAAAGGGATAGCCCAATAGAGCTTTAATTAGCCAGAGTATAATCAGTGTTGGTCGTGTGGGAGGTATTTGTGTGAATATATATTTCTGTTTTCCCCTTTTCTCCCAGACCACAAAATCAAAAATTAAGGGGTACCTGTGTTCCTAGTGTGTAAAATCAATAAGTGGCCTTTCTCAAGTACTGATGTCATTAGGTAGGGTGCCTAGCCTTTGGAGATTGAAGTATTTCATTCATGTTGACTACATGACTGTATATTGAATTCACTCTATTTGCCATCCTCCCAAAACGTTCCTGAATGTCCCTCTCCCCTTGCTTCCCTTGCATCTCTTCCATCCTCACCTCATGATAACTATTCCTGAACACTCTATTATGCTTCCCTACTCCTTCTGCCAAGGAGGAAAATTATCTTCAGTCCTCCTAAAATCCTCTTCTTTTCCTTGAAATATTGCCCATCGTGCCATACTAACAGCCCTGTCTACATAGTCATTCCATCAAGCATCCTCTGCATCTATTTGTTGTTGGGTTTCAGTTTGCTCCCCAACTATCCTTCTTGTTCCAACTCTCTTTTGTAACAAGTGTGATGTTGCTGATGTAACAAGTGACTGATCGTCACTCTCCTCTTGACCTCTATCCTCCTGGAGAGAGGCTGGATCTAAATGCAGTGTAAAGTTCACTTCCAATTGTCCTGAAATCTGAGAGCCACTCACCATTACTTGTGTTCTGGGAGTATGCGTGTGTTTTGGTTTTGACATCTGTGGGGCAACATTAGGGGATCCCTTTGGAGATTGTGAAAAGGTCTCGACCTTAGGGTTCTCAAATCCCCCTGTGGTTTCCTGTCGCTGCACCAGTGGATAAATACTAGGGTGCCTTAGGGGAAGTATTCATAGAATCATATGGAGGTGGGAGAACAGACTGGGAATTTGATGTGTCCGCATTTGAGGAGTTCTCAGACTTTTCATAAAAGACTTGCTATAAGGTTATGGCAGCTTCTCGCTTCTGTAATTTAACACTTGCATATTTACTCTTAAGATGTGTAACAATGTGCTCTAATATTTTGTTATCAAATGTCCCTTCCTTTGGCCAAGGATACATTTGTTTGAGTGGCTTTAAACCACTCCCTACAATATTTTTGTAACCTTTTATGATCCCCTAGAAAGGTCTTTTGCATTTGTTCTAAGAGTCTCCATAGTACCCAGGATTCGTAGCAACTTTTATAATCTAACTTATCTTTCTACTCAATATTTCTTCTTTTCTTTCATTTTTACACTAGTCCTACAAAATGAAATCGGTCAATTTGTCTTTTCAGTCATATATTGAACATTATACATCACAACAACATTCTACAACATAACTCTGTAGCCACATTTCTATTTACATGCATACACATGCATTCATCATCAACATTAAAAAAAATTATAAACCATTCAACTACTGCTAAATGTTAATCACAATGACTCTAAACTGTAAACTAAGTTGGTAGCAACTGATCACTTCCCTCTGTGCTCAAGAGATGATAACCCTCAAGCCATCCATCTCATCGACAAGGGAATGACTTTTGGACATTACGCCCAGCACGGTAGTTCTAGTGTTTATATCATACTTGGAGGTAAAGTTTAGCGACATCAGCCTTTTAACTATCTCTCTGTCATAAAGGTGGGACACATATTTGACTCCCAACTTCATCACCCACATTGACCACTTCCAACTTTGTACTAAAATAAACACACTACTGACTACTCAGCGTCTTAACTTAACATTATGCAACACTTGTGCACAAGTTGTGCATCCGATAACCTTATTTGCATACATCTATGTTTACCATTGTAAAAGAGAAGTCATACAATATACAAAACGTGGAAAAAAAGTCTGCTTGTCCTCACCTCAAAGACCATAATTTCCAGGTCCTACCCGCCCTGTGAAAAAGCAGAACTTTTGGCAACACTGTGTTTGCTTACCTCATCAAAGATGTGCAATGATCTATGCAGCATGGGTAGGCGGTATTCCGGTGGGAGCAGTCTGAGGACAAATGGGACTCCTGGTTCTGGCTCGCCAACTGTTGCCATGAAACTGTAATAATAAAAGACAAGATTCCTCTCGGCAAGGCAAAAGCAGGTTTACTATTGTGGCTGGGAGACTAGCTATTCCCACACAGGTAAAGCAGCTGGTTACATATTGCTGCTTACAATCGGCTACTTAAGTAGTCACACGGACAATATGTCTTATAAAATTTCAAATGGTAGGTTACTCAAAATTTTATATTTGTTACAAAAACATTACATCACCTGTGTCTCAAACTCTTGACCTATTCTGTACACATTCTTTATTGTAATACTCACAATGCTTAACAAACCATTTATTTGCTTCTTTCGTATGCATGTGTGTTTTATTGCTCCGCTCCCAAGATGACTTCTCAGAATCTGTGTCCCCTTGGCTAACTCTACCTCTTGCCCTTATTCTTCAAGTCTCATATTAAATTTACCAAGAACACAGAATATGTGCTTGTTGCTGTGACCATAAATTCCTTTAGGCTTGCAAAACCAGGTTTTCCTTTAACTAAGACCTTGCTGATCATGCACTCCTTCCTAGTGAACTCTTTACCGGTCTTGCATTGCGGTGAATTTTTGGCTTACACTGCTCTTTCACTACTTATAACTCTGTGAGACGCTATACTGATGTCTGTGGTAGCGCAACATATTTACATTTAGTTTCTTCTCTACCATGGGGGACCGTACATTTTCCCAAAAAACATGAAGAATGGGCCATTTTAGCTGATGTCAGTCATGCCTTCATCTCCTCTGAGAAATAATCCTCACACATAAAGAAATGAGTGATTACTATTCACTGGGAGGGCCAGCACTTCCATCTCTACATCCCTGGACAGACTTTTTAGCTGTATATAACCACAAACCTCTGATACCTTTATTGAATAGTCAGAATTAAAATCCCCACTATGTAATCAGACATGGATACTTCAATTACAAAAGGTGTTCATTTTCTGTTCAGCATTGTCCAGGGGCTCAGGATCCATGGCAGACCCGTCAAGGTCCAAGAAACAGACTTATGAAGGCCCAGCTCTCCCTGTGCTGCTGAATCGCTCTTGCTCCTGTCTTCTTGCATTTCTCCCTATTTTCGGAGTGCCTTCTCCTTGTTTTTTCCTCGTTTTCACTACTTTCTCCTTGCTTTTTCTCCCAGCCTTTTATGTGCCTTCTCCTTGCTTTTCACTGATTTCTCCATTTTCTGAAATTTGAGTGTGTTCTCCTTGCTTTTCCCACCTTTTTTGAGTGACTTCTCCTTGCTTTTCCCTCGTTTCCCCCCCCTTTCTCCTTGCTTTTCCCCCCCAACTTTTTATGTGCCTTTTCCTTGCTTTTCCTTCGCTTTTCCCTCGTTTTCACTGCTTTCTCCTTTTCCTTAAATTTTTTGAGTGCCTTCTGCTTACCTTTACCCTCGTTTTTGTGTGCCTTTTCCTTCCTTTTTCTTCGATTTCACTGCTTTGTCCTTGCTTTTTTCCACAGTTTGTTGTGTCTTCTCCTTCCTTTTACCCTCATTTTTGAGTGCCTTTTCCTTGCTACTCCCTCGATTCCACTGCTTTCGCCTTGCTTTTTCCTTCATTTCTGCTACCGCATGCTGCCCGTTATTTCCCCCGTAGCCCCACCCACTGCCTGCAAGCGACCCCTTCCTCCTCACAAGACTTACTTAATGGAAGCGGCATCGCAACCCCATTGAGCAGGTCCAGGTCTCCCCATGCCGCTGCATCACTCTTGCTCCTGTCTTCTCCATGCTTTTTCCCCTCTTTTTTTGTGTGCCTTCTCATCGCTTTCCCTTGTTTACACAGCTTTCTCCTTGCTTCCGCCCCCTCCACTTTTGTGTGCCTTCTCTTTGCTTTTCCCTCGTTTTCACTGGTCTCTCCTTGCTTTCCCCCCCATTTTTTGTGTGCCTTCTCTTTTCCCTCATTTTCTGCTTGCTTTCCCCCCATTTTTTTTGAGCCATATCCTTGCTTTTCCCTTGTTTTCACTGCTTTCGCCTTGCTTTTCACCCCATTTTTTATGCAGCCTCCCCAAGCAACTCTGGACCATCACTTCACTTCTGGAATTCCGAAGGGCCCTCAAGACCTGGCTATTTGAATGAGCCTCCGGGACCTGCAAGCATCTGAATCCACCTTTGGGCGATTAGCCATGCTTTTTCATGATTGGTTGATGAATTAACTGAAGTGTGTGATAAGATGGCACCAGCTGACATCTTCCTTCAGCTACAATCTTTTACTGATGTACAGTCGGTCACCACAGCAGGAGGCATCATCTAGTTAAAAAGTCAAGCAACACTTCAAAGACCCTGTATAGCAGGGGTCTTCAAACTGTGGGGCGCGACCCCCAGGGGGGCCGTGGAGTGATGCAAAGGGGGTCGCGCCTTCCCAGTCACACTTCTGCCCAGGCCCAAGGGCTTCAGCCCCCCCCCCCCCCTTCCTGTCTCAGCCCCGGCTGCTGCAGTGAAACTTGAGCTGCTGGGGGCTCAGCTGGGCAGTGTCTGGATTCCTATCTCCGGCACCCCCGTGTTTTTTCACAGGTCTTTAAAGACCATTTAACATGCCTTTGTAAACTGCTTATAGAGGCTTAGGTTTTTTTGCTGGTTCCAGTACCCCCTGGGTCCCCACTGTGCCTATTCCTTACATTTGGATTTTACATTCACTGCCGTAGTGTGCGAATGCATTTCATGGAAAGGAATACAAAGTTGGCTTCCTGGGGGCGCCGTGAGTGAAAGTTTATTGTGCTTTTGAAGCACCTGCTGCAGCGTTTCTTTCACCCCGCAATTACCAGGCCTCACATAAATGTCAAGATAACTCGTGTGATTAATTATCTTCCTGGAGAGAGATCAGAATGTTGTATAGTTGAGGTTTTGACTTAGGTGATGTTAGTGCAGAGGGTTAATATGCCTGCTGCAAAGAACGTTTACCAAGTAGATTACAGAGTGCGTATGATGTGAAGAGATCAGCAGGTTACTGCTTTCAAAAGAGACATCCTTTTGTTACTTGCAATTTATAACTTAAAGTCCTAATAGAGAATAGTGAGCTATTAACTTTCATCCTAGAAATGCATACACACTACAAAGAATACATTATTAGACCATTGATTAATGTTGCAAAAAGGGTTAATTTGGCTAGAAATCAATTCTTATTATTAAAGGAAACTCCCAACTATGCTGTTTCTTTTTCGACTCCGAGTTTGTGCTTCTCCACACCAAGCACTCTTGAACTATACTGCCTACCAGTATGGATGACATGTGACTCCTATACTTTTAGTCCTTTGGCTTATGTAACATTTCCTATACACTGATTTACACACTTATGATTGATTGTCTCTGTGTAAGGTGTGTGTGATGCAAAGTGCTCGGACACCCTACACTGGTATGAGTGGCACTATATAACTAATTCAATGCATCTGAGAGTGTGGGGTTATGGAGACTTGGTCATTGTTAAAGGGTGCTAGTGAGAGAATCCGTGGTGGGGGTGGTCATTGTGGGGGGCACCAACAAACATGATCTCACAGGGCACCACCAGCACTAAAGCCGGCCCTGGGAAGTATGCACAGATAAGCGCTGAAAATACCGCTTTAGGTGACTGGTTTTTTTTGTACCGACTGGGCCACCAAAATAATCTGCTGGCAACCCTAACCATAGGACTGGAAGTTTGTTGCAGGATCAGCACATTATTTATTTCCTTCACCCTCGATCCCCGATTAATGCCGCAATAGTTTAACTTAGATCTTAAAGTCTACGCCCCGTCAATAACATGCTGAGTTACTTCATGGGTCTGGGAATGCACCCTGCATTCAGACAACTCATTCCTCATTCTCGCCCTTCATTGTCACGCTCACCCTGCACTCACAGTGATCACAATGCACTCACACTGATCCCCATGCACTTGCACCATTCACCCGCTCACCTTGCACTCACAGCGATCACAATGCACTCACACTGATCACCATGCACTTGCACCATTCACCCGCTCACCCTGCACTCACAGTGATCACTCTGCTCTCAAAATGCACTTGTGCTGCTCACACTATACCTCAACCTGCAGTCACACGAGTACACTACTCATCCTGCACTCATGTGACACTTCACTCACCTGTCCCCCTCACTACTCAATATGCAACTCACTCAAACAAGCCCATCAGTAATCATACATTCATTCATCCCATTCTGAACTTGCATCCGCACCCAAAATGAGAGAGGACAGCAAGGGAGTGAGAGAATTTGATTGAAGAGGTCAGGGATGAGGAGAAATGTGAATTGCCGAAGAGAAGTGTGGACACGCAAGAAGTGAGTGTGATCCAAAGGTGAGGGCTTCTGTTAGAACAAAGGGGAGATGTGAAAGAGGAATGGGGGGACTGGAGAGGTGTAAGATACAAATAGACAAAAATTTGAATGAAGAGACGAGGTGAATGAGAAGTGCTGAGGGGCACGGGAGGTGACAGGGCCAGAGAGGCCATGAGATAAATGTGAGAGACTGTTAGAGATGAGGGCAGTGAAAGGACAGAATGGCAAGAGGTGATTAAAGGTGAAGTGAGAGGTTGAATGGGGAGAGTTCAGAAGTTGTAAAAAGGGGTGAAAGAAAATGACCTGCAAAGTGAGAGAGGGATCTGGGGTTAGGAGAGGAGAGAGGGATGGAAGGGAGGGGGTGAGAGGAAAGCTGCATGGGTAAAAGGCTTAACTCTACACAAAACCGCCAGGGTTTTAAGGGACCCCTGCTTCTTCCGGTCAGGGCCAGGTGAGCTTCTAATGTGGCAGCACGTATTGCTGCAGAGTGGAAGGCCCTTCACAAACGTTGACTTGAAATCTTTCTGATGATAATTGCTGTATTTTGGTTATAAATGGGTACTGATTGGGTGAAATCTTTCCTCAGCGTTACTGTGTGTAACAAATATCAAAATAATGAAGCAATGCTATCCCAAAATACGCGGCATCACATAACCTTATTTACATTTTCATCCCACGCAATTTAGTCAACAGGTTTAGACATTTTTGTCAAGAGGGGGTCCTTACGCCTCAAAATGTTGACAGGGGGGTCTCGGCATCCACAAGTTTGAAGACCTCTGCTGTATAGGAATCCTTCATAATCAACCTCACCCTACAACTGAAGCTTATCAGATGATAACATCTTAGTATCATACTTGAGATGAGCTAGCTTTGTCCCCCTTCCCACCCCCTTGCAGTGGAGATGCAATCATCTTGTTATTCTGTCAATCAACAGTTGACATCTGCTGCCCATTATGTAGACTAAAGCAAGCTTGAGGAGTGAGGAAAAGTTCCCTCTGCTGGATGGCCAAATCAATCTGTTTGGATCTGCCCGGAGTGCATTAGTCTGGTAGTGTTCTTGTTTATGGCACACCTGCCCATAGAAAGAATATTAATTCTTTAGGAAAGGGAGATATCGTTTGTACTGTAGAGCAAACCTTCCATTTGCAAAATAAATCTCAGAGGAAGAGGCTGGGAGGATCAGAATGTGTGGTTTGATTAAAACTGTGAACAAGAGGCGTGGTTAATAAATTGTAAGGCATAGGAATGTAAAGAAAACGAAGCATAGTAATAGAAGGACTAATGGAAAATGAATGTGTTAAAAGTACTTTATGCCTCTCAGTAAGTACAGCGGAATAGCAGGCTCAGTAGTGAAGGAATTAGGCTTGTGTATCTGTTGATTGGTGTTCAAGAACCACCTACCCTAGTAATAATTTTTTTCTCATCATTACAATTTTACCCATCTTAAAATAGATCTCTTTGAGGAACATCACTACATTTTGTGACATGGTGAAACATTAAACAACACAGAAGAAATCCTTGACCTGCAGTAGCATGTACCTATGCCAGACTGGGCTCCTGCCTCTTCTCGTTAGACCCTTGCACCCCTGTGATTCTCTGAGCTTCCTGCACCCTCAGTGCTCTTCTGAGCTCCCAGCATCCTCACTGCTCCTCTGAGCCCCCCTGCATCCCAAGTGCTCCTCTAAGCCCCCCTGCACCTTCAGTGCTCCTCTGAGCCCCCCTGCACCCTCAATGCTCCCATGAGCTCCCCCTGCAGCTTCAACTTGCCTAACTCTGCCGTCTCCCTCTCAGCCAGAGAGAAAAACTCATCCAAAAGCAGTGCACGTTGATGCAGTTGGGCCCCATTCTGCTGTTGTGTGTCAAACCTGTCTATGTTCTTAAGTTCTGTGTCATTCTTTACAATGCTATTTCAAATATCTTCGAGGTCCCCAACATGTTTTGAAATACAAATACCCCTGATACATGCCTTTAAGGTAACCCACAATATGGCCTGTCTGAGTTACAGATCCAATATTTATCTCAAAATATTCCAATATGGAGTCGCGGAGTTCAGTGTGGAACACTTAATCTAAAAGAGCAGAGCCAGGAAAGCATAATCTCTTTTCTAGGCCGCCACCACATGGGATGCGCAGTACCATCCTCACTGGAGAGTGATCTGATTATATAAGAGGCAAGTGTTGTGTGTCAGTTAGCCAGACTGCTGCATTGACCGACACTCCCCAGTAATCCATGCACATCCATATATTGCAGGGTGCAGAGTAAAAGATGTATGCAGGTATGGTAGCATGTATGTGATGCCACGTATCCCTCAGGGAGTATGTGTGGCTAATGTCTTTGAAGACCCGCGTGGCATCTGGTTTATTTGTATTGGGGACACCAGTGAAGTCAGCCTTTGGATTCTATACCATATTGAGCTCTCCCTCGAGAACGATAGTGTTTGCTTCAGTACGTCCCATAAGGAAGAAGAGCTTGTGAAAAAAAGGCGAGGATACAACATTAGGTTCGTTTATATTCACGAGTAGTACATTCTGATCTACCAATCGGCCTGCAAGGACGACATAGCTGCCCTCTTTATCCAGGAAACTAGCTTTAAGACTGAATGGGACACTTTTGTGTATGAGTGTACACACCCTTCACGAATAAGTGCTGTAGCTAGAAAAATATCTATGGGAGCCCCATGATTTTGCACATTTAGGAGAGTCTTGTGGTGGAGATGTCTCCTGTAGGAAGGCAATCTTTTCCCCAGGTCTATTGAGGTATGCTAATACTTGTTTACTCTTGCAAGAGTTATTTAAGCCTCTTACATTCCATGTGAGAAAGGTAGCCTTTGTGCCCATCCACTCATTGTATTAGGCATGAAGGGGGTTGTATATCATGCATGATAATATAAGAGACATTTGCAGTCCTATCCAGGCGATTGACCATGAAAAAGAGGGAAAAAAATCATTCACAGTACCCAGTCAATTAGTTTCCCTCCACCTCCTCCCACACAGGGCAGCAAAGTGCCCGGCGAATCCCATATAACCATAAACAAACCAATGAAAGTCCTAACTGGTAATGTGCGGTATACACCATGGGGATGAGCGATGCTACAGCACACAAAGCCCCGTTAACAGGTGATACTTGACATGTTTTCGAAGTTGTGGCTAAAGACATCTCTAGTGTTACATGCAGTACAACAGCATAAGGTAAGCACAGCAGTCAGCACCATGTGTGTCAGGTCCAAGGGTCGACTGGCTGACCGGTCCCAGCTAGTCATTCAGCCCAGAGGGAAGAGGTCCATGCTCTGTGACATCTGCAAACCTGGTGGTGTGGGGTCTAGAGTGGTTTGAGGGGATGGATTCCCACTGGACCTGAAGTTCATGCAGAAGGACATTGCGTTTGATGGGGAGTTGAAGAATCAAGGTTTCCCCTCCACATCCATTCTCAGCCAGACAGGATCTAGCATGCCATATTTAAGTCCCTTCTTCCAAATTATGGCCTTGAACTTCTGATATTTATGACTGGCCTCCTGAATTGCCATAGTGATGTCCGGATTGAAAGAGATAGTGGTGGCCTGATAATGTATTGGACCTCGCTCACAAACCAGTCTGAGCGTCGTGTCCCTGTCTCTGAAGTTGAATAAACATGTGTTGATGAGGCGAGGAGGAGTCCCAGGTGGTGGGCAGGATCCCAGAGATGTATGGGCTTGTTCAACTACAAATGTGTCCGTGAAGTCTTGGCGGTCAAAGATATCTATAAGGAGCTGCTCTACAAAGTGGTCCAAATTCTCCAAGTTCGTGGTTTCTGTGATCCCGATGACTGGTATATTTTTCCTGCGTGATCTCGCTTCAAGGTGCTTAATTTTTAATGGCAAATGCCTTAAGGTGTTTTTCCAGACGTTTGGTAAGAGACACAGCACTAAGCCTGAGATTTGTTCTTCTGCGCCATCCAATCTGATGCTTTGGCGATCAATTCTCTCACCCATGGGGTTCAGGTGACTTGTTAGGGAGTCAAAGCTTGTATCTGTAGAATGGAATCCTGGCCTCAGTTCCGCCATGAAGGTGTTCACACTGTCCAACTGATCTGAAGGACCAGGGTCGGAACCCCTGTCCGCCGTGCCTGACATGGGAGTCGGGCGTTCCGGCCTGTCTAGCCCATTCAAAGGGGAGTTTACGCTGCTTGGGATGTCATTTCCCCATGGTGGTGTCCAAGGTTGCAGGTGCCGTGCCTTTGGGTGAGTCGTGGGCTAAGCTCGCTGTAAAAAGTGTTTAAAGTATAGTGCAGTCAGGTTTTAAATGACAGTTTAAGTATGGTCATGAGTGGACAGTTACCCAGCAGACAGGTGGCAGGAGGATAATAGAGTGATAGAGAGGTAACTGTCGTTTGGTATAAGAAGCAGTCTAAGATGGGCACCCACAGGGTACATCCAGCGTAAAGGGCCTCATGAACGTGGCATGCAGGATAGTGCAGTATGGAAGGCACAACCCAGGCGGGAACAGCAAAGCAAGGCCCCAATATCATCAGCAACACGGTGGGTGAAATCACTGATGTATTGGAGTGAGGGACGGGAGGGTGGTCGCATCTTACAGACAGGAGCAAGCAGACAATACTTCAATGGTCTGATCCAATCTGCTGACCGCAATTAACCTGAGCAGCCACCACGGTGCTTGTGAGGGGTTTCGCAGTCCGTGAACGCCACGCTTCTCCAAGCGTCTTACTGGCAGGTGGTGTGGCAGTACAGGCCTCACTGGAGTACTGATCATTCACAGATCGGCTGTCCGAGTGGCCCCCTGATGCAGCCCACGCTTTCTGTGGGCAGCCCGGACCACACCCCAAATCTGCATCTGTTGCGGGCCGTGACCTAATTCCAGCCACAGGAGTGAACACCCATGTCTGCAGTCAGCGGAGACCATCTGATGACTTAAGTGCCAGGCCGTGGGCCTAGCAGGGCTTGGTAGCTGGGTTCTCAGGCTCACCTGCCGCCCCGGTCATGGTGAGTTCTCCAAGTATATTTTAGGCCAATCCTACCTACGCACAGTTATACCATTTCTCAGTCACGCATCATGATAAAAAGCAGCATCACAGCACTCCGCAGTGGGCACAGAGATGGGTTCTGGCAGTACCAAATATGAAGGGCTGTCGAGGCCAGAGTATCACTGCTGACGGGCCATCTTGGTTGCTGGCATGACTACGCCCCATCCTGGGGTCCTTAAGCAGGCACGTTGTCATCACTCTTAGCTCCCTAAAAATTGTCCAGCACCGTGTCCCACGTACTCTCAAAGTCCATGTGCCTTCTACCCTGACGCACCTCTTGGATTTGTTACTCCTTCCCACTTCACCCAGCGCTAAACATCCACCTTCCACCCCTCCAAGTGAGGTCACTCAGCATGTTCCCAAATGATAGTAATTCTTTGTTTAGCCAGTACTAGGGCTAAATCCATTAAATGAGTAGTAACGCTATGCTTAGCAGGGCGAGGGAAGAGACCCAATAGGCAAAAATGGGGTATGTGCTTCAGTGTACGATCTGTGGTTTCTGCCAAGAGGAGCACTACCTCAGTCCAATAGGAGTGCAACTGGGGGCAGCTCCAAAGCATATGAAGAATTTCCTCTATGGCAACCTGGGCAATCGAGTGTAATTGGCGGGAAATAGATGCTGAGGTTCAGGGTTTTGAGTTATTCCCTATGGCGATAAGAAAGTGTATCAATCTGAACAGAGAATTTCGGGAAATCTTAGGCGCCACCTCCCACCTTTTAGCCAAGTCTGTCGGACAGAGGAGAACCCATGTCAGTTTCCCAACGGTCTTGCAATACCGCGAGAGGGGAAGAAATGTTGTCGCGCAATGCGTTTTATAATCCTGAGACCAGCCGGTAGGTATTAGCCATATCACATATGTAGTGGCAGCTGTGGAGGGGCTGATGCTCCATGCCACGTCCACCCCAGAGTTCATGTATAGCCGCAGTCCGTGTGCCATAGAGTGTGAGCTGGCCTGGGAATATCGAACTCCCCGCATAAATCAGCAAAGGGCCTCCACATGCCCTCTAAAAATACAACTCGCCCACTGTCTCCAACCCCACCTCCTCCCAGTCTAATAACCAGCTCTCTTCCACCTCATGTAGTTTCAAGATTAGCGCCTGTAGGGGAATCCCTGGGCAGTTTGGGGATCGTACCTTCACACTCCCAAGGACTTTTATCCAGCACACCCGAAGGGCAATGAGGTCTTGTCTACTGCCGGAGGTTGCCCACCTCGGGTTAAGAATAAGGGTCCAGAGCTGTTGCTCGTTGGGGTGGATCTGGCAGTTGCATCAAGGAAGTCTGTCGCTCTCATAGGTGCTGTGCGCAGGTCATGCAAGTAAAGCACCATATCCGCATACAGGGAAATAAAATAGGACGTGTCCTGAGCCAAAATACAGCAATGGACAGGCCACCACACGCTTTGCAGGCTAGTGGTTCCACCACAATGACAAAAAACAGTGGGGAGATTGGGCTACCCTGGTGGACCCCACATCCTGCAACATATTGTTCTGATATCACGCGACCAGTGCTAATCCTGGCAACATGCTCAGTGTATAATAGTACGGTCCAAGAGACAAAGCACAGCCCCAGATCCCTCCAGAGCATGACAGTGCAGAGAAAGCTCCAATCCAGACTGTCAAATGTCTTTTCGATGTCCATAAACATACACCCCACTCATTCAGGTAATAGATGTCCCTCTTCTATTAGTGCCAATAAGCACCTAGCATCAAGAGACGTGCACCGGCATAAACCTGGACTGGTTGGCCTGAATCAGTCTGGGCATATGGGGAGTAAGCGGTGTGCCAGTATACTGCTGAGAATTTTGTGATCAACGCTTAACATTGACAGGAGCCGATATGCAGCCTGGTTTGAGAAAAGAAACTATAAGTGCCTCAAGCTTGGTGTGGGTTAATGTTTTGGGGGTCAGTGCACTCTGGTATAATGCTCACCAAGCCTGGGCTAGAAAATAAAAATAAGCAGCATAAAATTTCACAGGGAGGCTGTCGGTTCCTTGGACTATCCCACTGCCCATGCGCCGAATCTCAGCACGGATCTCTTCTTGCTTAATATCTTCCCTCAGAGCATCGACCTCACAGGTCATCTCATTAAGCAGCAAAACAGTCAGCCACTCTCTATTGATGGAGTCCTAAAGTGTTTCCCGGGCTGCATACAGGCATGTGTAATACTCTGCAAAGGAGTGATTGATTTCTCCATGAGTGAATTGATGGGTGCCATTTGGAGTTATCAATTCTAGGATAAGTGATTCCCTGCTCGATGAGTAAGCCACCCTGGCCAACAGAGGGCCCCCATCTATCGCCTTCTGAGTGTTCCCTAACCACATAAGCTTTATGATCGAAACAGCAGAGACGCTCCACATGTTCCGCCATCCTCTCCTTTGCATCTAGTAACGTCCGCTGCAGGTACGGCCTTTCCGGGCATAAGCACTGCAAGTCCCGAAGGGTGCTCCTTTGGGTGATGTCCATTATCATGGTCCTCTTGAGCCCCAACGATTGACAGCCAGTTCCCCCTAATAACTACTGTTATGAACCCCAATATAGGCCTAGATAGTTGCACGACCCTTTTCCTACATCTGTCCTACCATTGTTCTACATAACTGGTCTGGCGCTGACCTTTTACCTAGTTAGGTGCTACATAAATGTTGTGTGGTATTCTCCAAAAACTAGTCTCATGTATTCTGCATGAGGATTCTCAGTATCACAGCAGGATTACCATCTGCATAATACCTCTGTATAAGGGTCACCTCTATTGTCATCCTTACCCGACATGCCCATGGTCCACTTCTAGGTAGAACACATGAGGGTACCTTTCGGGTATATGAGCACTACATCTTCGTTGGGCAAACCAGAGGAGAAAAAGACTTCCATGCTGACACGGTGACGTGATACGCTGCGGTCCCTGCTCTCAGACACTCCAGCACGCAGTGGTCTGACTCCTCTCGCAGAGTGTCTATCTCAAGACCAAGACGAGGTTCTTCGCTCTCCCACATCAGGTAATGGGGTTGGCTTTATCCTAAGGGGATTCTTAGCTATACACCTACATACATGCTTGGTACACTTATGTACATCTAGTTAGGGTTTGCATCGTAGGTGTACGCATTATTACTGCCTTGTATCTATATGCCAGCATATATTCATTGTTTTAGCACTATGGTAGAATCCTACCTCTTCTTTGCTCTGCTGGTGCTTATAACCACCTCAAGTGCATCCTGCTCAACACCCACTCCGTCCACAGGCACGCCGTCGAACTCTGGGACCTCCTCGACACAAAAGCACCGGATGTCGCGTTCCTCACGGAAACCTGGATGAACTTCTCCTCATCCCCCGACATCGCCATAGCCATCCCGGATGGCTATAAAATCACCCGGAGGGACCGCGTCAACCAAGCCGGAGGTGGCCTCTCCATTTTTTACAGAGACACCATCCGCATCACGACCAACACCCTCACCACCGCCGAGCTCCTTCACTTCCAGATACACACCGACCCCAAGACCACCCTCAGAGGTACTCTCATCTACAGACCCCCGGGACCGCGCACACAATTCAGCGAAGCCATCGCACACTTCATCAGTCCGCTCGCCCTCGCCTCCTCCGACTACATCCTCCTAGGGGACCTCAACTTCCACCTGGAGAACAACAAAGACAACAACACCACCACCCTGCTAGACAACCTCGCCAACCTCGGAACAAGCAACTGGTCAACACCCCCACCCACTACGCCGGCCACACGCTTGACCCCATCTTCTCCTCCAGCAACCACATCTCCTTCAGCCACTTCACTGGACCGATCACAGCTGCATCCACTTCAACTTCAGGAAAACCACGACTCACCTCCGCCCGCAACAAGCCCCCCGTAGATGCTGGAGCAAGATCACCACCGACCAGCTCACCACCTCCCTGAGCCAAAACCAACCCACCAACACTACGGACCCCAACGAAGCAGCCCGCAACCTCACACAGTGGATCACCAACTGCGCCGACGCCCTTGCACCACTGAAGAACCCTCCAAGCAATCCCGACAACAAGAAAGCCTCATGTTTCACCGACGATCTCAAAGACTCCAAGAAATCCTGCCGTACCCTCTCAAAAGCCTGGCGCCATGACCAGTCAACAGAAAACATGACAGCCCTCAAGAACGCCATCCGCAAACACCACCAGCTGATCCGCACCACCAAAAGGACATCATTCAGAGACCGACTGGACAACAACACCCACAACAGCAAGGAACTCTTCTTTGCTCTGCTGGTGCTTATAACCACCTCAAGTGCATCCTGCTCAACACCCGCTCCGTCCACAGGCACGCCGTCGAACTCTGGGACCTCCTCGACACAAAAGCACCGGATGTCGCGTTCCTCACGGAAACCTGGATGAACGTCTCCTCATCCCCCGACATCGCCATAGCCATCCCGGATGGCTATAAAATCACCCGTAGGGACCGCGTCAACCAAGCCGCAGGTGGCCTCTCCATTTTTTTACAGAGACACCATCTGCATCATGACCAACACCGACGACACCCTCACCACCGCCGAGCTCCTTCACTTCCAGATACACACCAACCCCAAGACCACCCTCAGAGGTACTCTCATCTACAGACCCCCGGGACCGCGCACACAATTCAGCGAAGCCATCACACACTTCATCAGTCCGCTTGCCCTTGCCTCCTCCGACTACATCCTCCTAGGGGACCTCAACTTCCACCTGGAGAACAACAAAGACAACAACACCACCACCCTGCTAGACAACCTCGCCAACCTCGGAACAAGCAACTGGTCAACACCCCCACCCACTACGCCGGCCACACGCTTGACCCCATCTTCTCCTCCAGCAACCACATCTCCTTCAGCCACTTCACTGGACCGATCACAGCTGCATCCACTTCAACTTCAGGAAAACCACGACTCACCTCCGCCCGCAACAAGCCCCCCGTAGATGCTGGAGCAAGATCACCACCGACCAGCTCACCACCTCCCTGAGCCAAAACCAACCCACCAACACTACGGACCCCAACGAAGCAGCCCGCAACCTCACACAGTGGATCACCAACTGCGCCGACGCCCTTGCACCACTGAAGAACCCTCCAAGCAATCCCGACAACAAGAAAGCCTCATGTTTCACCGACGATCTCAAAGACTCCAAGAAATCCTGCCGTACCCTCTCAAAAGACTGGCGCCATGACCAGTCAACAGAAAACATGACAGCCCTCAAGAACGCCATCCGCAAACACCACCAGCTGATCCGCACCACCAAAAGGACATCATTCAGAGACCGACTGGACAACAACACCCACAACAGCAAGGAACTCTTCAGCATCGTCAAAGAGCTCTCCAACCCCAGCGCCAGCAACAACGACATCATGCCATCGCAAGACCTCTGCGACTCACTCGCCGCGTGCTTCCACCGCAAGATCGCCGATATACACGACAGCTTCGGCGCTCAGACTACGTGCCCATCCACCGAACCAACGCCCCCCACCACCACCCTATGCACCTGGAACCCTGTCAGCACGGAAGACACCACCCACATGATGAACACCATCCACTCCGGCTCCCCAGCCTACCCCTGCCCACACCACATCTTCAACAAAGCCGACTCCATCATCGCACCCCAACTCCGGGACATCATTAACAATTCCTTCGCATCCACCACATTCCCGGAGAGCTGGAAGCATGCGGAGATCAGCGCCCTCCTGAAGAAACCCACCGCAGACCCCACAGACCTCAAGAACTTCCGTCCCATCTCGCTCCTCCCCTTCCCCCCAAAAGTCATCGAGAAAACCGTCAACAAACAGCTGACCTCCTTCCTCGAGACTAACAGCTCCCTCGACCCATCGTATTCCGGATTCCGAGCGAACCACAGCACCGAGACCGCCCTCATCGCAGCCACCGACTACATCAGGACCCTGCTTGACAACGGTGAAACTGCCGCCCTCATCCTCCTCGACCTGTCTGCCGCATTCGACACTGTCTGCCACCGCACCCTGACAACCCACCTCCACCACGCCGGGATCCAAGGAAAGGCCCTGGAATGGATCACCTCCTTCCTCTCCGACAGAACTCAGAGAGTCCATCTCCTGCCCTTCCACGCAGCGGCCACCAAGATCATCTGCGGCGTACCCCAAGGATCCTCGCTCAGCCCTACCCTCTTCAATGTCTACATGAGCCCCCTCGCAGCCATCGCACGCAAACACAACCTCAACATCCTCTCCTACGCCGACGACACCCAACTGATCCTCTCCCTCACCAACAACCCCGCCACCGCCAGAGCCAGCTTCCAGGAAGGAATGAAAGACGTCGCGGAATGGATGAAGCACAGCCGTCTGAAGCTGAACTCAGACAAGATGGAAGTCCTCATCCTCGGACCATCCCCCTCCGCCTGGGACGACTCCTGGTGGCCCCCTGCTCCGGGCACCGCCCCCAAGCCCACGGACCACGCACGCAACCTGGGTTTCATCCTTGATTCCTCCCTCACGATGACCAAGCAAGTCAACGCCGTTACATCTTCCTGCTTCAACACCCTCCGCATGCTCCGAAAGATCTTCCGGTGGATCCCCACTGGAACCAGGAAGACAGTCACCCAGGCCCTCGTCACCAGCCGACTGGACTACGGGAACGCCCTCTACGCTGGGACCACCGCCAAACTACAGAAAAGACTCCAGCGCATTCAGAACGCATCTGCACGACTCATCCTGGACATTCCCCGACACAGCCACATCTCTGCACACCTAAGAGACCTGCACTGGCTACCCGTCAGCAAGAGGATCACCTTCAGACTCCTCACCCACGCACACAAGGCTCTCCACGACATGGGCCTGAATACCTCAATACCCGCCTCACGTTCTACACACCTACCCGCCAGCTCCGCTCCGCCAGCCTCGCCCCTCGCCACCGTCCCACGGATTCACAGAACCACCACCGGAGGAAGATCTTTCTCCTACCTGGCGCCCAAGACGTGGAACTCCCTCCCCACCCCCTACGACTGACCCAGGACCATCTCTCCTTCAGGAAGCACCTCAAGACCTGGCTTTTCGAGCAGTAGCGGCACCTCCCTCCCCCAGCGCCTTGAGACCCTCGCGGGTGAGTAGCGCACTCTATAAATGTTCCTGATTGATTGATAACCATATATATCTGGTTGTTGCAGCACACGTATTTTATACCAGAATGACGCTGGTTCAATAAATGCTTATTGAAAACGTCCCCACCATTTATTCTGTGTATTTGTCTGAGACAAAGTGAGCACGAGTGACTAAGCAAAAAGTACTGTACTGTTTCCATGATCCCTAAGGGGTCAGTGCTGTCATGTTCGATAGTTGCCAGAAACTATTCGCTCCTTGGTAAGAGGGGCCCATAGTGGCACTGTGAGCTAGCTGGTATAGGCAAGGCCACTGACTCATTCTCAGTGAAATTACTCTCCCTCGCAGCTCCACCATTAAGTGAGGCCCTCCCCCAAGCCCCTGCACTTTCGAGTGTTGGTGTTGGAGGCCCTCCTCTACCCGCAGGTTTCACCCACGCATCATCCCTGGTGGTCCAGTGGACCTCTGTCTCCATTCTCTTGCTCTGCTTTTTCTCTCCTTTTTCACTCGTTTTTCCCCTCACTTCTATCTCCCCATCTTCACCCTCCTTCTGAGTCTTTCCTCCATTTTTCACTCGTTTTTTACCCTCCTCTCAATCTCCCCCTTTCACTCTCCTGTGTCCTCTGTGTCTTTCCTCCACTCTTTCTTGCACTTTTTCTGTCGTTTTCCCCTCATTTCAAGCTCCCCCTTCACTCTCCTTTGTGTCTCCTCCGTTTTTCACTCGTTTTTTACCCTCATCTCAATCTCCCACTTTCGCTCTCCTGTGTCCTCTGTGTCTTTCCTCCACTCTTTCTTGCACTTTTGCTGCCTTATTTGCTCTTTTCTCTCTCTTTTTACCTTTTTCCTTTTGCCTTTTTCAGCCCGTTTGTCCCCGCCACTACTGCCCCCGCGGCCCCTCACTCCCAGCACGACCAGTGCGACCGGCCCAATCCAGCTCCCCTCCCCGCTCCCGCCTCCCAGCTGTCCAGCCCTCCCCGACCCCTATTTAATGGCAGCCACTGCGCAGCAGCACAGCAGCCGCGCTTCCGGGGCGCCAAAGGCAAGCTTGTCTGCGCCCGTCCGCGACCCGACTGCGACCAGCGTCAGGAACCCTGGATCTCTGCACCGCCAATGCTACAACCCAGTGGCACTCCACGCTCTCAACCCAGGCCGCAACAATAACTCCAAGCTAGCATCACCAGCCGACACCTACGGACCCTTCAGCTGTCACCGCGGCCGGCACACTTGCAGCACCGCCGATCCCTCCACTGAAATCTGGGACCTCTTCGACAGCACTACCCCAGACGTGGCATTCTTTACTGAAACCTGGACCAACGCCACCATGGGACCGGACATCGGCATTGCCATTCTCCAAGGATACAAGATCTCCAGGAAGGACCGTTCCACCCGCCCGGGAAGAGTAATCGCCATCGTCCACAAATCCACCCTACGCCTAAGCACACTCCCCAACGAGCCCACAGACCTGATGGAACACCTTCACTTCAAGATACTGGCCATCCCTACCTCCAGCCTCCGAGGAACCCTCATCTACCGACCCCCTGAACCCCGCGAAATTTTCACCAACTCCATCACGGACATCATCTCCCAGCATGTCATCACGTCCACCAACTACACCCTACTGGGAGACCTCAACTTCCACCTAGACAACCAACTGGACCCCAGCACGACATCCCTCCTGGACAACCTCCACAGCATTGAACTCTGCCAGATTGTGACCGGACCCACACACTCAGCAGGACACACCCTCGACTCCCTCTTCACAACAGGAAACTCCATCACCTTCAGCCACACCACCGAACTCCCATGGACTGACCATCGATGTGTCCACTTCACCTTCAGAACACCCACCATCCACAGACACCAGCACCTGCTCCCACGAAGAAACGACCAGAATCACCGACAACCAGCTAACCTCATCACTCAGCAACTCCACCCCAACCATCTCTGAAAACGACGATGCCAACACCGCAGCCTGAACCATGCACAGATGGATTTTCGACAGCGCCAACACCATAGCCCCCCTCAAGAAAAACAACACCCCCCATGCCAAGAAAGCTAGATGGTTCACCACCGAACTTGGAGAGTCCAGACGCACTTGCCGCTGCCTCGAAAAGGCCTGGAGGAATACCAAATCCACAGAAGCCCACAACAACTTCAGAGCCGTCACTAACGCCCACCACCAACTCTTCAGAAAAACGAGGAAAAAAGCGAGTAAAGACAGAATCTCCACTCATGCACACAACAGCAAAGAACTCTTCAACATCATCAAGGAGTTCGCCCAACCCACCAGCGAGTCCACCGACATCTCTCCCTCACAAAACGTCAGCGACAAACTCCGCAAATTTTTCCACCACAAAATCAAGAGCATCTACGACAACTTCGAAGACAACCAACACACTGAACCCTCACAAACCACCCCCGACACCCTGAAGCCAGCGATCGACAACTGGATAGCCCTCACCACCGAAGACACACTAAAGACAATGAAGTCAATCCACTCCGGGCCCCCACGGACCCCTGCCACCATCACATTTTCAACAGAGTCGCCGACACCATCGCACCCATGCTCTGCCACACCATTAACCACTTCCTGACAACTGCCATGTTCCCTGACGACTGGAAATACGCTGAGATCAACCCCCTCCTGAAGAAACCCTCGGCGGACCCCACCGACCTCAAAAACTACAGACCTATCTCCCTGCTCCCGTTCCCAGCGAAAGTCATCGAGAAAGCCATCAACAGCCAACTCTCCACATTCATCGAAGAGCACAACATCCTCGACTCCTCCCAATCCGGCTTCAGAAAAAACGACAGTACGGAAACCGCCATCCTCGCCGCAACAGACGACATCCGTACCTTACTGGGCAAAGGAGAAACAGCAACCCTCATCCTCCTCGACCTCTCAGCGGCGTTCAACAGTCTCTCACCGCCCCCTAATACGCAGACTCCATGACGCAGGGATCCAAGACAAGGCCCTCGACTGGATCCGCTCCTTCCTCTCCGGCAGAATGCAGCGGGTCAGACTCCCAGACCCCCCCCCCCGACCCCCTTTTCTCTCGGACCCTACACCTACCACCTGCAGAGTTCCCCAAGGGTCCTCCCTCAGCCCTACGCTCTTCAACGTCTACATGGCTCCGCTCGCCCCCATCGTCAGAACCTACGGACTCAACATTTTGTCATACGCAGACGACACCCAACTCATCCTCTCCCTATCCAACGAACCCAACACCACCAGATACAACTTTCGAGAAGGCATGGAAGCCGTCGCCAAATGAATGAAAAACAGCTGCCTACAACTAAACATCAACAAAACTCATGGTCCCAAACTCAGACGCCTGGAACGACACCTGGTGGCCCCCCGCCCTCAGAAGCCCGCCCACCCCCACAGACCACGCACGCAACCTGGGAATCATTCTGGACTCAGAGCTCAAAATGGACCACCAGATCAACTCCATCTCGTCCTCCTGCTTCCACACTCTCCACCTCCTACGTAAGACCTTCAAATGGATCCCCCTCGAACACAGAAAGACCGTCACTCACGCCCGGGTCACCAGCAGGCTCGACTACGGCAACGCACTCTATGCCGGAAAAAACAAAAACCTCACCCGCAAGCTACAGAATATCCAAAATGCTGCCGCTAGACTGGTCCTCAACCTGCCAAGACACTGACACATTTCCCAGCACCTGCGCACACTCCACTGGCTCCCCATCGAAGCTAGAGTCACCTTCAAGATGCTAACCCACGCTCACAAGGCCCGCCACGACACCGGACCAGCATACCTGAACAGCCGACTCAAATTCCATGCACCCCAAAGGACCCTACGATCAGCCCAGCTCTCCTACGCCGTGGTCCACCACGCCAGAAAGACCAGATCGGGACGCCGCTCCTTCTCCTTCCGCGCGGCTCGAGCCTGGAACGACTTTCCACTCCACCTCAGACAGATAACATCGCTCCCCATCTTCGCAAGAAACCTCAAAACCAGGCTCTTCGACATACCCCATCCTTGATGGACTGGAACCTGTCAAACCCCCGCGCCTTGAGACCCTTACGGGTGAGTAGTCGTGCTTAACCAACACCTGATTTGATTTATTTTATTTGTATACAGACTAACATATACTCTTGGAGTGTCTGAAAACAGTCTGGGCACCAGTCCCTTAGTTTGTTGTCTAAAGCTGAGAAGGTATTCATGTTGAATTAATCCTGAATACCCTCACAACAGTTTCTCGGAGCATGGGGTTTTCCATCCTCTCCACTTCAAAGCGCCAACTGGGTATTCAGTTGTAGGGTCTATCCCAGTGCTAGGTCAACAGCAAGGGATTATGATCAGAAATGGTGCGGGCTAAGTATTCAATAGATCAAATGGCCTCCAGGAGGTATGGGAAACATAAAAAGGTGTCAAGTTGCACATGTAGTGCTTATATGGTCGAGTGGAAGAAATAATCTCAAGCCAGAGGGTTGCGGTGATGCCAACCATCAATCAAACCCTATTGTAACTCCAAAGTCTTGAATTTTCAAGCCAGAACAGTTGGTGAATTGCAAAGTGGGAGTGGAAGCGGTCTAAATCGATGTTTGCCATGCAGTTAAAATTGCCTCCGACGATAAGTGCCTGGGGACCATTTATCCAAGAACAAAGATGGGTCAACTTTAGGGGTATAAACATTAATTATGATATTATGGCACCCATCCAAGCAGTATCCAAGCAGTCCGTTAGAACAGAGAAGTGGCCTTCTGTGTCAATCATGTCGCTAGTAGGCTGAAACAGGACACCCAGTTTCACCTATATTAAGGTCCCCTGGACAAAGGCTGAGTACCCTGTGGGCTCTCTCCAGAGCGAAGGAGGAGGACAAGCCCTCCGACGCCGACTTCTCCTGCAGCAATGTCTCAAGGAAGGCCAAAATATCTGTGCCCTCTGACTTCTCAACAAACAAATGATGGACGGAATGCTGACAATGCATACATTCTCCCCCAGTCAAGAGATCTGGGTTAAATCCATCGTTCTTTTGCCCACTACACCACCCCAGTTTAGACATGGCCATATGCAAATCAGTCTTGACCCTGTGCCTCATGGGAACAGTCCAGCCCGAACTGCCAAGCCATGTCTTCTCTGGACCGGAATCAAGCATCCTAGGACCGGTTTCTGGCTATCAGCCGTCATCAGCCAGGATAGCTTGACTCCAGTGGCGTAGTGAGCACGGGTCCCACGTCTGGGAATACCCATCCCACTTAGGGCGAAAAGCGTTACAACAAACAAATGATGGACGGAATGCTGACAATGCATACATTCTCCCCCAGTCAAGAGATCTGGGTTAAATCCATCGTTCTTTTGCCCAATACACCACCCCAGTTTAGACATGGCCATATGCAAATCAGTCTTGACCCTGTGCCTCATGGGAACAGTCCAGCCCGAACTGCCAAGCCATGTCTTCTCTGGACCGAAATCAAGCATCCTAGGACCGGTTTCTGGCTATCAGCCGTCATCAGCCAGGATAGCTTGACTACAGTGGCGTAGTGAGCACGGGTCCCACGTCTGGAGTCAAGCTATCCTGGCTGATGACGGCTGATAGCCAGAAACCGGTCCTAGGATGCTTGATTCCGGTCCAGGGAAGACATGGCTTGGCAGTTCGGGCTGGACTATTCCCATGAGGCACAGGGTCAAGACTGATTTGCATATGGCCATGTCTAAACTGGGGTGGCGTAGTGGGCAAAAGAACAATGGATTTAACCCAGATCTCTTGACTGTGTGAGAATGTCTGCATTGTCAGCATTCCGTCCATCATTTATTTGTTGTAACGCTTTTCGCCCTAAGTGGGATGGGCATTCCCAGACGTGGGACCCGTGCTCACTACGCCACTGGAGTCAAGCTATCCTGGCTGATGACGGCTGATAGCCAGAAACCGGTCCTAGGATGCTTGATTCCGGTCCAGGGAAGACATGGCTTGGCAGTTCGGGCTGGACTGTTCCCATGAGGCACAGGGTCAAGACTGATTTGCATATGGCCATGTCTAAACTGGGGTGGCGTAGTGGGCAAAAGAACGATGGATTTAACCCAGATCTCTTGACTGGGGGAGAATGTCTGCATTGTCAGCATTCCGTCCAACATTTGTTTGTTGTAACGCTTTTCGCCCTAAGTGGGATGGGCATTCCCAGACGTGGGACCCGTGCTCACTACGCCAATGGAGTCAAGCTATCCTGGCTGATGACGGCTGATAGCCAGAAACCGGTCCTAGGATGCTTGATTCCGGTCCAGGGAAGACTTGGCTTGGCAGTTCGGGCTGGACTGTTCCCATGAGGCACAGGGTCAAGACTGATTTGCATATGGCCATGTCTAAACTGGGGTGGCGTAGTGGGCAAAAGAACGATGGATTTAACCCAGATCTCTTGACTGGGGGAGAATGTCTGCATTGTCAGCATTCCGTCCATCATTTGTTTGTTGTAACGCTTTTCGCCCTAAGTGGGATGGGCATTCCCAGACGTGGGACCCGTGCTCACTACGCCACTGGAGTCAAGCTATCCTGGCTGATGACGGCTGATAGCCAGAAACCGGTCCTAGGATGCTAGATTCCGGTCCAGGGAAGACATGGCTTGGCAGTTCGGGCTGGACTGTTCCCATGAGGCACAGGGTCAAGACTGATTTGCATATGGCCATGTCTAAACTGGGGTGGCGTAGTGGGCAAAAGAACGATGGATTTAACCCAGATCTCTTGACTGGGGGAGAATGTCTGCATTGTCAGCATTCCGTCCATCATTTGTTTGTTGTAACGCTTTTCGCCCTAAGTGGGATGGGCATTCCCAGACGTGGGACCCGTGCTCACTACGCCACTGGAGTCAAGCTATCCTGGCTGATGACGGCTGATAGCCAGAAACCGGTCCTAGGATGCTTGATTCCGGTCCAGGGAAGACATGGCTTGGCAGTTCGGGCTGGACTGTTCCCATGAGGCACAGGGTCAAGACTGATTTGCATATGGCCATGTCTAAACTGGGGTGGCGTAGTGGGCAAAAGAACGATGGATTTAACCCAGATCTCTTGACTGGGAGAGAATGTCTGCATTGTCAGCATTCCGTTCATCATTTGTTTGTTGTAACGCTTTTCGCCCTAAGTGGGATGGGCATTCCCAGACGTGGGACCCGTGCTCACTACGCCACTGGAGTCAAGCTATCCTGGCTGATGACGGCTGATAGCCAGAAACCGGTCCTAGGATGCTTGATTCCGGTCCAGGGAAGACATGGCTTGGCAGTTCGGGCTGGACTGTTCCCATGAGGCACAATGTCAAGACTGATTTGCATATGGCCATGTCTAAACTGGGGTGGCGTAGTGGGCAAAAGAACGATGGATTTAACCCAGATCTCTTGACTGGGGGAGAATGTCTGCATTGTCAGCATTCCGTCCATCATTTGTTTGTTGTAACGCTTTTCGCCCTAAGTGGGATGGGCATTCCCAGACGTGGGACCCGTGCTCACTACGCCACTGGAGTCAAGCTATCCTGGCTGATGACGGCTGATAGCCAGAAACCGGTCCTAGGATGCTTGATTCCGGTCCAGGGAAGACATGGCTTGGCAGTTCGGGCTGGACTGTTCCCATGAGGCACAGGGTCAAGACTGATTTGCATATGGCCATGTCTAAACTGGGGTGGCGTAGTGGGCAAAAGAACGATGGATTTAACCCAGATCTCTTGACTGGGGGAGAATGTGTGCATTGTCAGCATTCCGTCCATCATTTGTTTGTTGTAACGCTCTGACTTCTCAGGTATACCCACCACCTTGATGCTAGGCTCGACCCTCAGAATCCTTTGCGCCGGCCTCACGAATTCTGTCGCGGAAACCACCTCTCCCAGTTGAATTTTCAGATCTGCGGCCCTGGGAAACCTCTCCTGCAAGGTAAGTTCCCCCAGTTTACGGTGGTCAGTTTAGGAAAGTGCCCCTTTTTGTCATGGTCACCCCCAATTTTTGCCACTGGTTCTGATGTTTTTGGACTGATGTGGATTATGTCACTACTAACGAGGCCCCAGTGCCAGTGCTCATTCCCTAAAAACAAGGTAAAATGGTCTAATTATAACACAATTGGCATACACATTGCACTACTGTACACTCCTAGTAAGTGGTACCTCTGATACCTAGGGCATGGGTACCAGACATGGTCCCTATTGGCTGCAGCATGTATTGTGCCACCTTAAGGGACCCTCAAACAATTGCATTCATGCTGCAAGACATGGTGCAAACCATGAGTGAAAACACGACATGGCACACTCACTGTGTGCCATGCCAAAGTCACTGCATGAAATATATGTAAGTCACCCCTACAACAGGCCTTCTAACCCTAAGCAAGGATGCATTATATTTCATGTGAGGGCATAAATGCATGAACTGCTATGCCCCTGTGCTGTCTAGTTGAATTACTAGAGGGTACAAATGAACACGGAAGCCATCTTAAGTATATGTACTGGTACTGGTAACTACGAGTTCCCCAGCTAGATGATGGTTTTACAGAAATATATGGTGTTTAGTATCAAACGGTATCAAACACCTTATCACAATACATCTGTACTGTTGCAAGGACTAGATTTACTATGACATGAGCCCAGAGGGCACTCTAGAAGTGCCCCCTGAAAAATCTACAAGCATCTAGTTTGCTGCTTGACAGGTATTGTTGAGCCTGCCACCACAAAGAAGCTTCTGACCCCCTGCAGGTGACAGCCTGTGATGTCTGAGGCCAGAAACTATGCCTGCTCCAGAGGAAAGTGTTCACACCTCCTTGAGGGGGATGGCTAGATGGCTAGTGATATAGCATATCAAGGCCAGGGGCTTTAAAGCCTCTGCCGACATGGGACCCCAGCTTCCCCCAGACCTGCGAGATGCTACCTTCTGCCCTCCTGCCCATAAGGCACCTGAACAGGTGGGAAATTAGCTATGCAGGGGGTGTGTTGTACATCCAGGCTAGTCACTCCCCTAAGCTACAGTGGGCTATCTGATGTGCTCCACAACAAAAGGGATCCTCCATCTTGCTTCTGGTGGAATTAGGAAATCTGGGACAGGTTTATGCCCACTCCCTACAGGAAGTGGTCATGTAGGGAATGTAGTAAACCCAGGGGTAAGTACTACCCATGATTCCCTTTAAAACCCCTAAATTTAGTATTTAGATGGACCTCTGACACCAAGAACTCAAGTTAGTCTGCCTGAAAGCAGAAGAAGGAGGACAAAGAAGAGCTGGAGATGTGGGAGCTGTCGACCAGCATCATCCTTTGTGCAAATCTGCCTGACTGCTGCTCTCCCGGCAATCACTGACACCAACTCATTCAGAAGCAGAACAGCCTTCCCAACCCCTTGGAGGTCTGCGCAGCACTCCCTCGACCCAGCAGCATCTGCCATGAAGTGGAGTAACCACTTCCCTGCACCAGCAGGCAATGACAGCAGCTGCCTGGTACAGGGTTCTATCGACCCCAGGGCCCACTGAATAAGCAGCACCCCAGCTTTGTGCTCCAGGAGGTCAGATCCATCTCTCTGCCAAGTTTGGAGATGCCTGGACCCTGAGGTGCCACCCTCCACTAATTCCATATCGGAGTCAGTTGCAAGCACCACGGCTTGTTTGTGTTCAGTCAGACCACCACCACTGCCAAAACTCACCTGCACATCGAGGGACTCCAAGAGAGGCCAGCTCCACACCGAGAGTGGCCGTGCTGTGTTTCTTTTCCCTCATCTGCATGGACCCCAAAAACCGTGAGAGCTTCTAACTCCTCAATTGGCCAGACAAAATACCTCTGCACCTGAGGGCCCCTGCCTGGGCTCACATAATCTGATGGTGTCTCTGTGGCCCTGAGAGCCCCAACAGCCAAGCCCCCCATTGGGTTCTGCCATACTGGCCCTGCAATCCGCCCTTACAGCCTCTTTCTTACAGGTACTTTTACCCATTGTCTTTAACAGGTAGCGTTTGAGGCTACCATTGCGTAAAGCACCTCTGCATCCAGACAGGTAAACTAGAACTGCTGTTGAGGTTTTCTTTAGACCTTGGCCCTTGCTTACCTTAAGTCCAGATGAAAAGTGCTGTAAGTCATCTGTAAGTGTGTCTATGCAGTGAATGTATTACCATGTTCCGGACTCGCGCCTAAAATCTGACACCTGTCATTTTATACGGTTTTTACTGTGAAATTTGATAACATCTAAAGTACTTACCCAATTCCAATGATCTTGGAGTCCAATATGATATAATAAAAATATTTTTCGAAATTGGTCTTGAGATTCTTCTTCAATGTCTGTCTAAATTATTGACTCGGTGTGTACAACAAATACTGTACACTACACTCTGATAAGCCTTTTTTTTTTTTTTTTTTTTTCATAAACTTTATTTATTCAATTTTTCACACCATAACTTGAGCGGTCATATAGTTTTTCAAGATATAATTCAGTTTACTTCCATTATACATCTGAGTCCTGTACGCATTTCACAATTATTTATACATTTACGGCACAATAGTATACGAAGCGTCCCAAACAGCTAGGGTATTGCCCAAATACCAATTTTTACATGTTACTACTGCTGTCGGATTCTGTTTCCTGCTCACTTCCAGCTCTTGTTGGGTTTCAAAATTCCCTGCATAGCTCTCCCCAGATTACAATGTCCTCCTCTAGCTTCTCATCCTTACGACAGGACTTCATATTCAGTTCTTCCGCAAGGAACCACTCTCCCACATTCCTTATCCGGCTTTCGAATGTTGGGGCCCGTTCACCCGTCCAGCATATAGCCACCCTCCGTTTAGCCAACACCAATGCAAACTGTGTTAGCTAATTGGCCATTTTCCGTTTTTTGCGTTGCGGAACCAGCCCCAGGAGACACTATTCTGGTGTGGCCTCTAACAATATTCCCGCCCCTTTATGAATTCTAGCTATTACATTAATCCAATACTGCTGTATTTTGGGTATTCTCACGCCAAGTGCAGAAACTCTGAATGGGCCCTTTTGTATCTAGGGCATTCATGCGACCGACTGGCATCTATACGGTGAAGCTGCACAGGGCTCATATACACCAGTTGCACAAAATTATAATGCAGTAGCTTCAGTCGGGCATTACCTTGCTCGTTTGTGTGCACACCCTCACCCAGTTTTCCCCCCCAATGGCACCTGCAGATCCTCGTTCCAAGCGTCCAAAGCCTTAAGGGCCTGGGACCCCGAGTCCACCCTCAGAGCCTTATACAACAATGACACCAGCCTACACCCTCTGCCACACGTCAGCAGTATCTCTAGGGTTTCAGTGGTCTGGGGCATAGTTGGGTAAGTGGGCCATGTGACTCTGGCCAGTTCCACAAGGCCTGCATATTGGAGATATTGCCCCTGTCCCAAGTCAAATCATTTGCACGCCTGCTCAAAGGTAATGAAGGTGTCGTTAACATACAAGTCTGCCAGAACCATGCAGCCACCCTCCCTCCAAGCCTGGAAGGACATGCTCTCTATAATCCTTCGCACTGGGGCTAGCTGCCAGATGGGTAACTCCGGGTGAAATGGAGCTGCTCTAACACCCGTTCCATAAATTTCTGCCACACAAAGGCCATTTACTGGACCACACATAGGAGTTCTGCGCTCACTCCTGCACCCTCCGTCAGAATAACAGGTAAGCTCTCTGGTTGCACCCGGTCGCTAAGCAAACGTTTTTACCAGTTGTCACCCTCATCTAACCATTGTGCTGCGTGCTGGAGGTGCACTGCATGATAATATAGGTCAAACCTAGGCACCCCCCGTTCCCACCCCCCCCGCATATCGCTTCTAAAGGACCTGTAGTGCTACTCTGCATCGTTTCCCCACCCAGAACAGGGATATCAACAGGGTATTCAATTGCTGAAACACCCTTGTGGGAATTGCGCACAGTATATTCTGTAAGACGTACAGACATCTAGGTAGCAACACCATCTTTGCCATAGCTATTCTGCTCATTAGGGACAGTGGCAGCATATTCCAAAAATGTACTGAGTGCCTCAGGGTCTCAACTACCCTAGTCATGTTCAGCTGAAGTAACTTTGCATCCCCGTGTGCCAACTGCACCCCCAGGTGTCTGAAGTGGTCAGTCTCCCATCTCACTCCCTGAATAAGAAGCTCCTCTTCCCTACACTCTCTTGGCCTTGCCAGGGGGAACACCAAGGACTTGCGCCTATTGATGCGCAATCCCGTAAAAAGTTGTAAACTGATCCAGCAATTGCAGCAATATCGGAATTGCTTCTCGCGGGGACGTGACGTAGAACAGCGCGTCATCCGTGTACAATGAAATAAGGTGAGTACCATTCGTTATTTGTATGCCCCAATTACCTAAATCTTGTCTAGCCCATACCGCCTTAGGCTCTATAGCCAGACGAACAGCAGTGGCGATAGGAGGCATCCCTGTCACGTACCTCGCCCTGGTGACCACTGCACTGACCTGGTTTGACCCAGTAGCAACCAGATTGCTGGGTTTGTGTATAATATTCTTACCCACCTGCAGAACCATGGCCCAACCCCCAATATCCGCAGAATTTCCAACAGATGGGCCCAATCCACCATGTCAAGTACTTTTTCGAGGTCAGTAGAGACCAATGCCATCTCTTTGGGGTCTGCCTGAGTCTCGTGCAGTATATTTGCAAAGCGCCGTATATTCATGAGTGTGCTACGGCCTGGGATAAAGCCGCCTTTTGCCCAGCACTGTACATAAGATTTTAACGTCGGAGTTGATCATTGTCAATGGTCGGTATGCTGCCGGGTCCTGCCTGTCCCCACCCAGCTTAGGGATCATACAAATTTCAACCTCACACATCATGGGAGGCAAGACTCCGCTATCAAAGGACTCATTAAATGTCTGCAGCAATGGCTGCAACAGTTTTGCTGAATATGCCTGGTGATACTCAATTGGTAGCCCATCACCCCCCGGAGCCTAAGCCTTTAGTATGTCTGCTTTTGCCTCCGCTATCTCCTCTACGGTAATCTGAGCATCCATTTCTGCCCCAGCTTCTTCGGATAACTTCCTCAGCTGAAGGCCCTCCAGGAATGGGGTATAGGACTCAGCCCTGACCAAGGGGTCGGCCATATATACTTTCTCCAGGTGCTTCAGGATACCTGCACGGGTATAGACAAGCTCACCCACCTGACTGCGTAAACTAGTGATCAGCGGGTGGACCAGCTCCCTACGCAATATCCATGCCAGCAGTCGGCCAGACTTGGCTTCCTCTGCGTGCAATTGTTATTGGTATTTAGTATATTTGCCCAGCCTCTCCCACGTATCTGCAATCTGCTCACGCAGCGCGCGCTCTTGCTCCTGGGTATGTTTCTGCCCCTGCAGCCTTGACTGGTGCTCTGTCAATGAGTCCTCTCTGTTGCGCAGTTCGTACTGCAATTGTTTCTGAACGCCATACGTTAATCCCATTGCTGCCCTCCGGATCACCGCCTTCATTGCGTCCACTCAGTAGCTCTATTGCTTGCAGTGCCTCAATTAATCGACATATAGTCTTTCAGTGCATTTGAGATTGCCTCTCTACCAACCTGATCTTCAAGTATGTCAGCGGGTAGCCGCCAGCTGCGGGTGCCCTATTCCCCGGCAGCCCTTTGAACCGAGCAGCACACAGGTGCATGATCGGACAAAAAAATGTCCCAAGGGAGTAATTTCTGCTGCTAAAACCGCAGGGAACTTGGTTGACAATACACTGGCTAACCGGCTCTGCGTATTGTTAGTGGGTGTTTAACATGTAAATATTTTCCAAGTTGGATGATGCTCTCTAAATATCCCTAATGCCAAGGTCAAGCATCAACTTCTGCAAATGCTTGGTCATTCACGGCTTGGTACCCCTCCTGGGCAGACATCTGTCCAACTCAGGATCCAGAACACAGTTAAAGTCTCCTAACCACAGCATTGGGGTATCCTGATCCGCAGCGATCAAATCCTGCAGAGTCCTGAAAATGGCGGGCTCATCAATATTCGGGGCATACGTGTTTAGTATGGTTGTATATGTACCATCCAACTTGCCTCTCAGTAATACATAGCGGCCCTCAACATCTGCATCAGTGTACTCTAGCGTGAAAGGAGCGCCGAGTGCCACCCAGATCAGAGCCCCCCTGACATAGGTAGAGTACAATGAGTGAAACACCCGCTCCCTCTACTTTTTCACCAGCCGCGCAGCCCCAGCATCATCCAAATGTGTCTCTTGCAGACATGCAAACATTATATTGTGCCTTTCCAGGAACGAGAGGACTCTGTGTCGTTTTGTGCAGGTACCCGGCCCTCTAACATTCAAGCTAGGAAGCTTTACCTCGCGCACCATATTCAATTGCTCGTGCATCCTGTCTGGCCATGTGCCAGGACTCCCCTCTCTCAAACAAATCCACGGATAACACAAAAACAAAAAAACAAACAATCCTCCCCCCCACCCACAGGCAAAACTCGACTAAAATCGCAGACGATTCTGTCCACCCTCCGCTCGTGCCAGGACATACACAGTATGCCACTAAGCCCAACAGGGGCGACAAAAGATACTGTATACTTGTCCCCGGTCCACCCACCCTTAACTTATCTGTAATCCCGTTGCCATTGCAGGGTATATACCCCTCTTATATATCCATGATCTATTTATTACCTTATGTACCCCACTGTTTCAATACCCTGGGGGTGGGGGAGTGACGAGAGCCCTATGCGCCCTCTCAATTACGAACATGTCCGACAGTCCCTCAGGGCACAGCTGGGTACGAATCCAACCCTCCAGGAACTGTTCAGCTGCTCCTTGCACCGCTCTATCCCGTATGCCAGTACATTAATATTACTGCGCCTCGGCCTCCCCTCCAATTCTTCGGCACGACTCTCCAGAGCCTTTGTGGCCACAGTCATCTGCGCCACTTGCTGTTTTAGTGTTACCACCTTGCCTTTCACCTCTGCTATGTCTCCCTCAGTGCTCGTGACTTTGTCAGCCACCTTGCGGGGGTCCACACGTAGTAGGTTTACATCTCTAGAGACAGTATCTATTCAGTCTTCGATCGCCTTCCTAGAGCCCTAGATAGCTGCCATGAGGTCTGCCCTGGTGGGCTCTGAGATTTCCTCCCTCCCACCCCGAGTCCCATTCCGCTCCCTACTAGTGTACCTGGTCAACCGCTGTGGGGATGCCTGGGGGTGGTATATTGTGTAATGGTGTTAGGTCCAGTCGGCTTCTGGGCCTTTTCTTTGCCCATTGCAAACTCCACCACGTACCTGTGGTGTGTCCGCTGGCTCGATGTGCGTGCTGTTGATCGTCCAACCGGGAGAGTCCTCCATCAAGACAGGCCAATGAGCAAGTCAACACGATGTGCGTGCTGTTGATCCTCCAACCGGGAGAGTCCTCCATCAAGACAGGCCAATGAACAAGTCAACACAGAGTGGCCCACCGTGCGCACAAAGTCCCTGAAGCAGCAAGTTGCCAGATACTGTTTCTCAGTCTTATGACCGATAAGCAAAAGACTGCAGCCATGCAGCTAGGCCTGTTACGTGCCCCACCTTCTTTCCCTTTTCTTCTGACTTTCGTCTTTAACTACTGGGGGCTCCCACACAGTCACTTTAGCAGAAGGGAGTCAGATACAGATCTGCAGTCTTGCGACCTATATGTATGTAATTGCAGCAACACAGTGAGGCCTACGAGTCACCCTCTTCCACTGCTCCCTTCCTTCTTTGCTCCGTCGTGGTCCAATGAGTCCCATGCCAGACTGATCCAGTCCCCGCACCCCGCAGGGGAGTGCACCGCCACAATGCCGATGTGCCACTATTAAGGGCCACTGCCCCTCCAAGCCAATCCAGTGCAGAGTTTCAGGCTCAGGGGGTGAGCCTGATGCGCATCGACTTACCACTCACTCGCTCACCCAGGGCACAGCCTTGGCCCTCGTGCAAGTCCCGCAGTCTGGGAGGACATCAAAGGCAGCAGTTGTCACCCCAGCCAGGCCCGCAGCGTTGCTCCTCAGGCCCCGGCCAGGGGAGCCACGCCCGCCCCGGTCCCACTCACCAGAGCTCGCCGGGCAGTCTACCTTCCCCGACAATCCTGGCCTGCAAGGAGGGGCAGCGCGTCCCAGGATCTCCACTCAGTCCCAGCTAGGGAATCCGCAGCAAGGCCCACACACCAGCATGCAACTCCGGGGGGGCCCTCCGATTCGTAGCATGACTGCTGCCCACCTCGCGCTCTCGCCCAGTGGCAATCCCGGGCACCCGATGGCTGCCGGGGTCCGCAGCACAGAGGAGGAGCGCCTCAGGCAGATCCTCAACCCGGCCTCAATCAGCATGCCCCCGACGAGGCCCCGTCCCCAGAGGGGCGCTCCCAGCAGGCCTGATCAATGCCCTCCACGCACTGCCCTGCCCACGGTATTGCAGGGCCCGCGGGTCGTTCCAGCTCAGCTCCGTGGGTTCCAGGGACCTCCAGCACGCAATCCCAGTGATGAGCGATGGATTTCAGGCGGTTGTAAACAGGATATTGAAGGATTTGCAGACGGACGGGGAGCTGAGAAGCTCACGTCCTGTTGGCCATGTTGCTTGGCCACGCCCACCACTCTGATAAGCCATAATTGCTCGCCCACATTATAATAAAGAGGGCATTTGGGATTCTTTTTTTAAGCCCTGTAAACCAATAAGGGTCACCTAGACTTTTTACATAGTGTACCTCATTGCATTACATATAAAGTCAGCTTCCAACAGTCAGCCGTCTGGAAGCCGAGGTCCACTACCACATCTGTCTTGTGGTCAAGGGTTTCTTAAGAATTTTTAATAGCCATAAAAATAGTATTCAACTTGTCCTGAGATACCGTCAGTGAATCGGGGTGTGCGCATGTTTCTTCATTGGATACAGAAGATTTTTCGGATTCTTGGCCCTGGGCCATCTTCCCACAGCCAGGGCACGGTATTGTGACAGGCAAAGTGGGGGGAGGGGAATCAAACAGCACCATGAACAGTCCCCAGCTGCAAAGGCGGGCCGGTAAGGATACACCTCCAGACACTGTTTCAAGGGAAGGGAGTTGAGCCTCTGGCGCCACAGTCCGGGGAAGTGACACGTAGATGGCTCAGTGGGCCCTTGCCCAATGAGCACCTCTCAGTCTTAGAGTGTCATTGGGAGGCCAACCTCATCAAGGTAAGGGCCATGACTGACAGCAAAGTTAAGGCAGTGGTCCCCTCGTGCCCCCGGCGGGGCTAGTTAGAAAGCATAGAGCAGTGCGAGCAATCGAGGCCTTTAAAGGAGTTCAAGCTCCTAGTGCAGCAGGAGATGGCCTGTATCCACTGCCCAGCCAGTCCGCTGCAGTTGATTGTCACCTGTAGCCCTTTTTTAGAGCATTCCTCACCTACAGCACGGCAGCACAGTGGACCTAAGTACAGCAGAATTCCTCCCTGGGACTCCGTAAGAGCAGCCTTCAGCCGGAGTACGAGATTGAGCCCCACTATACAGAGGGACAACCTGGGAGCCCCCTTGTCCAGTGAGGCCCTCCAGGCAGGCAGGATAGCTCAGCGCCATAATTCCACCTCGGGTTGGCCATCAGCACTCTCAGGCACCCTCGGCCACTAGTGCAATAGGAATCCGATGCTGGGGAGCTTCCATCTTGGGTGAGGCATCACAGGGCCCGATCACAAGGGGGGCGGTGAGCTGACCCAGGTGGCCCCCAGAGAAAGTTCGCAGGAGGGGCCTCCCAGCACCCAGACTGCAGTTGTCAGTGTCGGGCACCACATACAGCGAGCCACTCTTCCACGGCTTGTGCTCGGGTGCCACAGCAGCCACCAGCTCCTGCACAGGCAGTGGGGCCCCCTCAAAATGTGCACAACTGCTCTGGTCCAAAGTGAGGTCCCTAGCCAGGCCTTAGCGACTTCCGGCAACGCACCCCTGTCCAACCAGCCCCCGCCCCAGGTCAAAAAGGAAGATCATCCTGGAGCCATTCTGAAGCCATCCGATGACTTCAGCCAGGCTATTCCTGCAATTATCTGGAGAAGTCATCCCAACCCATCCTGAAGCATGCCTATAGGGCGAAATATGTAAAAGAGATGACTCTATAGAGTCATCAGAGAAACTACCCAGGATTAGTTCCCGATTACTTCAGTGGAAAAGATGTGATGATCATTTACTACTGCAGGAGGATCTCATGATGATTTCAGTATTAGGGTGGATTACTCCAAGATGGGTTCCTGGTCACTTCAGTGGAAAACATGTGATGATGTTGTACTGCTGCAGGAGGATCTCATGATGATTTCAGGATTAGGGTGGATTACTCCAAGATGGGTTCCTGATCACTTCAGTGCAAAACATGTGATGATCTTGTACTGCTGCAGGATGATCTTGTGATGATTTCAGGATTAGGCTGGATTATTCCAGGATGATTTTATGACTATTTCAGGATGGGGCCATATTATTACGAAATGATCATGTGATGACTTGAGAAAGAGCCTGTATTACTCAAGGATTTTCGCAGAGTAACTTTATAACTTTAAAACTGTATGTTTTGATGATCGCTTTATGATGGAGATGTATTACTCCAAGACAGTGTTCACCAAACTGTGAGTTGCGAGCTGATTTATGGTGAGTCACAAAAGTCAGAATAACAAAGAAGCCTTTAAATTCTTTGCTGACGATTCAAAGACAGAGGTCAATGTAAAGCTGCTTTATTATTTTAATATGGGGACTGGTGTTTACTTTTCTTTCTCCGACAGCAAAGTAAAGGGAGTTTTTAAAGTACAATATGTGGCAATGTAGTTTTTTTTTTTCTTCAAATACACAATAAAATGCAAATACCTGTAAATGAACAATATGCATCCGGTAATCGGGAAAGCAAAACCTAAGCACTAGTTTGTAATTCTGAAGTGTACTGGAAACAGATTTTAATAGGATTAAAACAAATCAAGGCACTTACTTGATGATGAATCAATGATAAATATTTACAGAAACCGGATTTCCACTTTAAGATTTGTGTGCTACATACTTTTATTAATAAAACGATGTCTGTGCAATATTAATGGAAAATGTGCTGTCTGTAAATGCAAATTCACTACCACACGACGCTTTAGTTACATCCAAAAAGCACTCTTCTTCATGTCCATTGAAGGTAAATGGGATCCCCACGCAGAATCAGAGAAGGATGTAGTGGCCCAATGGTGGCCCTCCTCCCGGCTGGGCTGCCACAAGACCGGAATGATGTACAGACTGTATCCACTACATGCTGGGCATGGACAAGAATGAAAAAGAAAGGTGGGGCGACTGTTTATCCACTACACATCATGCCACATAATTCCGCTACACAAATACACACCACACATTTCCGCCGCACACAATTCAGCAACTAACAATTCAAAACCAACCCACATAATTCCACTCTACACCACTCCAAAACACGTGGGTAAAAGACATCATCATGGTCACATCGCTTTTCAATAAATTGTTAGCTGTGTTCGACTTTTCGTAGGCAGTATTATTTGACTGTGTTCCCAGAGTATGTTCTACTGCCAGGGATTTATGAGTGGGAGGGGCTAAATATAGTAGGATAATGTTTATCAGCATTTGAAATGCAATAGGTCTTGCATTTGCAAAAGTTTGAGCTATTGGCATTGTAAATGGCAATGCCTTTTATGTATTTTGAAAACCAGCAAGCGGTGCGTAAAAACACACTTTGTACTTATAGATCTGGCTTACAAGAAGTAAGGCTGGTAGTAAAAGAGAAGTAGCTATTGCCAGCCTTGCTTCTTGTAAGCAACGGCTATAAGTATAAAGTGCGTGTTTTCAAAACACACATAAAAGGCATTGTCATTTACAATGCCATTAGCTCAAACTCTCGGAAATGTAAGACCTATAGCATTGCAAATGCTTGTTCCATTTTATCTGTAGAGCAAATCTCAGCTGCAAAACTCCCCAATAATCACTGCTTCACAGGCTGTATCCAAAAAGAAAGTTAATTCTTTGTCTGAACAGACGAAAAGCACTCATAATCTGTTCTATGGGGTACATGCTGCCCATTGTTACTCTAGACTGATACCCAGCATCTGACCAGAAAAGTACACCCAAAGAGAACTATTGTCTGAAAGCAATAATTCTAAAATAATTTAAGAGATGGCTGTGGTTAGATCCTTCTGAAAATCGTTCACCCTAGCACGCTCATTGGTGGACCAGTCACCGATTGTAATTAGAGGGATTTGCAGGTATTTCTTTAGCAGTTAATGGATTACCATGGGATACTTTCAGTTCACTATGTTATATGTGCACAGAAGAGTAAACCAGAAAATGCAGACCTGGCCTGGAATTCAATTCAGCTTACCACATAAAATTTACCAAGCCTTACCTGTGAGGACTTCAGGATATGTTTAGGTTAATCACCATTCTGTGATCCTGTCTTGGCATCAAAACCACTTCCCTTTTAAACATATATGTCCCCTCCTGTAAACTATCCCTTCTTGTACCCTGTCCCGTCACCCAACCCCTCCTTCACCTGAGCCGTACCCACTCCTCCCATCTATCCCTATTCTCAACAGTCACCATCATGAGTCCTGTGTCCTTTCCTGTCAGCTGTACACTACACCTCCCATCTGTCACAAATCTCCTTTCACCGCCTGTCAACCATCCGCTACATCACACCCTTTGCATCTGTTCTCATATATGGCCATTCCCCTGGTTGCCCCTTGGGCTTATGCCTTGAATTCACAACCCTTTCCCATTTGATTCCATCTTCACCCACTAAACAATGTCAACTCATTCCTTTGCTTATTTAGAATTTGCTTTTACTGAGACCCAGATAAATTCTGTTAACAGTTCTCCTAACATCTACCCAGTGCCACTCTTTCCCTGTCCACTTCTGTCAATCAAACTGCCACGTTCTGCCACTTGTCTTTCAATCCAAAACCCTCCAATCTCATCCTCTTCCAAGAGCCATATATTCAAACTATCCATACCCGTCGTCTTCTGTCATATTCCCCTCTCACTATCTATTTTTTCACATTGTCATACTCATTAGGCTGCTCCAGCGGCCAGCTCCCGTCTGTTAGCCCGTCTTCTGTTCTGACATCAGAAAAATGACAGAGGTAAATATTCATATAGATTTCTTGTAATCTGCAGGTCACAAACTCAGTTTTCCATGCATCTGAGATTAGAAAATGAAGTATGATGAAAGAGTAACAGTAACAACTGTCATTTACAACTTTTAAAACATAAAAAATATTGTATGAAAAAAACCTATTGTCTGCTTCCCCATCACCACCTAAAGTCTTCTGTCACCTTCACCCACATACTCTGTCCCCCATCATCACCCACAGTAATCAAATGTTACTCACTTATGGCTCTTACATCACATAATACTTCTGGGACCTAATTTACAAAATGGTTTAATAGTTGCAAACCCTCAGATTCTGGAAATCTGAGGGTTTGTTATCGCTAAAACACTTTTTGTCGATTACTAAATCAAAGTAACAATCCAAAAATGTTTTAATAAGTGGGCAGTGGTGGGACGAACTAGCAGAATTTGAATACACGGAGGTATTGTACTGTAATTGCATTTATATAGAGCCTACTACACCTGACGAGGCATTGAAGCGCTTTTTCGGCGAGTAGCACGCTACTCCGGGATCCATAAAGGATTAGTGTTGAATTAGTATAGTGAAATATGAAAGTAATTTGGAAGGTGGATAGGTTAGTCAGTTATTTGGATTCAGAAGGATAGAAGAGGGTAAGAGGTTGGCATTTATTTAGCGTTGCTACCCCTGATGGGATGTTGAAGCGCTTTTTTGGCGAGTAGCACGCTACTCTGGAACTCATAACGGATTAGTATTGAGTTATTATAGTAAAGTAAGAAAGTAATTTGAGTGCTGGATATGTTATTCAGTTATTTGGATAGAGAAGGGTAGCGGAGGGATAGAAGAGAGGAAAAGGTTTGCATTTATGTAGTGCTTGCTAACCCTGATGAGGTGTTTAAGCGCTTTTTCGGCGAGTAGCAGGCTACTCTGGAACCCATATAGGATTAGTGGTGAATTAGTATAGTGAAATATGTAATTTGAGAAGTGGACATGTTAGTCTGTTATTTTGATTGAAAAGGATAGTGGAACATAACCTGTGAGATCCCACGAAGTTTCTGCAATGGACATAAATAGACCTGTTATACTGTGATTTAGTGAAGGGAACACGCTCCCGGTGCATAAATAATAGTGCAAACGGTACCACACAGTGCGCCAGAGGGTGCAGCTGCTCAAGTTAATTTTACTGCTGTTTGAGTCAATTTTCTTCTCAAGCGGCAGCCATCAGATTGCAAACGGTTGCAACTGCCTGCGACAGCCGGTGTTAGGAAATTGTCACCGCATGTACACCTAGCGACTGGAAATCACGTTGGTGGGCACCAAATCTTGCTAACAAACTCACCGTTCTGGAGCCACGTGAGACTAAAATCCCACCACGCTGCGAATGGTGGAAGTTGTCCAGACTCTGTTACACCAGTAACACGGAGTCCCCAAAAGGACACCAATTATGCCAGTGGGACAGAATATTTCACCCACCCCTATAAATGGGTTGGGTAAACATTAACGAATCACTATTTTGAAGGGACATTTTAAAGGCAAACATATCCTGAATCTTTGCAATAATGGCCCAACGCATTCAGCCGGACACTTATTGGACCCTATTTTCTCGAACCTGTCTCATATTAACTGCCCGCCCGCTCTCCCCTTATGTTGGTCAGATCATTTCGCTGTCAAATTTCAACTTACAACTTTAGTAAACCTGATCCTACCACCACTTGGCACACGTGTTCAGTCTAGGAATTGGGGAATACTGGACATTGAAACATTTAACCTAATATTGTCTAACAATATCCCTTGCTTTGATCCTATATCACTCTCATCCTTGGAAAGCATCTATAATTGGATTACTGAGGCAACAAACGTTTGTCTTCCACTCTCTACTGAAAAATTGAATAATCACCGTTCTCCTGCTCCCTGGTTTACAGAGCTACTGAAAATTGAAAAAAGTAAGTGCAAGGTCATGGAAAGACATTGGAGGAAGAACTACTCCCCTGAATCCAAATGCACATATAAAACTGTATTAAAAAGATATCAAACTCTATGCAAAACAGCTCGAGCAGAGTATGTTGCCTCTACTATTTAGAGAGCGCAGAACTGCTCTCTATGGTTAAATCGGGTTCTCCTTCTGATCCTCTTCCGGCTTCTGTGCTCCTGCAACTTGAACAGCCATCTTTGAGTGTTGTCATGGAATTACTTAATGCCTCGCTGTGCGAGGCTTTGATGCCGCCGATTTGGAAACATGCAATGGTCCTTCCCTTGCTGAAAAAGGCTAATGCTGATCCCACCCAGCCAGCTAATTTTAGGCCTATTTCTCTTCTTCCGGTATTTTCTAAGGTTTTGGAAAAACACGTAAATTCCCAATTGTCTTTGATTGTCGAATCCTCTAATTTCTTACACTCCTCTCAGTCTGGCTTCAGAGCAGGGTTCTCAACTGAGACAACCCTTCTTGGCGTGACCGAAATGTTACGTCAACGCTTGGATGCAGGCAATACAGTGGCGCTTATATTGCTTGACCTAAGTGCCGCATTTGATACGGTTTCTCATACCGTATTAATTAAGTCTTTACGATCCCTGGGCATCTCGGGATCGGCACTTGGTTGGTTGTCTTCTTTCTTAGCTAAACGTACATTTCAAGTGTGTTCTTCTAGGGCTTCCTCAAAGGTCTATCCTTCGCCGTATGGGGTGCCACAAGGCTCAATTCTAAGCCCTCTTCTCTTTGACATCTATGTACAACCTTTGGCAGTGATTGCAGAAGAAGCGGGGCTGTCGCTCTTTTCTTATGTCGATGATACTCAGATTATCTTTTCCTTATCGGCAGAAAAGAGTTCTGGTCCGTCTACCCTGCAATTGTATCTGCGCAATATTGCATCTTGGATGCAATCTAATTTGCTCAAGCTCAATTGGGAAAAAACGGAGGTCCTTATTCTTGGAAAAAATACAGATCTCTGGGGCCCTCAACATTGGCCTGATGAAATTGGGCCTCTACCCTTGCCCTCTACTCAGGTCCGAAATCTTTGTTTCATCATTGACAATAAATTGTCAATGAGACAGCATGCAGTAAAAACTGCAGCCACCTCTTTCACCATCCTCAAATGGTTAAAAAAAATCATTTGGATGCTCCCTGCTGTTACCCAAAAGACTGTAGTCCAGGCACTTGTAACGTCACGACTGGATTATGGAAACATCCTCTTTTTGGGTGCCAACAGGGATGTGTTGTGTAAGCTTCAGGTGGTGCAGAACTCTGCAGCGACATTACTTTGCAGAATTCCTAGAATGTGTTCTGTCTCTAATGCCTTGAGAGATCTGCATTGGCTCAGGGTAGAAAATCGAACAAAATTCAAGGCCCTGAGCTATACGTTTAAAATCAAGAATGGTACTGCACCTAAATACCTGCAAAACCTGGTACGTCTCTATCAACCCTCATGTTCGTTACGCTCTTCTACTCAAGAAAAATTTGAGATTCCCAGGATCAAGCTTGCAAGAATGGGCGGTCGCTCTTTCTCCTATCTCGGTCCACGTCTGTGGAACTCTCTTCCCTTTTTGATGCGTAAAGAAACCTTGTATTCAAATTTTCGTAAACAGCTAAAAACTTGGCTGTTCAATTATTTTTTCATTCCGTGACTTTTATCTTCTCAGAGTCTCCTTCTAGGTCTGCGTTGGGAAACCCATTTTGGGTAGCTGTGCGCATTATAAAAATAAATTAACATAACATAACATCCCTTCCAAATTCCGAATCTTTAAGAGATGTATGGACATCAATATTTTTTCACCAAATCCAAATTGGTGTCAAATCATTTGCAAAATGATGCGGCTGATATAAAGTTCCTTTAAAGTGTTTAAGGTGAACTTCATCACAGATTTCAAGCTATACATTTTACAGGTACCAGGTTACAAGCTAATACTAAGTAGATGGCTTAAGTGACAGTTCCTGAGGGGGTGGGGATGGGGACGATACTGACCTTAGGCAAACAAGCATTGGTAAAGCCAATAGGTCTCTGCAATCAATCAATCATAGCATTTGTAAAGCGCACTACATACCCGTTAGGGTCTCAAGGCACTGGGGGGGGGAGGGAACGCTGCTACTGTTCGAAGAGCCAGGTCTTGAGGAGTCTCCTGAAGGTCAGGAGGTCTTCGCTCTGCCGAATGGAGAAGGTGTTCCATGTCTTGGCGGCGAGGTGGGAGAATGATCTGCTGCCGGCGGTCACTCTTCGGATGCGGGGGACGGTGGCAAGGGCGCGGTCTGCGGAGTGGGGCTGGCGGGTGGGGGTGTAGAGGCTGAGTCGGCTGGTGAGATACGCTGGCCCGGTGTCGTGGAGTGCCTTGTGTGTGTGAGTGAGGAGCTTGAAGGTTATCCTCTTGTTGATGGGGAGCCAGTGCAGGTCTCTCAGGTGGGGTGTGATGTGGCTGCAGCGAGGGATGTCGAGGATCAGGCGTGCGGAGGCGTTCTGAATGTGTTGGAGCCGTTTCAGGAGTTTGGTCGGGGCTCCTGCGTAGAGTGCGTTGCCGTAGTCCAGTCTACTGCTGACGAGGGCCTGGGTGACCGTCCTTCTAGTTTTGGTGGATATCCACTTGAAGATCCTGCGAAACATGCGTAGGGTGTTGAAGCAGGAGGAGGATACGGCGTTGACCTGCTTCGTCATGGAGAGGGTGGAGTCGAGGATGACCCCTAGGTTGCGTACGTGGCCGGTGGGTGTAGGGGGTGCTCCTAGCGCAGTCGGCCACCAGGAGTCGTCCCAGGCCGAGGGGGTGGATCTGAGGATGAGGACCTCCGTCTTTTCCGAGTTCAGCTTCAGTCGGCTGTTTCTCATCCAGTCGGCGACGGCCTTCATTTCTTCGTGGAGGTTGGTTTTGGCGGTTTGGGGTCATTGGTGAAGGAGAGGATCAGCTGGGTGTCGTCGGCGTATGACATGATGTTGAGGTCGTGCCGTCGGGCGACGTGGGGGAGCGGTGCCATGTAGACGTTGAACAACGTTGGGCTGAGGGATGAGCCTTGGGGTACGCCGCAGATGATCTCGGTGGCTTTGGAGCGGAAGGGGGGAGGCGGACGCTCCCAGTTCTGCCGGAGAGGAAGGAGGCGGTCCAGTCCAGGGCCTTCTCTTGCATTCCGGCATCGTGGAGGTGTGCTCTTAGTGTGCGGTGGCAGACCGTGTCGAAGGCGGCTGACAGGTCCAGAAGGATGAGGGCCTCGGTTTCTCTGTTGTCGAGCAGGGTCCTGATGTCATCGGTGGTGGCGATGAGGGCAGTTTCGGTGCTGTGGTTGCTGCGGACCCAGACTGGGACAGGTCCAGGATGTTGTTCTCTTCGAGGAAGCTGGTCAGTTGTTTGTTGATGGCTTTTTCGATGACCTTCGCCGGGAACAGGAGCAGGGAGATGGGTCGGAAGTTTTTTAGGTCCTTGGGGTCCGCCTTGGGTTTCTTGAGTAAGGCGTTAATCTCTGCGTGCTTCCAGCTCTCCAGGAAGGTTGCTGTCTTGAAGGAGATGTTGATGGTTTTCTGGAGGTGGGGTGCGATGGTGCTGCTGGCTTTGTTGAAGATATGTTGTGGGCAGGGGTCTTCCGGGGATCCGGAGTGGACGGTGTTCATGATCTTGATGGTGTCGTCGTCGTTGATGTTAGTCCAGGTGAGCAGGAGGTTGGTGCGGGTGGTGGTCATGGGAGAGGGGGTATCGGCGGTTTCCGGGGTGGTGACGGCATCGAAGCTGTCGTGGATGTCTGTGATCTTGCGATGGAAGAAGGTGGCCAGCGAATCGCACAGGTCTTGTGACGGTGGGATGTCATTGGTGTTGGAGCTGGGGTTGGAGAGTTCCTTCACGATGCTGAAGAGCTCTTTGCTGTTGTGTGCGTTGTTGTCTAGGTAGTCTTTGAAGGCGGTCCTTTTGGCGGATCTGATGAGGTGGTGGTGTTGGCGGGTGGCGTTCCTGTGGGCTGTGTAGCTTTCTGGTGTTCGTTCGCGGGTCCAGTTTTTTTTTAGTTTTCGGCAGGTTTGCTTGGAGGCCTGGAGGTCTTCGGTGAACCAGCTGGCTCTCTTGCTGGTGTGGGTGTTGGGGGGGCTTCTTGACCGGGACGAGGGTGTTGGGGCAGTCGTCGATCCATTGTCTGAGGCTGCGGCGTCGGTCAGGTCTGCGGGTGGGTTCTGGGCGATGGTGGTGGTGGTTAGCTGGTCCTCGGTGACCTTGCTCAAGCTGCGGTGAGGCATCTGCTGGGTGCAGTGGTATGTGGTGGGTTTCTAGAAGGTGAAGTGGATGCAGCCGTGGTCGGTTCAGTGGAGTTCGGTGGTGCGGTTGAAGAAGATGTGGGTGCTTGCTGAGAAGATGGGGTCAAGCGTGTGGCCGGCAGAATGGGTGGGAGTTGTGACGAGTTGTCGGAGTCCAAGGTTGGCGAGGTTGTCGATCAGGGTGGAATAGTTGGAGTCGTCGTCGTTGTTGTTCTCGAGGTGGAAGTTCAGGTCCCGGAGGAGGATGTAGTCCGTGGAGGCGCGGGTGTGTGTGCTGATGAAGTCGGCAATGGAGTCGCTGAACTGCGGTCGGGGTCTGGGGGGGGGGTCTGTAGATGAGGGTGCCTCTGTGGGTGGTGGTGGGGTCAGTGTGGATCTGGAAGTGCAGGTGTTCGGCGGTGCTGAGGGTGTCGTCGGTGTCTGTCGAGATTTTGAGAGTGTTTCTGTGGACGATGGCAATTCCTCCTCCTACTCCGTTGGTGCGGTCCGTGCGGGTGATCTTATAGCCTTCCGGGATGGCTATGGCGATGTCGGGTGCTGAGGAGGGGGTCAGCCAGGTCTCCGTCAGGAAGGCGCCGTCTGGGGCATTGGTGTCGAGTAGGTCCCAGAGTTCGACGGCGTGTTTGCGGGCGAAGCGGGTGTTGAGTAGGATGCATCTGAGGAAGTTTGGTTCTTCGGTGGGTGGGTTGGCTGGTCGGATGCTGGTGAAGCTGCAGTTCCGGCAGGAGAAGGGTCCTTGGGTGCACTTCGGGGCAGCCAGGCAGCAGGTGTGTGATGGTCCGGCGTTGAGTGCGTTGAGGGTGCTGGAGTCGTAGCGGAGACGGGCGTCGAGTTGTGTGTGGGGGCCAGGGTTCCTGGCGCTGGGCGCAGTCCAGGTGCGGATGGACGCAGACGGGCTTGCCTTAGGCGCGCCCACTACGCGCCCGCTGCGTGGCCTCCATAATGAGGGGATGTGGGAGGGAGGAGCAGCTGGGAGGCGGGAGCGGGGTGGTGAATGGGATTGCAGGGGGGCGGGGCCGCAGGGGACGCAGCGCGGGAACCGGAAGAGGGGAGCGGGCGGGGGTTACAGAAGGCAAAAGGGAGAAATGGGGGCACAAGGAAAATGGATGCCCAAAGAGAAATGTGGGCACAAGGAGAAATGGGGGCACAAGAGTGGACAACAGAAAAAAACAGAAGCAGCACAGTAAATACATTAGAGCAAAATGCAGGCAGTAGAAGCGGGACACAAATCAAATACGAGCGGCAGCAGCAGCGGGCTCAGGTCACACAGGGGGTTGCGTGGCGGTGAGGGGAGCGACCTGCCTGGTGACAGGGTCAAGGGTCACTCTCTCTACCATTGCACGGCCTCCATATGAAGGAATGTGGGAGGGAGGAGCAGCTGGGAGGCGGGAGCAGGGCGGTGAATGGGATTGCAGGGGGCTGGGCTGCAGGGGACGCAGTGGCGGGAACACGAAGGCGGGAGTGGGTGGGGGTCACAGAAGGCAAAAGGGGACACAAGGAGAAATGGGGGCACAAGAAAAATGGGGGAACAGGGAGAAATGGGGGCACAAGAGTGGACAACAGAAAAAAACAGAAGCAGCACAGTAAATACATTAGAGCAAAATGCAGGCAGTAGAAGCGGGACACAAATCAAATACAAGTGGCAGCAGCAGCGGGCTCAGGTCACAAAGGGGGGCTGCGTGGTGGTGAGGGGAGGTATTGGTGTTGCCAATGTCTCTTGGAATGTTACATGGCTAAAATCATGGGGAAAGGTACTATGACAAGAACAGTGCTAGCCGAGTCATAGGAGGTTTTTTTGTCTGGCAGACGGGCGGGACAAGGAACACAAAATGGGGGTTTGGTATGGTGGGTACATCGTGAAGTATGTGCAGCCCTCCCATACTCACTTTACATCACATTGCTGCTTTGATTTTGCAAAGCAGCCGCTCATAATAATGTTTCAAATGGCATAAGCCTGGCTAATGCCACATAAAAAAAACCACACACACACAACTGCATGGCTGGGTTATATTACGTCTCTGCATACACCAATGGGAAAAGTGGAAAGGGACAAAAATGTGGAATGTCACAACTAAAACGGGTATTGTTCTTTTTGAAGAAGTCTACAAATCACTAGAGCCCCTGTGCTTGGAGGCATTAACAGTAGGCACAATACACACCCAAGCCCCATGGCACCCCAACCTTGATACCAGGTGCATCAATATTTATGAGGAAGGAAAATGTATATTTCAATTGAACCAAGTCCCAAGTTCCTCCTGTGGCCACTCGGTCTGTCCTGTTTGCTTCTTCATTTTTTCTCCTTGCCCTCTTGTACTCCCCATGTACACCTGTACACACCATGTACACCTGTACACACCGTGCTCCCCACTTAATACTGCCATGGATGTCGACTCACCAAGATGCAAGGGGTAGCATAAGCAGCGTCTCTCATCAAAGGAAAAAGTATGTTTCACCTTGAAAAGGAAGATATAATGCTGCTTGGAACCTGAATTATTACCGCACACTGTTCTAATTTAATGGCCCACCTACTGTCAGAGAAAGCCAACATAGAGGGGACAAAAATAAAATATAAAAAGCAGTAAGTTATGTACACCTGTGGCAGTAGCTTGATCAAATGGACTAAGCTGCTGCACACAAGCCAGACTGCCCGAGTGAAAAAGGTGGCGGCATTTCTGACAGTTATGCGGTGAGTCGGGCACTAGGCAGGGCTCCCCACTCTCAGCTGTGTTATTCATGATAGCACTGCAATCACTGGCCAATGTCCCCTGTCCGGGAGCTCACTGTCAAGAGCTTGTTATTAATGACGCCTCCCTGCCTCCCTGGCTATATGCTGATGATATGATGCTGTATATGAGAGGCATGGCAGAGGATGAGCCGGGGTCGGGGGCAGTTAGAGAATTGGAACAGTTTGGTGCCATCTCAGTCCTATGGGTCAGCTGTGAGAAGTCATGTGGACCCCGGGGATGGAGCAAGCCTGAAGCATTCGGAGACTCCCTGCAGCTAGAACTGGTCACAATGAAGTACTTAGGGGTCAGAATGTAGGTAATAGAAGAACGGCTTCTTGATGGTAACGTTGTGGCTGCTGTAGCTTCTCTGCAGCAATTCATCAAATTCTGGCAGACACCCCCACTATCAGTATTAGGCAGAGCGGCCCTGACGAAGACGGTCCTCCTCCCTGGGCTGTGGCGCTATTTTACAGCCCTCTCAATATCGCTACACCGAGCAATTTTCCAGGACATTGATACATTGCTCCTGAAGCTCATTTGGAGTCCCCATAGGACGAGGATAGCGCTTGTGAAACTAACATTGCTTACCTCAGAGGGGGGTTGAGTGGCGGTCCTTGACCGCGCGCTTTATTACATTTAGGTTTCCATATTAGTGCCTGAGATAAGATACTAGCACCCCACTCCCCCTGATATGCTGTCAAATGCAGCAATGAGCAACAGAAAAGTAACGTTCAACCTCCGAAAAGTGCTTTCTGTTGGACAGCAACACATGTTGGCATGTTTTACTAAGTTTTGAGCTAGAAGCAATTGTTCAGTAATATCTACAGAAAACATTGCATCGAAAGATCGCTTAATTCCAGAGGCCTTGACTACACATCTAATTAAAAGTCGCTTTTAAGATGAGACCAATAGAAAGTGTAGTGAGAATATGAAGAAGAGAAACAACAAGCTGAGAGAACACAGGTGAAAAGGACCCAAAATTGTATAAACTTCTAAAAATATACCAACACTTTTTTTCCCAAACCACTTCAACACTTACTTAAATATTTTCAATGTATGTATTTTGGCACAGTTGTCATTTTAAATACTCAGCATCAGAGACAATACAAACAGCTGCCTGGTCTATTTTGTGAAGAGTGAGCAGGGGCAGCAGGAACTGGCATGATCCGGTGACTGAGGTCAGCCCCCCCCCCCAAAAACCCCCAACCCCCAAACCGGCAGCAAGACTAAACAAGCATTGGCATAGCCAATAGGTCTCGCCTTTGGGGCCTAATGAGTGTTTAGTATTTAGTTGCATAACTAAATACTTATAAGGTCCCAAAAGCGAGACCTATTTGCTATGCGAAGCGGCCGCGAAAGTGAAAGTGATCGTGATCAAACATCAAAGCGGTGGTGCGGCCGTGAAAGTGAAAGTAATTGCGGTAAAGCGCGGCGCGCGTGCCCGCGCACATGCACATGCACATGCACTGTAGCTCTAGGCTGGCCTGGTAGCACTTTTTGGAGCCCTCACAATAAGTCTCGCCAGACCAGCGCATGCGCTGGGTCAGGCGAGACCTAAAAAACAGCTAATTTTCGAGACAAAGGCCTTGACTAGGGAGCAAGAACCTAATTTCTTGCTGTAATTTATCACATCAGTTCAATAAAACAATGTGGTGTAACAGCCAGAGCTGCAAAATTTGGTGCTGGGAGACCAGGTTCGAGCCTCGGCGTCGGCTCAGCATCCTGTGATTCTGGGCAAATCACTTAATCTCCCCGTGCTTATCAAGAATGAATGGAACTGGTGCTGATGTTCGCGCTCTGATAACTTCGGGTCAAGCTCGCGCTATATAAAGCTGCAAAAAAAGAAGCTAAGAAGTGTTGCACATGGCTCTCTAAAAACTGAAATACCAGCTGTAAACGGAACGAATGGAACATCGTACACAATTTTGCCACCGTTACTGACCAGATGTATTGCTGGTGGTCCTATAATGCCGAGTAGGTCTCAGTCAGCTGACAGACCCAACAGCAATCCAAGAGTAGCTTTGCCGAGGGGCAGCGGGCTAGATCAGAAGGTTTAGCGCAAAAACGATTGTCTCCAGGGCAGAAACACAGGCCCAAGAAAAAAGCCAAACACTGCATTGCGAAAATAGTTTATGGAGGGACTGCCGAAAAACATGCAGTCATGCCTATCAAATGAGTAGCATGGGGGGGGGGGGGGGGGGGAGGTGGTAAGCGTCTTTGCAGACAATACGAGTTAACCTACCACACAATTTGTTGCCTTTACAGAAGAGGAAGTTCGAAAAAGTGAAATACGCACATGGTTTTGTTAAATGTGGACAAATAGTTCGCTATTGCTCAGGAGTGTGTAGTAAGCGCTTAGAGGTGAAAATATCCAAATAACTTGAGAAAGGAAGGTTGGAGAATATAAATATATTTATTCTCATAAATGATGACCCACGACTGATCACCACAAAATCCAGTAATTATCTGAATGTCACATCATACATTCTGGAACAGCACTATGTAGCATGGAATTCTTTACAACTAAGATTCCTTAAAGTAACAACATACAAATATAAAGAAATAATAAATATTAACGTACTACACATCCTCCTTTTTTATGGGAGAAGAAACTAAGCCTAATAACAAAGGAATATCATTGAGAAAATGACAACAATAAATATAAACTAAAACAAAATATAAAATAATAAAATAATTAAGTCATGACATAATCACGAAAACGGAGAGGTGCTGACCTTACCCTAGAGCACGGGCAACATACCTCTGTTTTTTTATATCGCCGGTTGCAGCAGCGCGGAGCTATGGGGGCCGGGCGATTCTTTTAAAAACCATTCACTTGTTAATAAGGCTTTGTTCTATTTCACCTCTTCTTAGCGCCCCTGCATCGCCACTCTGATTGAGTGGAGATGCAGGGGCGCTTTTGAGTGGAGATGCAGGGGCGCTAAGAAGAGGTGAAATTCTACAGAGCCTCATTAACAAGTGAATGGTCTTTAAAAGACCTGTGAAGTACTTGGGTGCAGCGGCTGTGTGTGTTCCAGGGAAGCTGTCTTAGCGCGGGGTGAGGTGACAGGGACAGCAGGGTGAGGTGAGGGGGGGGCAGAAGCTAGTGAGAGCAGCGGGTGAGTTTACAGCGGAAGGAAGACAGAGTGCGACGGAGGGAGAGAGAGAGGGAGAGGGGGAAGACAGAGAGCGGGAGACAGAGAGGGAGAGACAGCGAGAGAGGGAGACAGACTAGGAGACAGAGGGAGAAGAAGGGAGAGGGAGGGAGACAGAGGGAGAGGGAGGGAGAGAGAGGGAGGGAAACGGAGAGAGGGAGACAGAGAGAGAGGGAGACAAACAGAGTGAGTGAGACAAACAGAGTGAGTGAGACAGAGGGAGAGGGAGGGAGGGAGACAGAGAGAGGGAGGGAGGGAGACAGAGGGAGGGAGGGAGACAGAGAGAGAGGGAGGGAGACCGAGAGAGAGGGAGGGAGACAAGAGGGAGGGAGGGAGACATACAGAGGGAGGGAGAGGGAGGGAGGGAGGGACTGAGACAGAGAGAGGGAGGGAGACACAGAGTGAGTGAGACAGAGGGAGACAGAGACAGAGGGAGGGAGACAGAGAGAGAGGGGGGAGAGAGAAAGGGAGACAGAGTGAGGGAGACCGAGGGAGAGAGAGAGAGAGAGAGAGAGAGAGATAGAGAAAGAGGGAGACAGAGAGAGGGAGAGTGATAGAGAGAGAGAGTGAGTGATAGAGGGAGGGAGGAAGACAGAGCGAGAGATAGATAGATAGATAGATAGATAGATAGATACGTGTGAATGCCGGGTCTGGTGGCTCAGTGGACGAAGGCGTCCGCTGCAGGGGCCTGTGTTCAACCTCATGGTCACAGGTTTGTTTTTGCTCTAGCCCTGCCCCCTCACCCACTGCCCCCGCCCCCACCGGTGCGGCCCTCGGCCACAAACCACACTGTAAATTTGGCCCCGAGAGAAAGTTTGTGAGTACCCATGCTCTAGAGCCTCCATACATTCTTCCTCTACCATCACCTTCTCCTTTATGGGAGGTTAAAGAATGTGAGGTTTGATGCGATGAAATCACATTAGAATCACCTCTACCAGAATGATCAGAATAACTCGGAGGAGCCTGAATAGAGGATCTCGGTTCTGCAACAATGTTGTCGCAAACACCAAACCAATCTGATTCCAAATTGTCAATTACATTAATTACATTAATGTCATGCTTGTTTTCACGAATAATGGCAGCTTGTTTATAGGTTATTTTAATGAGTGCATTTTTGTTCCACCAACCCCTATCCTGTAGGAGAACAATCCTGTAGGAGAACAGCCATACGCGAAACTCTTATAACTTGAACAGGAGCTGAACATTTTGAGTGACCTTTAGAAACTTTAATGGGTTTTCTGATTAAGACCCAATCTCCAGGAATTAGAAGTTTATCAGAAACACGCATGCGTTTATCATAATCATGTTTGTAACTGTCTTGTTTTTTATTTACACAATCTCTAACTTTGTTTAAATCCACAGGAATATGAGTAGATTTGTCAAGTAACCATGAAGGATTAAGTTTAGAAGTTGGTATACGGCCTCTTAACAAAATAAAAGGTGAAACACCTGTGGTGGTGAGTGGTGTGGTATTGTAATTCCAAACTTTCTGGATAAAAAAGAGGGAATGTTTAATCCACTGCTAGTTTGTACAGCATCTGTTAAAAGACAGCACGCTCAATAAGTCCATTTGAGGATGGACTGTACAAAGGGGCTAGGGTATGACTGATATCTAATTTCCTTAAAAACAAATCAACATCCTGAGCAGTAAAATGAGAACCCTTGTCGGTTATAAGCTCATCGTGTGCACCTTCAGCGTAAAATAAACGTCGTAAAAATAAAATGGCAGTATTTGAATCTGCATTTTTGACAAAAGAAAAATAGATCCATTTAGAGAAATAATCTACAGCAACGATTAAATATTTCTTGTCAGAATTGAAAACAGAAAATGGACCTGAATAATCTAAACCAATTTTTTTCCATGCTCCACTAGGCCACTGAACAGGACACAGAGGAGAATTAGAAGATTTCCAATGTTTGTCGGAGCACAGACACTGAGGACACTGGTTAACATGAGTTTTGACTTGATTGTCAATACCAGGCCACTAATAAGTTTGTTTGTTGACCGTAGCAGTGGTACCTGGATGTCCCTCATGAGCTAAATAAATTATCCTGCCTCTAATACCTCTGGGAGGAACAAATTTATCCTGCCGAAGTAAAATATTATTAGAAAAGGATAATTCAGAAGCAATTTGCGAGAAAAAAAAATTCTTCTAAGGATAAACTCCGATCCATCGGCCAACCATTGATTAAATATTTTTTGACATTCTGTAAACAATCATCTTCCTCAAAATTTTGCACCCAATCTTCCTGTTTGATCTTGTAGCTTTGTACAACATCTTCTACTGAGTACACACATTCAACATCATCATCAGAATCAACAGATTCTTGGTTGTGAGGAAAAGGATTGCGTGAAAGACAATCCGCTCGTATATTTTTCCCACCAGAAAGATGTTTGATATCAAAATTGAATTCCTGAAGTCTAGCTAATAACCTCACAAGCCGAGAAGATGCTTTATTAGAGGAACTATCACCCAGCATGTACATTAAAGGTTTATGATCAGTATATAACTGAAATTTAGTTCCCCAAATATACATACAAAACTTTTCAACAGACCAAGTACAAGCTAAGGCCTCACGCGCGATGGTACTGTAATTGAGTTCAGCAGAAGTTAACGTGCGAGAAGCAAATGCTATAGTGCACTCTTGTCCATTAACAATCTGGCTCAAGACAGCCCCAAGTCCTTTAGCACTAGCATCAACGGTTATTATGCTTTGAACACCATACGTGAATGGTTTAATAGCAGGGGCGTTAACAATTAATTGTTTGACAGATGTGAAAGCATCATTAGTATCTGCAGACCACTCAAATTTGGCATGTTTTTTTAATAGATTCCTAAGAGGCTGTACGACTAAGGCATAGCCTTGAACAAAGCGAGCATAATATTCACTCAATCCGAGGAATGCTCTTAATGAATGTTTGTCTGAAGGGGAAGGGGCATTTTTAATTGCATCGAGTAATGAATTTTTTGGTTTAATACCCTCACTAGATAAATTGTGACCTAAGTAGTCCACATCTTGAGCAAGAAAATTGCATTTCTTTATATTGACAGTCATACCTTGTATTTGTAAAATATCTAAAACTTTTTCAACGAGGATGTAATGTTGTTCCAATAATTCTGAATGCACCAAAATTTCGTCTTGGAATGCTTGAATCCCAGAACAATTCTTGAAAATCTTGTCCATCAATCTTTGAAATATGCTAGCGGCAGACGCTAAACCAAAAGGGAGTCTCTTATACATGTAAACACCAAACAGAGCTACAAATGTAGTTAAAGGCTGAGATTTGACAGCCAAAGGAATCTGGTGATAGGCCGAGCGTAAATCAATGGTGGAAAATAGTTTGCTGCGACCTAATTTTGCAAGCATATCATGAATTTTGGGTAAAGGATGAGCATCCACAACAATGCTACGATTGAGAATTCTCAAATCTGCACATAAACGAATATCGCCAGAATGTTTACGTGCCAAGACTGCAGCAGAAACCCACTCGGATGATTCGACAGGACAGATAATATCTTGAGAACACAATTGGTCAAGGTGTTTTTTTAGATCGTCCCTAACATAGAGGGGAACAGGGCGTACTTTTTGGATTACAGGAAATACTTTATCTTTTAATTTAATTGTGCGTTCAAACTTTTTGACTAAACCGACATCAGTACTAAACACAGCTTTGTATTTCTCAAATAATTTACAAAGAATAGGATCCTGTGTTTTGTTTTCATCAATAGATAAAACAGGTAAATCCCCAAGTACAACAGGTTCAGTATGACCTGTTTCAACAATATACCCAAACCAGCCTGATCACGCCATCCTAAAATGTCTCCACCGTCCAATACAACATAAACTTTTGCGTGGATGACTCTTCCTTTGAAATTAATTATGTCATTAAAGTATCCACGCATGATGATGTCATACTCACCAAACGCTTTTGAGTTCACATCAGTAGAAAGTAATTTTGTGTTTGGCCATAACTTGTAAAACGTTTTTCGTCTAAAATAGTGATTGGCAAACCTGAATCTGCCATTACATCAATATCAATTTGACCAATTAATACTTTGCAATTAGGACCTTTAACTTTCTTACCATCAAGAGAATTGATATGTACAGATAGAGAAACAACATTCAAAGCATCACAAATTTCATCTGCAGTGTAAATAAAATTCTCTTTGCTTTTGTCCTTAGGTAATCAACACATAGTGAAAAAATGTCCAATTTTTTAATAATTATTGCATCTTTTACCTTGAGCTGGACAATTTGGATTATTGCCTACATGAAATCTTGATCCACACCTGTAACAAAAAATGTTAGGTTTCGTTGACACTTTTTTTTTCCTTGACAGCATTAACATTAATCTCATTACTATTATCTGAAGATATGTTCATAACATTAGTGATGCTGTGTGCGCTAGAAGTCTCAGCTAAGATTTTTGATGATGTAACAGAGCACTCAATACTTTTTGCGATGATCATAACTTTCTCCAACGTAGGATTTTTACATGTTAAAATACGTTCTTGTATTTTTTTGTTGTAACAGTTAAATACTAGTTGATCCCGAAATGCAATGTCTAGATAAGATCCAAATTCGCATTTTGAAGCAAGAACTCTTAACGTTGCTAAATAATCTTCGATGGATTCCTCTGCCAATTGTTTTCGTTTTACAAAAACATGCCGTTCAACCATTATAGAAGACTCATCTTTGTATTGTTTCCCCAAGCGAGCTAAAGCTTCGGAATAGACATTCCAAGAATCATCTGAAGATGGATTTTGGACAATTGGTAAACTATTAAATAATTTTTGTCCAGCATCTCCCAGATGATTAAATAAAATAGCCCTTTTCCTTGAAGGAGAATATTCAAGAGCATCTATTGCCTCAAGATAGTTTGTGAACACTCGCAACCATTTATGCCAAGGAGTAGGTGGCTTACCTGCAACCTTCAGAAAACATGGTGGAGCTAAAATACTTTCATTTGAATTTGCTATTGTAGAAAATCAAACTGTAACAGACTATGATTCTTGATTATGAATCCGATGTTACAAGTTCCGATTGCACATACTGAAGTGAAAACGACGTCATGAAGAAACTAAAGAAGATCGTGGCATTCACATATTTGAATGAGGATTGTCCCAACTATCCAAAATGGCCGCTAAAACGTGCTGAAGCAATCACGCATTGACGTACTGCAGAGCTTGACGTATGAATAATCGGCACCATTAATGAAGGAAGAATGTCGATGATGAGGAAGAAACTGGCAGCCGACATGCGCTTAGAATGAGAGCGAGATTCAAATGACAACCAAGTTTCTAAATAGGTACGAGAATCGTTATTTTCCAAACAAATCAGTGGTGAATTTTTTCTCTTTTTACTCACAAAATCAAACTGATTTGAAATAACCAAAGATTACACAGTCGACGACGAAATCAAACTGAGTCAAAGGCAAATTCCTTATGTCAAATCTGTAAAATAAAGTTGCGGAGGTCGGTGTGGGTCAACGGGAATTTTCCTCGTAGGTTCGGCAAAGTTCACCAAATCCAATGTAATCTGCACAGTTCATGAAATCCCAGTCCGTTGCCAATAAATGTAGTAAGCGCTTAGAGGTGAAAATATCCAAATAACTTGAGAAAGGAAGGTTGGAGAATATAAATATATTTATTTTCATAAATGATGACCCACGACTGATCACCACAAAATCCAGTCATTATCTGAATGTCACATCATACATTCTGGAACAGAACTATGTCGCATTGAATTCTTTACAACTAAGATTCCTTAAAGTAACAACATACAAATATAAAGAAATAATAAATATTAACGTACTACAGAGTGAAGCAATATTTATTAAAAGACACGCATTTCCAAAACAAACAACACACAATCAATACCGATACCATCTACCGAACATCAATTTGGCGTTGACGATTTCACCTAGCAGAATCTCCAGGTCAGCAAGGACTGATGAGACTTGATCCTGAAGTAGTCTGCACGCTGTAAAGTGTAAAGTAGCACCCCTATTCTTTTTCAAGCAGGGGGAGAGTGATTTGCACAGAATAACAGGATGTTGAGTCGACACTGAGAGTTGAACCTGGTTCTCCATTCCAAAGTCGGCATCTCTGACAGTAACACCAAAGCCTCTAAAGTACTCTTGTTTTATTTGGGTTACATTTAAAGGTCCTTACTTATATTAAATGAATGCGCTAATTTATTTCTCTCGACTCTTTTTTGAAATGTCTACGCTATTTCTATTGTTTTGTGCCATGCGTGGGGTACACAAGAATAGTGTAATTGGGTCAAAAAAAGGAAATCTGAGTGACTGGCGAGCGATGCAGCAATATGATCTGATAGGCGCCCCTGCCTGACAGTTTGCCCTCCATACATTACAATCCGGAGCTTTACTGTTGTGGACTCAAACACTCAGAATGCACCAAGCATTCAACCTGTCATGAATGGGGAAGATTACGTCTAAAAACAATATTACCATGTTCTTGTTGTGACCTTACATAAACTTGGTTAATCGGTTCTCCACATACATCATAGTGCATTCTGCATATCACACAGGAGGCCCCGAACCAATAAAAAAAAAATGAGTGCATAGAGGAGGAGCCTCACGTCTCCATGCAGTGACGTGCAGCCCTGCAAAGAACAACGTCCGAGATTTTAAACCCATATTAAGCAGTGGCTGAATCTAAAGCCGTCAGTTAGTTTCCAAACCATAAACATACCTGTCAACTTTAGCTTCTCTGGAGGCCAGGCAAAGCCCCTACTCACACCCGTCCCTTCGGAGTTAAAGCAATGCAGGGATGAGTCACGTTTTAACACGAGGAGCATTAGTGCCTTATATATGCTCCGAGTTGCAAGAATGTGTCGGGGACCTTTAAACCCCAACCCCCACCCCAATGCAACAAGCATTTGAGGAAACAATTAAATGGTGCTTGAAACCAGACATCTTTGTACACGAGCATAACCTAGCTTTTTCAAACACTGTAATTCCATACTTAAGGCAGGCATTCAGTTCACTTAGCTTTCTTAGACGGAGAGAGTGTGGCTTAACGGCTAGGGAAGCGGACCTTGAAACCTCGGAACTCGGAAGGAGAAAGTCTGGGTAGGGACGCTCAAACATCCCATGACTCTGTGCAAATCACTTAATCTCCCCATGCCTTAAATGAATGTGTACATCTGTAATGCAGCTGGTGCTCAAGCCGAGTGCTCTGATACCTTTGGGTCGAGTTCGCGCTATATAAAAAAAAAGAAACCATGCCAACACCATGGAAATATTCGAATGCCGGTCAGGTGCTCAGCACAGACTGTTATTTTCCTTTGAATACTAGAACCCTGTCTTCTAGAAAACACAGGCTAATTTTAAGTGCTGCTATGAGTTTCAAATCAGGTGCAAAATATGCGTCCCAAATATAAACACGGTGTTTTTTGTGAAAATCGCGATGCACTCTGTTTATGATACCCAATTTTCTCCAGGTGTGTGGAGTATTGTGTGCGAGGGATGAGTGTGTTCAAGGATCTGCTGAGGTGTGTGTTAGACTGTTGCACAGTTTAAGGGGGTTATTTTATGTTTTGAAACCTCTTTTTCATTATGGTTTTCATTATGATTGCCTGGTATAGGGAGAGTTAATTCTGCACTGCCAGGGTTAATGATACCTCAGGTTTCCTTTAGCTTCAGGAGTGCAGAATTAACAGGGATTCGGACTCCAACCTAGGTTCTCCATTTAGACGTAGCGATCTGCACATAATGTACTTCAGCAGGTACTTGATACCCTATGTAATTTATAATTAATCCGATATCTAAATAGAGTTGGATGTGCAGTAATTGATACACAATTCTGAAATAATTTGAATGCTGAACATTTTTAATAAAACAAAAGAAAACATTACAATCATAAAATAAACAGCGCATCATGTGTAAATCTGGAACGCATTTACTTTGTCGGTGCTTGAAAAGTAATCTGAGACTCATTTTCAAATAAACTTCAAATCCTCAGAAATGAACAAGTCAAATGAAGTAATTAAATACTCATTCAAAAGCCATCCTAAAATCATCAGGAAGATCGCAGCTACTGAAGAAATCAGATGGTCATTTTCAAGTCCTCCTCAAATCATCAGGGAAACTTGCTGATGACTTTAAGAGCTTGATGATGTCTGATGATGTGAAAATGACTTCGAAAGTAGTTGGCTCATCATCCAATGACTCTGGGATGGCTTCTAAGGTAATCCTGTTTGACCTGCCTCAGGGCTTGTCAATGAGAGCCACCATCTTGTGTGCTCATCCGGTAAGAAGGTGGCGGCGTGCTCTGGGGGACCAACCCAGACCACCACTAGCAGAAGGGATTCTCCAGTCTCACAAGGAGCCGGTATGAGGGGCGAAACGCACCTGGCGGCTGGTATGGGCAACAGGATAAGGCCCGAAGAAGGGGCCCCGCCGGGAGCTCCCAAAACCACGACTCACTCCAGAGGCAGTTGGCCACAACCCCTTGAGTTGGTGATTCGTGAATATGGGCATGGCATTTAAATCTTATTGGTAATGCATGTTTTGGACTAGTAAATGTCCGTGTAAGTTGAAGCCTGTTTTGTTAATGGTTGTGGTGTTCTGACAGAGCACTACTGCAAGACATTACTTTCAACACCGTATGGAGTCTAATTACCAGTACAGTACAGTCCTTTTTGTGGGGAGAAACGTGTTTCACATATGTACTTAAATCGCTGTCTGTGGAGGACTAGCTTCAAGTCTTGGTCCAGCAGGAGGACCAAAGCCTGTGGTGAGTTACCACCACTCCGAGTCTGTCAGCAGCACCTAGGAAAAAGAAAGTTGGTGGGACGGCACCATTATCATTCAAAGGGATACACCCAGTCTATTGCTGACTGTGAGGGCATGCTCAGTGCATCCCTCCAGGTCACAGAACAGGTCCTGGAACTCTCACTGTCAGTGACAAGCCTAGGCTTCAGCACACAGGCTAGATTAACAGGGCACCAGAACGAAAATAAAAATCTAAAGTACCAAAAGGTACTTTAAGATGGGAAGGGTGGCACACCTGTTTGCCATGAAGGGGGCACTCCTGTCCCATCAGCCTCAATTTAGTATCCAACAAATGCTGGAGATACTATAAGGGTAAAATATTTATAAACCCAGGCAAGTTTTCCTTCCCCGTGACGTAAGCAAGACTGGTTGTGTTGCACTTAGTTAGTAGTTGAGTTTGAAGGGTGTCTATTTTTCCAAGAAAATGTTATACAAAATGCTCACTGTTGCTCAATGCGAATAATGCAAATTATGAGGGTTTCTCATCATGTGCCGGACTAGATAGCTTGAAATTATTTTGTTCCTCTCTTTGCACGTTGATGGGGTCTATTGTCAAAATGACATAATCTACTGGTCTAATGTTTTAAAACCTAATTCAAGAAGAAAAAACAAAGTTCAACAAACTGCAACTTCCTATTAAAGTTGTCATTTTTCTGCATTAATGAGGTTAAAACACCAAAACTTAAATTACATGTGCTTGAAGTCAAAATGTGTATTCTGAAATTATTTGTTTCTGCGTTCTCGGAGCTCCCTGGTGAATCTGTTCCTGTCCCCTTTGTCCATGTGCAGTGAGGAGTACAACAGCAGCCCCTGGGGTGTAGGGGACACTAGGGCCGGAGGGAGGCGGTGCTGCAATTTATGGAAGGTGAGCCCTGAGCAGACAGCAGAGCTACATACGTCACGCTGTTAGATTATTTTAAGGACTCAACATCTTTTACGGTAAGGGTGACATTTCCCGTTCTAAGATGGCGCCCGGAGAAGCTTTCAATAGCTGCCGCTGATTCCTGGAGGCCTGTTTGGCGGCCATCTTTATACGGGATAAGGTGTGCAGTGTCAGCATCTCGTTCAGTCCGCTCTTTGTCTCAACTCTGTTCTCATTCCAGATGCTGGACAGGAAGTTCAGTCAAAGGACTGACCGGTCTGGAGTTAGAATTTCCGGTCAGTGCTCTGCTCATCCCGTGTGTCAATTATCCCGCTGGCAGCGCTTATCTGTTTCATGTACACGGCTTCTAAGCGCTTCTGTACCTCTGAGCTGGCTGTGCTGCTGCCTCTGAGCCTCCCCTCACCCCCCCCTATGTGCTGCCCTGGACCCCCGCGGCCTCAGTGGTATGCGGAGCCTCCATTACCGCGGGGAAGAGGAGCTGAACCACGACTCGAGGACTGAAGTCTGGAGAGGTGAGAGGCCTGGACTGTGCCTCAGGAGCCCCCGCCTGAGGGAGGGGGTGCGGGTTTCTATCAGTGGGAGGTAGAGGAGGGTGGGGGTGCACAGGGGAGCGACGCAGGACATTACTGAAGGTGGTGTGTAGTGACACTAGGGTGACCGCTGGCACGGGTGCAAATTCTGGACGGTGAGTGTAAAAATTCAGGACAACATTTCAGGACAGGAGGTCAAAATTCAGGACAAAACTTTGGGACAAAAGGTACGTTTTACAGGCCTATCTGAGGAGGTCGCGTGATAATATGTGAGTTAGTAAATAGACAACCACTTAAGTAAAAGTCGAAATAAGTTTATATTAGGTTGAGACAATCGTGCACCTCACAGTTTTTCTGTATGCGCAGCTTTGAGCAACTGTGCAGGTTTTTTTGTGGTATTACATACAGTAATAATATATTTATATGGTTACTGAGGAATTGTTGAATTGACACTGACATTCAACAATTCATCAGTATTTTGCTATGTAATTGTATTGGGGTTCGGACGCTGGTAATCTCCATGACTTAAAAAAAAACATGAACCTGATCTTGTGTAATGTGATGCACATGTTAAGCGCTCCAATGTCCTTGGTGCCAAACGCACGCTAAATAAAACCACCAAACATAAATAAATATTAGAACATTGGAATGTGGAGCACTCCATTGTAGACAATGGAGTGCTACATGCTTCTACGGGCGGTAAAGACCCGCAGAGCAACATTCCAATGTTTTACAAAAGCCTCTCGAAGCTCGAGAGAATTTAAATCCCCTTGAGCTTCGAGAAGCCTTTGTTTAATTTGTTAGAACATTCTGCCCTCTAGTGGCAGAATGTTCTAATAGCCTTATAGCCCTTCGTAGTAGGGCTATACCGCTATTAAAGTCCAGCTGATTTTGTTAAAGTCCCTCGCCTTCGGCTCGGGCCTTTAACGCTGCAGCGGGCCTTTAATAGCCGGTATAGCCCGCTACGGCGGGCTATAAGGCTATAGTATGTTATCTGAGTGGCTTTTTGTCCCAACGTTTCATACTTTCTGCAGTTTTCTGTTGAGGGTTTTATTTTTTTCGTTTTATGCATTTGCATGGTAGTACTCAGGATCATGAGTTACAATGGGGGTACGTAAAACAAGTATCAAAATGCTCTTCCACCACTTTGAAGTGTAGTGAAGTCGAGATTTCGTCATCTAAAAAACACAAAATAAACAACAGACCTGTATGCTTTACTCCCTCGAATGGAAACGTGATATATTCATTTTAAATTGCGGGTGTTCAACTTGTGCCTCTCGCGCCTAATTCCAAAGCTGATATTTTATTTAATTTTTTTTATTTCAAAAGTTTTATGTAGCGCTAGCTTGACCCCTGGGAATCAGCGTGCTTTACATACACAAAGGAAAGAAAATTGCATTACATAGCATGACATAAGGAAGCATAAAGATATAAGCAAAACATAATAATTAAGGGTTGGTGTGATGTGTTCAAATCTTTTTACACCAGTTGTGAGTCCAGCTGCCATGTTAAGGACTGACCTTAGTGGGGCTAGGTGAGCTTTTGGTGTCCCTGTTAGGATGGCATTCCCATAGTCCAGTTTAGAGAGGACTAGAGATTGTACTATTGTCTTGAGATCATCCTGGGGAATGAAAGGTTTAGTTTTCTTAAGCTGTTTTAGTGAGTAAAGCGCACCTTGTGCAGCGTTTTTGATGTGGTCCTTCATTGATAAGTTCTTGTCCAGGGTAATGCCTAGTGACTTTACCGAGTCGAATAGGAGGAGGGAGCAGTTTAGAGCATTAAGATTCTTTTGCCAGTCTTGGATTGGTCAGTGGTCACTTTTCGGAGAGAACAGTATTAATTCTGTTTTGCGTTAAACCAAGCTTGGATCTTGGTTAGTGTGACATTGAGGTGTTGGATGTTGCTAAGTGATTTGATTTTGTAGTAGATTTGTGTGTCATCTGCATATAGGTAGTATTTAACTCCTGCTTGTTTCAGAATGATTGTAATGGGTTCCATGAAGAGATAGAAGAGGGATGGTGAGAGGATCGAGCCTTGCGGGACCCCAAGTGTGACTCGTGTTGGCATGGAGAGACAGGAGTTGATTTTAATTTGTTGCGAACGGTGCTGAAGGAAGGAGGTGAACCATTTTAGTACTATGACATTATTGCCAGAGCGCCTCTTCAGAGTCTCAAGTAAAGCTGGCTAATTTAATGTGTCGAATGCCGCTTATAGGTCAAAAAGGATGAGGAGACAAACTTCACCTTCATCTAAGGCTCTGTGGATATCGTCTGAAATATTGAGCAAAGCTGTTTCGGTGCTACAACCTTTCCTGAAACCAGATTGAAAGGTGTCAAAGAGGTTGAAATCATCAATATTTTTGTTAAGTTGTTGGAGAACGCACTTCTCCAATGTTTTAGCTAGGAACGTGAGGTTGGAGATAGGTCTGAGGTTGTTGAGATCGTTTGGGTCTGCCCCTGGTTTCTTGAGGATGGGTGTGATTTGTCCTAGTTGAAGGGAATCTGGGACACAGCCTGAAGTGAGAGAGGAGTTGATAATTTTTGTCCATAAAGGGGCAGATGTGGTTGAGTGTTTTTACTACTGTGGATGGGAGGGGATCCATAGTGTGGGAAGTATGGTTTAAGCTTGCAATTAAATTGAAGACCTCGTTTTCCGACATGAGTTTGAAGTCCGACCAATTAGCATCATTTTTCAGTTGGAAGCGGACCTGGTTGTCCTTGGCATGATTTTGTTCTGTTTAGTCAAGGATGATTAAGGGGGGGCAGGTTGAGAGGGAAGGAGGATTTGAGGTTTGGATGAAGGACTGCTCAATTTTTGTGACTTTATCTGCGAAGAAGCTGGCAATTTCTTTGCATCGGTCCTTGGTGGCTTTTATTTCATGTGGGGGTGTGTTGTTTGTTTGACTTTTAACTATGCTGAAGAGTTCTCTAGGTCTATTATTTTCCTGGTCTAGTTGACTGCGGAAGAAAGAGGCCTTTTCTTTAAAAATGTGTTTTTTATATGCCAACCTGAGCCGATCTAATTTGCGCTATGTGTAATGTCGAAGGGTTTAGTCTCCAACAGCCTCATGCATCAACCCAAAATCCAGTCGGTAAAATACCGATTCGGTAATAGCTCCCGGTATTAAGTAAAAAATACCCAATCCCAATGCATCAATCCAAAAGCAGAAATCGCTATTTAAGGAATCCTTAAATAGCGATTCTTGAAATAGGGATTCCTTAAATACCGATTCCTTAAATAGCGATTGCATTTAAGGAATCCCAAAGTGAGATTCCTTAAATGCAATGCATCAAAGTTAAAAAATTAGCGATTTCGCTAATAGGGGGAGCAAATTACCATGAAGATGAACTCCATGGTAATTTGCAAAAACTTTGAAAAATGCACTTTTGTGCATTTTTCAAAGTTTCATGTTGCGCACACACATGCCCTTAGAGCATGTGTGTGTGCAACATATGTGCACATATCATTTTCAGGGGTGCAACAGGGTGTCCTTTTGACACCCTGGCACCCTTGAAAGTGCTCCCGCTATTAGCGATTCGGTAATACCGAATCGCTAATACAGACTGGCTTTACATTCATTCCTATGGGCCTCCAAGCCCATAGGAATGAATGGGTAGGTATTCCTTATTACCGATTCGGTATTACCGATTCGGTAATAAGGAATATTAAGGAATCGCTATTTGAATAGCGATTCCTACATGCATAGCCTTTTGCTATTCCTTATTAGCGATTCCTTATTTTTCGCTAATAAGGAATCGCAAATGGCATTGTTGATGCATAGGCCCCTAAGTCCCTTTCCGATTGTCTGAGTTGTTGTCTTTCATTATTAAGATCCACGTTGAACCGAGATTTAGATTTGATAGATCTCACCTGTTTGAGTTGCGCTACTTGATCTAACACCTCAGTCATTGTTGAATTAAAGTGAGTTGTGAGGTCATCGGCCATCATAGTGGAAGGCTGGAGCCGTGGATGGGCATGAATCCTGGATTCAAGTTCGGTTATAGGGACTTCTTTGATGTTCTTTTTCCAGTGCTTAGGTTTGTCAGATCATATTGGTTGGTATCTGGCATGTGAGTCAATATTAAACAGTATGAGGTGGTGGTGGTCAGACCAGTCAATGGGAGAAATCGATCTCCGAGAGACCAGCTCATTTTTGGTGGTGATCGCATCTAGAGTTGCCCCTTTGATGTGTGTTGGTTCACTACAGAGTTATTTGAGGTTGGTTATTTCAAGCAGGTTGGAGAGGTTCTGGACTGTGGTGTCTTCTGGGTTGTTCCAGTGAATATTGAAGTCGCCCAGGAACACGTATTTCGTGTCTGTTAGGGTGAAACGTGTTATTAGGTTGGTTAGTTCTTCAGGGAAGAGGGCACGCTCAACAGGAGGATGGTAGAGGGTGTGAAATTTGATGGGCGTGGTGCATTTGACTGTAAGTTCAACACCAAGGTACTCGAGTCAGGTATTCTGTAGATTTTAGTGTGGTAATCTGTACTCCTTCATTGTGAATGATAGCTAGCCCACCACCTGTTTTGATCGGTCTGTCGTGTCTGATGATGTTGTATCCTGTAGGGGTGAGTAGGTCTAGAACGGGGGTAGAGTGGTCATTGAGCCAGGATTCTGTGAGGAATGCAATGTCTATTTCTTCAGCGAGTATAACTTCAGCAATGTCTGTTGCGTGTTGTACTGCTGATCTACCGTTGAGGAGCATGCAAGATAGGGAATCTCAGTGTTTGTGTGTGCTGTATGGATAGAAGTGTACTGAGCAGAAGGTCTGGGCGTGTGGACAGTTCTAGGGATTCTATTTGTGCCAACTATAACTGGGATTGTGAAAGGGTCCGTATTCTGGCTCATTACAAGCTAAGAGTCCTTGATCTCATCTGCTATCAGTGCTGAAATGGGGTGGAGAGCTTGGCTAGGTCGATGTGTCTGACTCCCCAAAGGAATGGAGGGCCATGGGGTGCCAAGTGGGGCCATGGAAGAGGCTGTGTGGGGGGGAAGGTGCATAGCTACCCTGAGTGTATGAGCAAGGTGGCTTAATCCGGTTGGGAAGGACTTGTTGTAGGTGTAGGATATCGTCAGCTAGGGCGTCTGTTTTTTGCTCCATTCGGGTCAGTTTCTGGGTAAGTGAGCTAAAAGAGCTTCTTGCCTTCGGCGGGAGTCGTGTATGACTAGGGTCTGTGGAAGGAGAGAGTACTGGGTTATGGGATTGAACAGTGTCTTCGGGATTAGGAGTGGGAATAGATTGAACGTGGGGAGTCGGGTCCTTGATGCTTCCAGTCTTGAGGTTAGGAGGAGGTGTTGTGGGTCTTGGGTCCAAGGGTGGAGAGTGCAGAATGGTTAGGAGGACGTCCGTGTCCAGGGGATTGGCAGTGAGATTAGAAGTAGGGATGGCTTGGGCATGTGGTCGTGGGTCAGAGGAAGGAGAGTGTGCACTGGTTTGAGGTCAGTCTCCAAGGGATTATCTGTGATGTTGGACATGGAGATGGTTTGGGCAGGTGGAATAGGGTCAGTATCGGATAGTTTGCGAGGGTAGAGTCTCCCGAGGTCAAGAGGGGAGTGTCTGTAGCGAGTTCAGTCGCGGAAAGCCTGTAGGTTGTGTCCGATCTGCCTCGCTCGAGATCAGCCTTGCAGTGTTTATTAAGTGTGAGTTTGCTGGCCCTGGTGGGATCAGTTGATACCATTATAGTGGGTGTTTGACGGCGGAGTGCGATGATGGGGGTAGTGAGATTGTAATGAGTGAAGGTGGATGTCCATGAGTTGAAGAGTGGGTTGTCGTGGAGGGGAGATTTGGATCGGTTCCGAGTTTTTTGTAATTGTGATTGACAATTTTTAACATTGTCCCATGCTCTTGGAACAGTACGGCGTGGATGATGCTGGAGCGATGCTTGTGGCATCAGCCAGGCTGGAGTGGTTTGTATGTTCCTATGTGCATCCCCGCCTGGTCCTTTTATTACCTAGTGCATTTAGAATGACAATGGGTTGGTGGGGCAGCTCTTTTGCTTAGAGGAGGAGCGCAAGCCGGCCCCAGCAGGAAGCTGAGGCTACTTGCAGGGAAACCGCTCTGTTCCCTGCCAGACCCAAAATTCCGGACAAAAGGCGTCCGTAAAAGGGATCCTCATGGACAACGGACGTGAGGTCCAAATTACGGACGGTCCGTGAAATTTACGGACGGTTGGTGACCCTAAGTGAGACATGGCTTATGAGAGAGATGAGGCATCACAGAGAGATGTGGTACTGACTCTGAGAGGGAGTATGCTTAGATATTACTGAGGAGAGCGACAATGCAAAACTGAGAGACTGTTGCACTGACCCTGAGAGAGAGCATGCTTGGATATTACAGATATGAGAGAGATGCAGCATCACTGAGAGATGTGGCACTGACCCTGAGAGCGAGTATGCTTGGATATTACTGCGAGAGATGGCACTGACCCTGAGAGCGAGTATGCTTGGATATTACTGCGAGAGATGAGGCATCACTGAGAGATGTGGCACTGACCCTGAGAGCGAGTATGCTTGGATATTACTGCGAGAGATGAGGCATCACTGAGAGATGTGGCACTGACCCTGAGAGCGAGTATGCTTGGATATTACTGAGGAGAGAGATGCAGCATCCCTGAGTGATATGGTGCTGACCCTGAGAGCGAGTATGCTTGGATATTACTGAGGAGAGAGATGCAGCATCCCTGAGTGATATGGTGCTGACCCTGAGAGCGAGTATGCTTGGATATTACTGAGGAGAGAGATGCAGCATCCCTGAGTGATATGGTGCTGACCCTGAGAGCGAGTATGCTTGGATATTACTGAGGAGAGAGATGCAGTATCCCTGTTGCAATGACCGTGAGAGAGAGTATGTTTGGATATTACAGAGACAGTTGAGGCATCACTGAGAGCTGTGGCACTGAGAGCAAGTATGCTTGGATATTACAGAGGAGAGAGATGCAGCATCACTGAGAGATGTGGCACTGACCCTGAGAGGGAGCATGTTTGGATATTACTGAGAGAGATGGCACTGACCCTGAGAGCGAGTATGCTTGGATATTACTGAGGAGAGAGATGCGACTTCACTGAGAGATGTGGGAGTATATTAGGATATTGATGAGAAAAGAGATGCAGCATCACTTAGAGATGGCGAGCTGATCATGCCTGGGAGGGGTGTCTGGATATTACTAAGGAGAAGGATGAGGCATGTCTGCGATGGGGCTGGACCCTGATTGGGAATGTGGTTAGTCATGGTTGAACGTCCCACTTTTATAAAAGTTTTAGCTGGTCAATGCATAGTGTAAACCCTGTACCGATCCTACATTATAATTTTGTGATAATTATGGGCATTCACTGTATTTTCTTTTTAATTGCTTCAAATTGGAAAGTACAACTATTATTACTTGCACTGGCGCACTCCAGTAGGGCACACTCAGAGGCTGGACCCGGGCACACATCTGCAGCCCCACTCAGGACAGAGATGTACGGCCTGTAGGGCCGAGAGGCTGCTAGACTGTAAGAACTGTGTCTGGGCGCACTCGCAATGTGATTATCTGTGATCATGGTGATACCGCATGTGCCTATGTGTTTTCCTATCTATAAATGCCAATAAAGAATGTTCAAAAAAAAAAAAAAAAAAACTATTATTACTTGCACATGCAATGTTTATTTTAAATAATTTCAGATTACCTGAAACAAAAACAGTTCTCCACCTTTATGCCTGCAAACTGAGCCTGTAAATCCGAGATCTTTGTGAGGGTGGAGGTGGTGGGTGGCATTCTGTCTGCACGCCACCCATCTACCAACATTGTTCAGGCTGTTGGCCATGATTTGTTTCTTGGAGCGTAGAGAAGTTGAATCTCATCTAAGCGTGTTTGTCTTAAGAGTTGCGCTATGTATTTCTGCTGTTGACCCTGTTACATTTGATTTGTTGGTTCTTTCAGCTTTTCTTCCTTGCCAAGTCTGCCATCTTGTTCCACTTACCTGTTCTTATACATTTCTTGTTATGGTTGACCCAATCTGATGCTCTATTAATATATTCACCCCTTTATCCTATGCAGAGTTGTGCTTTGAGGCCCCTCGCATTGAAAGACTGTCTTTTTATGTTCAACTTTGCTGCTTGTGAGCAGCAGGCCTTGTCGGTACCTTAATCCTTTACTTCTTTCTTCCCAGACAAGCAATAGACTATGTGTGTATGGATTTCCTTTTATAAAATTCTTCTTTCTTCCTCGAAACATCTTCCACTGAACCATCATCCCAAACCTTCCTCCAGTTCATCCACCCTGGAACTAACTTGTGTGCTTTTCTACTACGGAAAAGTTATAAAGGAGTTTTGTTGGTCACAGAGTGGAAAGATAGACTGGAATACACCCTGCAAGTGTGGGAAATCTCTTACAGATTCATTTGTCAATTTTAGCTAGTTCTGCCTTCTTTCAAAGTGTCATTAAGACATTATCATCCCATTGCTTTGTGGGTGATGTACTGAACACTTTTTGTGTGAGATGCCGCAGCATTCCAAAAAAACTCTCAACTTCCAGTGAGACCTAGGAAAATCCTCAGTGATACAACTCTTAAATAAACTTGATGACTGTCCCAGAAGTAATGTCCCATACACACACACACAACTGCTAGCCATCTAGAGAACGTATCCATAGCTGCATTTAGAGAGGGAGTATTACTCTCACCCATCAAAGATCCCACAGTGTTGAACAAAATTTCCTCCTATGGGCCACTTGGAAGATCTCTGCAAACCATAGGTGGCATGCCTGTCTGCTAAGGTTGTCACTAGTACGACATTCATCTCAACATCTATGTCAACATCTTGCCACCAAAAATCTGCTTTGATGTCTTCTTTAGTTTAAGTGAACTTCATGAGCAGTGTCCAAAACCTTCTTTCACAGCATAAAAGGAATAACTAATTAGTTAATAACTAATAACTAATCTAGATCCTGATCAACTTCACCTGTCCACTGCTGTTCCTGACTAGCACCTTGTGTAATTAAGTAAACCATTTCGCCAAGCCATACTACGTTATAAGTGTCAATGTTAGTTTATTGTTTAGTGGATGGAACCATACCAATTTATGTACAAAACAGTATAAATAGCCAGACTCATCCAGATACAACTGTTAAACAAGCATTTTAATGCGATAGGTCTTGCATTTGCGAGAATTTAAGTTATTGGCATTGTAAATGACTTTTATCTCTTTTGATAATTAACACATAAATATGAGGCATTGTCATTTAAAATGCCAATAACGCAAGCTCTTGTAAATGCGAGACGTATTTAGTTTCAAAGTAGCTGCCGCCATTGTCCCGGGCTGCTTGGAAAGTGAGAGTGTGCATGGCGCACTGAATGTTGCAGCAAAGCATGTTGTGCCTACAGTAGGAGAAACTCATTAAAGAAAATAGTGCTTACAGACTAAATAAGACATACCATGTAACAGAAGTAAAAGGGCCAGTCCTCATGGGAGGTTACCAATGAAGACCAGGCAGTACTAAGGAGGGACTTACAAGCCTATTATGGAATCAGAAGCCAGCATTCACAAAGGACAGTGACGCAATCAAGTGACAAGCATTGGCATAGCCAATAGGTCTCGCCTTTGGGACCTTTTAAAGTGTTTAGCCATGCAACAGTTGCATAACTAAATACTTATAAGGTCCCAAAAGCGAGACCTATTGGCTATGCAAAGAGGCCGTGGGGCAGCTAAAGTGATCACGATCAAACTTCAAAGCGGCCGTGAAAGTAATCGAGGTAAAGTGCGGCGCCCGCGCACATGCACTGTTGCTCTAGGCTGGCCTGGTAGCACTTTTTGGAGCCCTCTCAATAAGTCTTGCCAGACCAGCGCATGCGCTGGGTCAGGCGAGACCTAAAAAATACGGGCGGAGCTTTAAGTCCATACTCTAATACAGCATGCATTGCAGAGCAGCGCATGTGCTGCCCAGGCTTGACCTAAAAAGAGTAGGTATTTACCCTGCCATTAAAATTATTGCTAAAACCCAAGTCACCCTCTGTGACGGTGAGTGAGATTAATTGTGATAAAATCTTTTGAGTTATAAAATTAAAATGAGAGAAGAGGATTTAAGCATAGGGGAAAAGGATACCGGATTGGGTGTGAGTGCCCATAGGTAGTGGCAGTGACCCCCCTCCGTGCCCATGGCGAAAGGTTCCCCTGGAATATGGTATGAATGCAGTACTTAGTCTCAGGAAAAAAGGGCAGTTGGTAAGAATGGTGGCTGTGCCCCGGGTTAACTCCTGAGGGCAACAACCAAGGACAACAGAGTTATAAAAAACAGTTTGTACAGTTCGTAAACGAAGGCTCCATCGCCACTTTGAGACCCTATTTAGGGTTTCTGCATGGTTTTTTAGAGCGATCATGAGAGCCAAAAAGTGTTTTGTGCAGTAGGTAGTCTGTGAGCCACTAGCCATGCTGATTTTCCATTTGAGGGTTTCTGAGTGCTGTACTCCGTTATGAGGATATGAGCAAAGGTAACTGGTTAGGAGTCAGTGGTTCGATGTCGAAAGTGAGCGCTGTGTTCTTTACCTTATTTAAAGCACCTTGATAGAGTTCTGACATCGGATCGTTGTAAAAGGTATTGCATCAGATCCTGTCTCATAGTGCACCTACCTTGATAGACTACTACACAATTAGTTTTGCCAGAAATATATCGCATATAAAAGTTATGTTCCTGCAACTCTAAAACCCATTTTCTAAGTCGGCTGAGGCAGAGCTGATGCCCTTTATTGTAAAAAATCTCTTTCAGAGATTTGTGACCTGATCAAATAATAAAAGTATTACCCAAAGGACATTTCGGAAGTGTTCCACTTCCTGCTAAGGCTTTATTCTCTCTTACAGAGTAGTTGAGTTTGGCAGCTGTAAGCATCCTGGATGGGAAATAAATGTTTTTATCACCCTCTTGGTCTTCTTCTAAAAGTACAGCACCAAGACCTTTTACACTGCCATCTGTGTTTACTATGCTTTTTTTCCAGGCTTCAATGTGTGAGGAAATGGGGTGTAGTATATGGTGTGGTTGTGAAACCTCACCGTGTAATACATGCACCAACCCCTATAGGACCAGTAGGTTTTGTCTGTCAAATTATAGCTCAATCCTGGGTAGCATGGGCACCGAGTAGCAAGGCATACACAGAGAAACAAGTCTAAAGCGTTTAAGAAATCTGAGAACAGTTTGTAAAAATAGAATATACTTTATGAATTGATGGACAACAAAACAAAAAGATCCACCAAAGGGTTCCAGAGATATAGCATTTACAAGGTATGGTATATCAAAGCACTTCAATCAACCACGAACAAGCATTGCCAAATTCCACAAATTTGACACTTAGAACCTTTTCGAAAAGCTACTTGGGCAAGTGTAGGTGCAGTTGGGTTGAGTCACTTTAGGCGACCAACTCCAGTAGGAGGGCAATCTGGTCTGTGTCAGGTCATGGGTCATCTATTGCTGTATAGTAGGAGGCACATTGTCAAGCTATGGCAGCCCCCCATTGTGTTTGATCCCGATGTCATCCATGATGTGGGCAATAAGCGTTCGGCAGGGCCTTTTGGTGCAAAGTGAGTGTAGCGTTGTGCTTGTTTTGTACCCCCACTGGTATATGTGGCTGTGTGTGCTAAGCCATTCAGCTTTTGCTTTTGTTATGAAGTAACTGAACATAGTCTGATTTTATAGGAGGTCTCGAAGCTTGTTGGGGTTTGTGTTTGGTCATATTCTGCCTCCAGTTCCAAATGCAAGACTCGAGATCAGCTAGCTCCTGCAAGTGCCTTTTGCACTCTCCAGACATGTAACTGATAATGACTCCTTTAATCGTTGCCTTGAACAGTTCCCATAAAGTCTCTGAGGATTCCATGTAGCCTTGATTAGTTTCGAGATAATCCTCTTTGGGCATTTGTATAAGCAGCTTGGTCTTTGCATCCTGTAGCCACCAGGCATCTAGGCACTGCCTGCATGTTTACTGGCTCAAAATGTAGTGTGAGGCTTGGGTTGTGGGTCATCCACACGTTAATGAGCAGAAATATTTTCCTGCAAAATCCCTCAGTGGATTATTAACATTTTGTCTGCGAAATGGAATTAAATATTCTCACACAGCTTTTGCTGTCCATAGTTGAGATTTGACTTGCCTTATGATATTGCAGGTCTGAAGTTATATAAAGTGGCTCTTTTGATAGATTTGGTGCACTGCTAATTTGCTCAGTGTCAATTCCATTACAGAAGGGCACTTCCCAAAGTGATCAAGATCCTTGTACTTTCTGATTGTTCTTCCATGGATATGGTTGTTTTGGGCCTGGACCAATGGAGCGATCTCTCATTAGCTCAAGTGGTCCTAATAGTCAGTGGTCAGGCTTGGGGGGTTACTAATGCTGGATTTGGGCTGCCAACCAATTAAGTGTCAGTCAAAGGGCACCAAACTTAAATAAGCCTTATTTTGAAACTAAGCACAATGTTGTGGTCAGGATTTATGATTGGTGATGGTGCCCATCGGACCGAGTAGTTCACCGGTTGCGACTAGAATGCTATACACTGTGACTCGGACCTTTATAACTATAGTGCAGCTATTGAAGCTGTGCCCCTCTGCTTCAAAATCATTCTCCCTCATCCAACTTCTGTGTTATAGCTTCTTGGCTGAGATCAGCTACCTGATTTAATTTGCACCGTTACAGAATTTTTTTCTCATTCGCAGAATCGACGGACCTGATGAAGAGACCACAGTACCAGAGAAGTCCTGAGCAGCATCAGCGAAAGAAAAATTGTATCAGTGTGTAGAATCTGAATAAACCTCCATTGGAAGGAAGGCCCTGTAAACACATTGTGCAATTCATTTTTGGGAGAAAAGGCTTTATATAGAGCTCATCTTTATGGAAACTTTGAAGATCCACACCAGTAATAACCTGTATCAACATAGAAAGTGAAAATGCTTTGTTTATTTTTTTCTATATTAACCTCAGATGTTCTGCTCTGGCTAGAAACCATGTTAGGGTACGGAGTTTGAGAAAATCTTCACTTGGAGCTCACATCTGTACTTGCATTCGATGATCAATAATGAGGGGTAAACCCACCCAGATATAGAGTGACCTCATTTTCATTCTAATGTAAAATTAATGTAGTATAGAAATATCCTCAGGAGACACCATTCCAGTGTAAAATGTGTAAGAAAAGCTTGACTCGCAGAACCTTGTGTTGAATTGTCAGAGAATGCTTTCAGGGGAGAAACTCTACCACTATGTGGAATGTGGGAAAAGGTGCCCTGAGGACTCTTCACTGCACAGCCATGACATAAATTCTGAGGAGAATAGGTCATACCAGTGTATGGAATGTGACAAAAGTTTCACCGAGCCAAAGAAGCTTTTGAGTCACCAGAGAGTCCATACTTGTGAAAAACGCTATCATTGTACAGAATGTGGGAAAAGATTCATAGCTAGCCACCATTTGTTGATACACCAGAGAGTCCATACTGGTGAGAAACCGTATCATTGTACAGAATGTGGGAAACTCTTCTCTCAGAAAATAAACCTTTTAGTACATCAGAGAATCCATACTGGTGAGAAACCCCATCAGTGTGCAGAATGTGGGACAATCTTTTCTCGGAAAAGCCATCTTCTCGTACATCAAAGGCTCCACACTGGTGAGAAACCCTTTCCGTGTACAGACTGTGGAAAAACTTTCACTTGGAAGAGCACATTGGTGAAACACCAGTTAACCTGTACTAATGAGAAACCCTACCACTGTACAGAATGTGGTCAAGTCTTCGCTGAGACAAGTGCACTAATGAAGCATCAGGAAATCCATACTGGTAAGAAACCCTTTCAGTGTACAGAATGTGGGAGAAGCTTCACTATAGGATACCATTTGTTGAGACACCAGAGATTCCATACTGGTGAGAAACCCTATCAGTGTGCAGAATGTGGGAAAAGCTTCACTCATAAGACATATCTGTTAAGACACCAAAGAGTTCACAATACTGAGCAACCTTATCAATGTACAGAATGTGGGAAAAACTTCATTCATAAGGCATATCTGTTAAGACACCAAAGACTCCACGCTACTGCAAAACCCTACCACTGTTCAGAATGTGGAAAAGGCTACGCGGATACAAGTACGCTAATGGCCCATCAAATAATTCATACAGGCGAGAAACCCTTTCAGTGTACAGAGTGTGGGAAAAGCTTCAGTACGAAGCACATCCTGGTGAATCATCGGAGGATTCATAGTGGTGAGAAACCCTTCCAGTGTACAGAATGTGGAAAAAGCTTCACTCTCAAGAGCACACTGTTAGGACATCAGAGAATTCATACCGGTGAGAAACCTTTTCATTGTACAGACTGTGGCAAAAGATTCAATCGATCACACACTTTATTGAGACACCAGAAAGTCCATACTGGTGAGAAACTGTATTTGTGCACCGAAAGTGGGGAAAACTTCACTCAGAGCACAGATCTGCTCGATCTTGAGAGAATCTATACTTCGTAAAGGAGGATGTGGTGTAGAAAATGTCAGAAATTCACACAGTTGACACTCTGTTGCTGCATGTGGGAAAAACTTCACTCAGACAAGCAAACAGTTCATACATCAGAGAATCTGTACTGGTGAGAAACCCTACCACTGCACAGACTAGAAAAAGACTCGGTGAGTAGTGCAGCCTGGTAATTTAAAGAAAAAATGTTCCTGATGTTAACATCTAGGAGAGCCAGTGATGACAGTCTGTGGCAGGGTTCTTCAAACTGTAGGGCGCCCCTCCCCCACCCAGGGGGGCGCCAGGCTCTTGCCTAAAGAAGCATTATGCTGATAACTGTGCTTTGGTTTAAGCTGGAAAAAAACGTGCAGCAGTAAGCCAGCTTTAATGGGCCATCACTAACATGTTCTGTCATTTATATCCTAGCTGGGAGTATGTGTCAAAAGGGAAGGGACTCCAAATATTCTTCAAATTCCCAACCCTCACTTCTAATAATCACACTGTGGATAGGTGTACATTTTAATAAAACCTGCCCGACCAGAATAGTATGTTTGGCAATCACGTAATTGATTTTATTTTTAAAAATGTACTGAATTTAACTGCAATGTTTAAATAAGTCAAGACCTATTTAAACATTGCCAATTTAATAGAATAATTGTGAAAAATTCTGAGGAGGGCTCAATGATTTGCTTTTTCTTTCGGGAGGGGGGGATGGCATTAAAAAGATTGAAAACTACTGTTGAATAGTGTTCCATGAGAAAAGAAGCATTGCAACCTAATAAATCAAACTCATTTTGGAAAGTATTCTCTCAGACCACAAAATACAGTCGGGAAGTGTGTATCATCTATTCTCAGATCATAATTAGAAATCTTGCAGCCAGAAGCTGCATAAAAATTATCAGGAGTGAGCAAATGATGAGAATCGAAATACTGGGACATTTTTTAGAGCGATCCAAGGTCCCCCCTAAAAGAATAGCAAATAATACAACTAATAAGGGCTGCAAAGTATCACGGGCAAGAAGCTAAGAAGGGTTTCCGATGAAAAAAGAGCCTAAGCAGTGGCGATGAATCCTGGTGCCATAAAATAACTTTGAATTGAGTGCCTTACTGCAGGCAAGGAAATAAGTGTTCCAGTCTTGGTGCATATAAAGGAATGCAAATTTGCACCTTTAGGGTCTGCTGGAAATCTTTAGTGAACATTTCTTTTGTTTCCTTGTCTGTAGTGCTGATTAGAATATAATAACTCTCAAGCAGTCTAGTTTTTATGCAAATGTTTCTGGTAGTGATCTAACAATGCAGTCCATGAACATTCAAAAATCTGTGGGTGATCGAAGGATGCTAGAGCATGAATGCTCCATGATTGACAGACCAACCTTATGTTAAAAATGGTGAAACTCAGAATCTGCATGTCCTTTTACGGTTAAAAGTATCTCTTCGCGATGACGCATGAGATCCTTCACACGAGTGTCTGAAAATGTATACCTCAGAATTGCCCTTGATAGCGATGCCTTGCGAGCCCCTTCTGTTTTCAAGCTATTTGTTAGTTTTTCCAAAGCTGTTAAAATAAGTGAGGATGTTACTCCCAGCATTATTAGAATAAATCATTTGAATCCTAATCTATATGGATGATATAATGATTCTGGATCTAACCTAGTGTAACTCAAGCATGGTTTAAATGAATAGGGTATACACAGAGAGTGCTTGAACACTCAAATCAAATGTGAAACTGATAAATAGATTTACAAAGAAGTGTGCATTTTATTGGAGCTTGTGAAAGTACCTTTGTAGCAGGTGAATGACTACACATAAATATGGCGACGGCTATACCTTTGAATACTCATGTAACATCTTATGTTAATCAGTAACTGAGTGCCCAGGCAATAAAGTTGATTTATGAACCTCCAACAGTGACCTTTTTCTATAGCATATTTATGAACTTCTAATGTTTTCCTGGATATCAAATACTAACCTAGAACTGTGATGTGGAAAAAGTGATTTGTTTTAAAAGGTGTAACTCAGAAGTGAAATAAAAGTTGGAATTTGATTTGACAGCTGGAATGCAATATATTGCGGTTTGCTGGTGCACATATTTCTCAAAAAGATTATTTAAATAGAAATAGTTTTGAGAGGGCAGAGATTGGGTAACACCATTTATTGGGAATGTAGTGTGTCTGACTCGTGCAGTTTCAGGTCTTCAGATTCTGCACATATTAGGATGATTCAAGAGACGGCAGTGACATGGCAAAAAAACAAAAATAAATGGTTACATTATTGTTAGACGGCGACCTCAGAGGAGCCCGGAAAGGGGGTCCTGGCTACCCTGAGACCCACCCTCAAAGTATCGTAGCCGGGCACTGGTGGGAGACTCCTCAGGAGGAGGAATCCCGTATCGAGGATCGTACTTCTGGCACCACACGACACAGAAACACCACACCGTGCGTTCTTAGGAATCACTCTTTATCAAACAGGTTAGCACTGCAAATATGTACAAGGAGAGCGCGGGCTCAATGAGTCTCGGAAGGGATAGGGGGTAGCGGGACAGTCTCTGGTAAGGTTGAAGGCAAGGACGTACCCGGCGCACAGCTCACAATCCTCGAGCTGGGTGGTAGGCTTGTTGTCGTTGGGGTCCGGCGGGACCAGTGGAGTTGGTGGAAGCCGCGAGTCACTCAGCGGGCTCAGGTACAGTTCGGAGGTCTTACGATCTTCAGGGAGCCGCGAGTCACTCAGCAGGGCTCAAGTACAAGTTCGGAGGTCTTACGATCTTCGGGGAGCCGCGAGTCACTCAGCAGGGCTCAGGTACAAGTTCGGAGGTCTTACGATCTTCAGGGAGCCGCGAGTCACTCAGCAGGGCTCAGGGGGTTCCAAGTTCCAGGAGCCGCGACCGCGTCAGCAGGCTCTCGTTGTTCCAGCGTCGAATCTGCCGGACAGTCTCAGAGCACCCCTTGTTATAGGTCGACCCCTCTTTGATGTCCGGAGGCTGTGCAGGCAGGGGTCTTGTCACCTGGGGGTCGCTTGTCGGGGTTTCCTGCCATTGTCTTTTGATCCGTTCAGGCCCGGGTCGGGAGGAGTCCTAGACACCCAGCAGGCGTGGAGCCAGCTCTCAGGGAGGCCGGAGGGCCGATCGAAACTCATCGTCCCAGGGGAGTTCAGAGGTGCGATAGAACTGCTCCTCCCTCTCTCATCCCCTGGCAAGCGTGGTGTCCTCCAGCCGGAGTGGCGCCGCTAGGCCCGGGTCGCGCTGGGGCCGGGCGGCCATCTTGGTGCGTGAAGTGGGCACGCGGGCCCGGGGTGGCCGAAGGGAGAGAGGCCATGGACGAGGATGTCCGGGTCGGGTGCGTGTGTTCTGGTGGAAAGGATTGGCTAGGCCGTGGGCTCGGGGCTGCAGGTACCAGGTTAGGTGGTGCGGGGACAAGTAGAGCCATGCTACGAGGCCGGGTCCAACACGCGTCCCCCCCCAGCTGAAAGCCGGAGAGAACTGCCCATCATCTTGGGGGGTTCTCTTCGCTGAGGCGGAAGAACCGGGAGAGGCCGTCAGCGTTGGCATGGTCCGTACCAGGGCGATGTTCTACGGTGAAATCCACCCCCTGGAGGGAGATCGACCACCGCAGTAGCTTGGGGTTTTCTCCTCGCATCTGCATGAGCCATCGCAAGGGCCGATGGTCGGTTTGGACTTTGAAATGGGTGCCGAACAGGTAGGGGCGTAGTTTCTTGAGTGCCCAGACCACGGCAAAGGCTTCGCGCTCAATGGTGCTCCATCTCTGTTCTCTGGGCAACAGCCGCCGGCTGAGGAAGGCGATGGGCTGGTCTAGGCCTTGGTCATTCACCTGGGACAGGACGGCCCCAATGCCATGCTCGGAGGCATCGGTTTGGACTACAAACTCCTTGGAGTAGTCGGGAGCCTGGAGGACGGGGGCAGTACACATGGCCTTCTTTAGGGCATTGAACGCCTCCTGGCAGGCAGTCGTCCACTGCACCTTCTTTGGCTGTTTTTTGGATGTGAGTTCTGTGAGGGGGCCGACAAGACTGCCATACCCCCGGATGAATCTTCGGTAGTAGCCAGTGAGGCCCAGAAAGGCTCGGACCTCCGTTTGGGTGGTGGGGGGTTCCCAGGCCAAGATGGCGTCGATCTTCAGCTGTAGAGGGGCGACCTGGCCACTCCCGACCTGGTGCCCCAGGTAGACTACGGATCCTTGCCCAATTTGGCACTTGCTGGCTTTTACTGTGAGGCCTGCCTGGCGCAGGGCGGTTAGCACCCTCCGGAGGTGCTGGAGGTGCTCACTCCATTCGGAACTGAAAACAGCGATGTCGTCTAGATAAGCCGCGCTGAACTGTTCCAGCCCGGCCAGGACTCTATTCACCAGTCGCTGGAAGGTGGCCGGGGCATTTTTCATTCCGAAGGGCATTACGCGGAAGCGGTAAGGCCCATCTGGGGTGGAGAAGGCAGACCGCTCCTTGGCTCCCTCGGTGAGCGCAATCTGCCAGTATCCGCAGGTGAGGTCGAATGTGCTGAGGAACCGGGCTGCCCCGAGTCGGTCAATGAGCTCGTCGGCCCGTGGAATGGGGTGGGCATCGGCTCGGGTGACGTCATTGAGCCCCCGGTAGTCCACACAGAATCGGAGCTCGGGGGCGACACCGGGGGCCGCTGCCTTCGGGACCAGGACCACGGGGCTGGCCCAGGGACTGTCAGATGGCTCGATTACCCCCATGGTCAACATCTTCGAGACTTCAGCTTGAATGCAGGACCGGACCCGGTCAGGGACCCGGTATGCTCGGTGTTGCACCGGCGGGCTGTCCCCGGTGTCCACGTCATGGACACACCAGTCGGTGACTCGGGGGATCAGGGAGAAGAGGTCGGCAAATTGTCCTAGGAGCTGGCGGCAGTCCTCTTGTTGCTGGGCAGTGAGAGCTGGGGAGAGGTTTACTCCTTCCACGGAGCCATCCTGCTCCTTGACACACAGGAGGTCCGGGAGGGGATCGGACTCATCTTCGGCCCCGTCATCGGTGGCCAGCAGGAGGCTCAGTTCTGTCCGCACGAAGTGAGGCTTGAGGCGGTTCACGTGAAGGACCCGAAGGGGATCCCGAGGCGACTGGACGTCCACCAAGTATGTGACTTGACTCTTCCGCTCAATCACTTTGTAGGGCCCGGTCCACCTGTCCTGGAGGGCGCCTGGCTTCACGGGGGCCATGACCCATACTTGTTGGCCCGGCTGGAACTCGACCAGAGTGGCATTCTGGTCGTACCAGCGCTTCATCTCTTCTTGGCTTGCCTCTAGGTTGGCCTCGGCCAGTGCTCGGAACTTCCTGGTCTGGTTCCGGAGGGTCAGAACATATTGGAACACATCTCGTGGGGTGGTCTGGGGTGCCGCCTCCCACCCTTCCTTAACCAAACTGAGGGGACCTCGGACGGGGTGTCCATAGAGCAACTCAAACGGGCTGAACCCTAGGGACTTCTGGGGGACTTCTCGGTAAGCGAACAAGAGGCAGGGGAGCAGGATGTCCCACTTACGCCGGAGGGGCTCTTCTAGGCCGGTGATCATCCCTTTCAGAGTCCTGTTAAACCTCTCTACTAGGCCGTTCCCTTGGGGATGGTACGGGGTGGTGAACTTATAGGACACTCCACATTGTTGCCACAGGGACGTCATGTACTTCGAGATAAAATTAGTGCCGCGATCGCTCACGACCTCGCGGGGAAAACACACCCGGGAAAAGATCCCCCATCAGGGCCCGGCCCACCACGGGGGCCGTGACGGTGCGTAGGGGGATAGCCTCAGGGTATCGGGTGGCGTGATCCACTAGGACCAGGATGAAACGGTGACCTTGGGAGGTGGGGGGGTCCAGGGGCCCCACGATGTCGATCCCGACTCGTTCGAAAGGGGTACTGACGACCGGGAAGGGTTGGAGGGGAGCCTTGCGCTTCCCCCCACTCTTCCCACTAGCTTGGCACGTGGGACAGGACTTGCAGTGGGCTTCTACAGCTGCTCTCATTCTAGGCCAGTAAAAATGGGTCACGAGACGGCTGTAGTTCTTGTCTTGACCCAGGTGGCCGGCGAGGGGGACGTCGTGGGCTAAGCCCAGGAGGAAGTCTCGGAAGCGGAGGGGTACCACCAGCACCCGTCCGGATCCCAGCTCCACCGACTTCTGCTCACTGTACAAAATGTTATTTTCCCAATAAATTTGGTGCGTTCCAGTTTGGTCGCCTGCGGCTTGGCCCTCGGCCTGGCGCCGCAGTCCGACCAGGGAAGGACAAGTGGCTTGCTCCCGGCAAAATTCCTCCCGGGTGGGCCCGCCCTCGTGGCGCCATTGGGCCAATTCGGGTAGATCGCCTAACTCGGGGACCGGGGCGGTGTCGGACGGTGAGGGTTCGTCGCTGGCGACTGGCCCTTCCGATCGGGGGTTACCGTTCTGACTTCCTCGGTCGGGGCGTCTTCGACTTCTCCCAGGGGGGGGAAGTCGAGCTGACATAGATCGGGTGGTGGAGCACACCCACTCGGGGAGCCCCATCATTCCTAGGTGGGCCTTGCGCTCGACGTGCTTCCAGGGAGAACTCTCCAGGTCGTTCCCTAAGAGGCAGTCGACCGGCTGGGAGGTTCTTACGGCAACCCTCAGTTTACCTGTCACCCCACCCCACTCAAACGGCACCAGGGCTACCTGACACATACTCTCTATTATCGGCGGAAATTACCGGGCAAAAGACGTTGGGGAGGATCTGCTCCTCGGGGACTAAGTGCCTGAGGACACCGGTGATGCTGGCCCCGGTGTCCCGCAGGGCCTCTATTTGGTGGCCATTGATCTTGACGAGCTGCCCGTATTTCTTCGTGTTGGAGGGCAGGAGGCTACCAGGGACCATCTCTCTATCTCCCAGGGATACTAGGGCCATAGCTGCGGGTTCCCACTCCCCGGTTTCCTCAACCTCCTCCCCCAGAGCTATGTTGGCTATCTGTCTTGCAGGGGCGATTTGGGTGGCCATGGGGCACTCTGGGTCATTGGCGTAGTGCCCGGGCTTCTGGCAACGAAAGCAAGTGACGGTTACCCGGTGTCCCCGTCTCCCGGGGGGTCCCGTTACTGGTGGGGGGGGCGCTGGAAAAGGTGGAGGTTGGGTCTTCGGGGGGCTAGGCTGGGACTCTCGCTGCCCTCCCTGGTTCCCTCCTCCTCTCTGGCGGGGTGGTCCCTGACTGGCTCGGGGGTATTCTCCTACCATGCCCCGGGGGACCCGGGTGTTGGTCCAGCGGTCTGCTTCCACCGCCAGCTTCCTGGGATCGGTGAGTTTGCTGTCAAGCAGATGCTGGCGTATGTTCCACAAAGCAGTTCACAGCCAGGTGTTCCCACAACATGAGGTTGGTGAGTTCCTCAAGGGTGGTGACTTTGCTGCCCTTGATCCACCCATCGAAGGCCCGACTGAAAAAGTTTACATATTCCACCCAGGTGGTGCCCGGGATTTTCCTGCAGTCCCGGAATCGCTGACGGTAAATCTCGGGGGTGAGACCGTACCTTGTGAGTAGAGCCTCTTTCATGTGGCTGTAGGAGGTCTGCAGAGAGATGGGTAGGTCGAGCAGGGTGTCTCTTCCTTCGCTCAGAAACCGTCCCTACAACCCCGCCCCCCAGTCCTTGTGCGGGACCCGATGGGAGGTCATGGCGACCTCGTAGGCCCTGAACCATTGTTGAATGTCATCGTTTTTATAATATTCTTTGACCACGTCCTTGGGGATGTGGACCTTCTCCTCCGCTGGGGAGGCCGCCTCTTGGTTTCCCGAGGGCCTCCCTTCCTCGTTTCTGGCCTTAAGCTCGAGTTCCTTCAAGCTGCGTTCGTGCTCTAGTTGGAGCTTCCTTCCTTCGTGCTCCCGTTGGAGCTTCTTCTCCTCTAGTTCGCCTTGCACGCGCATTTGCTCTACTGCTAGCTTTTTTTCCGCTAACTTTAATTCGCCTTCGATTTTGAGTTTGGCTAACTCGAGTTCGTGATTGCGGCTTCTCTCTCTGTCCGCGAGTTCTTCCGGGGATAGGCCCCCGTCTGGTACGATGCCTCGCACCTGATTGCTGCTGCTTTCGCCTTGGGGGGGTTCGGCTTCGTCGGGGCGCTCCCCCGTGCCTTCCGGGCGGGAGGCCCCGGCATCCACCCAAGCTTTCAGTGCTTTCTGCAAATCTTCCTTGGTGTTGAGACCGGTGGTAGCGATTTTAAGTTCTTTGCAGAATTGCTTTAGTTCTTTGTGCGTGTATTCTTCTAGTTGTTCCACCTGGAACACCCTGTTGGCGTTGGTTTCTGCGGGGATCATGACGTTTCCTTCTGCCATCTTTGTCGGTAGTGCGTCCGTCGTTCACGGTACGATCTCTAGGTGATGGGCCCGAATCCCGTCGCTTGCCACCAATGTTAGACGGCGACCTCAGAGGAGCCCGGAAAGGGGGTCCTGGCTACCCTGAGACCCACCCTCAAAGTATCGTAGCCGGGCACTGGCGGGAGACTCCTCAGGAGGAGGAATCCCGTATCGAGGATCGTACTTCTGGCACCACACGACACAGACACCACACCGTGCGTTCTTAGGAATCACTCTTTATCAAACAGGTTAGCACTGCAAATATGTACAAGGAGAGCGCGGGCTCAATGAGTCTCGGAAGGGATAGGGGGTAGCGGGACAGTCTCTGGTAAGGTTGAAGGCAAGGACGTACCCGGCGCACAGCTCACAATCCTCGAGCTGGGGGGGAGGCTTGTTGTCGTTGGGGTCCGGTGGGACCAGTGGAGTTGGTGGAAGCCGCGAGTCACTCAGCGGGCTCAGGTACAGTTCGGAGGTCTTACGATCTTCGGGGAGCCGCGAGTCACTCAGCAGGGCTCAGGTACAAGTTCGGAAGTCTTACGATCTTCAGGGAGCCGCGAGTCACTCAGCAGGGCTCAGGTACAGTTCGGAGGTCTTACGATCTTCAGGGAGCCGCGAGTCACTCAGCAGGGCTCAAGGGGTTCCAAGTTCCAGGAGCCGCGACCGCGTCAGCAGGCTCTCGTTGTTCCAGCGTCGAATCTGCCGGACAGTCTCAGAGCACCCCTTGTTATAGGTCGACCCCCTCTTTGATGTCCGGAGGCTGTGCAGGCAGGGGTCTTGTCACCTGGGGGTCGCTTGTCGGGGTTTCCTGCCATTGTCTTTTGATCCGTTCAGGCCCGGGTCAGGAGGAGTCCCAGACACCCAGCAGGCGTGGAGCCAGCTCTCAGGGAGGCCGGAGGGCCGATCGAAACTCATCGTCCCAGGGGAGTTCAGAGGTGCGATAGAACTGCTCCTCCCTCTCTCATCCCCTGGCAAGCGTGGTGTCCTCCAGCCGGAGTGGCGCCGCTAGGCCCGGGTCGCGCTGGGGCCGGGCGGCCATCTTGGTGCATGAAGTGGGCACGCGGGCCCAGGGTGGCCGAAGGGAGAGAGGCCATGGACGAGGATGTCCGGGTCAGGTGCGTGTGTTCTGGTGGAAAGGATCGGCTAGGCCGTGGGCTCGGGGCTGCAGGTACCAGGTTAGGTGGTGCGGGGACAAGTAGAGCCATGCTACGAGGCCGGGTCCAACAATTATTATTATTACGTTTTATTGTTCAATTACTTAAAATCATTACAATATACTGTCATTATTAAAAGGACAAAGTTAAAAATCCTGTACATGTTATTACAAACTGATGGAACATAAAACCTTTAAGTTAATGTCGACACTGGCTATAAAGTGCAAATGCATTAGACTTAAAGGAACATTTTGCCAAGGTCTCTCTTGCTTGATATCCAATTGGTTTCTTTTGGTAACTATATTCTGCCTCAGAGCGGCTCGGATTAGTTCTATACATTTCCCCAGCCGCCCTACTGTTTGAGCTGTTTTAGCAGAAAAACACAAGTCAGAAACTTCACTGCATCGTACGAGACCTTGGGCTCTGCAGATTGGAAGGACTAATCGGTGCCTCTCGTTAGCTAACTTAGGGCAACAGCACAGCAGATGAAGCCAAGATTCACGATAATAATTGCAGAGTCGACATGATACAAGATTGTCCTGCCGGGCCCAGGCTTGATTAAAATCCGCAATGGGTAATGCAAGAAGTCTCATATAAGTGATTTGTTTTCCGGGCTGGGACTGACAGTGCTTGCGCAAAGTAAGGCTGTGGTTTACCCACTATGTAGGACGAATCCAGTGCTAAGAGATTGGATTGATGGTGTAAGCTGTCCAAATTACTTTCATAGGACATTTGCTTGACTTGTCTGTTCACTGATCTTTTCCATGCAGCAACTGGAATGTTTGAATTGTGCAAATTTTGCATGTCTATTACCAACAATTTTGTGCCTACTGTCAGCTGCACCTGCCATGGGGATCCACTTTCTTCAAAAATTGTTTTGATTTGGGTTTTTAGAGATGTTGCTGGAGCTCACAAGGTGCTAATGTAATATTTTACTGTGTCCCCTAAACAGGTAATATCCGGAAGAGTAAGTCTCAGCTCCAACCTTACTCTTGCTTTCCTTGCCTGACGTGGAATGCCTAGTACCTTCTTATATACAGAGATTTGGTGGCTCGTAAGAAATGTATTGAAGGCACCAGGATAGACTAAGTGGCCGTAGTTAAGGGAGGGCACTACTTTTGCTTTTAAGACTTTCAGAATAGGTTCTACAGTCGGGCTGTGTAGTCTTCGGTTGAGATTTCTCAGGCAACAGATAATGCCAGTCCCCATACTCCTCAAATATTTCAAATGGTCTGAGGGTGTGGCCCCCTCCGATATCCTGAGACCCAAATAATTATAACTTTTGCAAGTTTTAATTTGCAGATCTCCTAGGCGCCATTGAGCTGTCTTCTTTCGATGGTACTTCCCAAAGATTAATATCCTAGTCTTCTCCTGATTCACCAGGAGATTGTTCTTTTGATTAAATCTGTGCAGCGCTTCTAAGGCTTTCTGAAGGCCTGTCCTAGTGTGATCCATAATAACAATGTCATCGGCACATTGGAGAATTTGGAGCCTCACATTCCCCAGCCTTGGTGTTAGTAGATTTGCCCCCTCCAGGGCTTTCACCAGATCGGCTGTATAGATGTTGAAAAGTAAAGGGGCCAGAACGCACCCTTGTTTGAGGCCATTGTTGGTTGGATTCTTAGTTGTTACGGACGTTTGGCTGGTTTTGATACGTACCCAGGTCCCCTCGTTCAGGGTAATTATTGATTTTAAAAGCTTCTGTGATATCCCCCAGTTGCTAAGTTTTTCCCATAGCTTGCCTCGGTTGACTCGGTCAAAAGCTGCGCTATAATCCACAAAACAGCAGAACAACGGTAGTTGTGATGTCTGGGTCACACGTGATGACAATAAATGGTACTGTTGATTTTAGAAGCCTGCCTCCCTGGCTGTGCACATCAAAGCAACTTCCCCTGCAGGGAAATCTCTGTGCCCTACCTGTTTGCAAGAATCTCTAGTGCCACACCTGACCTATCGAATGGGAAAATTGCTGTCAAGAGAACTTTATGCGGGCGGCCTCTGAAATTAGATTATAATGCATTTCCCTTTAAGGTATTTATATTAAGTGCTGTACAGCATGAGAATTTCTCTTTCTGTGCATTTCTTGCTGCCTGTGAACTAAGAATTCTTGTTTTGCAAATACTTCTGCCTCTACTCCCTCCCCCCTACTTTTCTTTTTTGTTAAACTGAGTTTATGTGAAACAATGTGCAATTTTGCATCCGCTTACTATGGATTGGTGGGGGGAGGGGGAGGAGGGAAATACCCCTCCATGAGAGCTGCCCTTTTACTTGCTGACTTCCAAGCACTTTTCAAGGGTGTAGATTTCTTGAAGGAAATACAGTATCACTCCACATTGTTCAGACTGCTGCCAATAACTTTTAATCATGTTTATTTCCATATGCAGCCATTGGTGGAGCCTAACTTTGCTATGCTAAAAAAGAAAAAAAAAGGCTGATGTTATTGAGAAAGAAGACAGACCCATTTTATGGATGTCGCCTATTGTGGTGGCATGGAAAATGAAGCAACCCAACGAAGCGTGCATATGTATGGACATATGTTTAGCCCACACTACTGTCAAACATTAATTTATTGACAAATTTCGTCATACAGGTGAACAGGCCTTTTGGGTCTCAAACAAGGACCATAACTCTGAATACCACCATTTAATTCTTGATATTTAATCGCAGTATATCCCAATAGTTTAAATGCTCATTGAGCTCAGAAGGTTTAAATCCTTATACTTCGGCATCTCTCGTGCCACAGGGGTTTTTCAGAGCGGTGTTTGAGCAGTTATTGGAACTCTAGAAAGTTATTGATGTAAGCAATTACATTTTAGTTCATAAGAAGACACCTGAAGAACATTAATCTATACTGAAGACCAGGGGTGTGGAATTTAATAAAATATCTACTTGTCCATGGGGCAGGTTGCTTTATAAATCTACTTGTCCTGTAACAACATCCACTTGTCCCTTTTGTGCAATGTAATGCGGCGACAAATTATGACTGCAATTTCATTATATAAGAGCTCTGAAATAGCCTCTCTGAATATGCCTTGGCTCATACCATAGTAGGGTTTGAATACTACCAATTCTCTTCTGTTACCACGTTTCTGCAGATCTACATACTGGGGCTGAAGGTAATAGTAAGCAACATTTCCAGATTTGGAATGCCCTTTTGAGTATGTGCAAACCTACCAACTTGCATGTTTTAAGGGTTTTCACCAACTCTTCTCTAAACTTAGAGTGCCATACTGAGAGATGTTGGAAATGTACTCCTGGCAATGGCAGACATCAAACTTGGGGCATGTCAGGTTTAAGGCAGCACACAACAGATAAGCTTCAGCTTATATACAGAGTATGTAAAGAAATGGATTAGTCTATTGTGCAAACTGTACCCACCCACAATTTTGAAGACCTAAAACTTCTTCCAGGTATGGGGAAAAAGTGGTTGGAGGGAAAGCGAACATGGAACCACTCAAATTTACACATGAGCAAATCTACACCTGCGTATATGCTCATGCTAAAATGCAGTTCACAAATATGTTCTAGGAGTACTATTTCTTGGCCTTCTGTAAAGTATTGTGAACTCACGAAAGCCGTATATCAGCACTTAATGCAAGGACATGGGTGCACTTTTGAGACTTTATTTAATAATTGGGCCCCTTATTTGGTCTGGCGTTAACCATGATCTTTTGTTTTTATTAAAATTCTCTCTCTCTCTCGGTCTATTGGCTAGCTTCATTGTGAGTGACCGCATTCTGTTCTTTCACAAGAAGCATATCGACCCACAGTTGTTTTGTTCAGTGCCAGGAACTACTGTGGAAATGTGTGCTTTTTGAGACCAAAACAATTTTTGCTTTTGCCAATGTTTGTTATAATGATGAGGGCCCGGCAGCTCCCGCACAAATAAGGTTTTACAAAAACCATGCCAAAACAAGTCACAAATTGACAAAACCAAAAGACTGACCAACAATTTGCGACCTACTTGCTTTACCAACGCTTGTTTATTTTTATGTTTCCCATAATCTTATTAAAACTGTTTACACTGATTTTCCATTATGAATTTTTGGGGGAAATATTAGCACACATAAACACATTTTACTAAATGATGCTGCAAAGAAATGTTACTTAAAAGTTTACAGTAGTTTATTGAAATGTTTTTTCATTTTTTTCTGAACATTTTATTTTGAAAGCAAAGAATCATCAAACTTGCTTTCAAGCTTCTGCAAATATTTGCATCTAATCAGGGAGCATTCTGGGACCGTTATACATAGCCTCGTATTGTTAAACATTGAAAATGTGTGTACGCATGTTTATACTGTAACTACTGTCAGTAGTGCAGTCTGAACTCACAACATTTACTTAGAGTGCTCACCCTAATAAAAAGGCTTTACATTATTGAAACATAAATAAAAGTATATACACCATTAACACATGGACACTAATATTACCTTAACTGCAGGCAATGCCTTTCCCTGATCCATAATGTGGTACTGTAAACAGGCAGCTATAGGGTTTGTGCTGTAGGGGGTTATACTTGTCCTCAGGACAAAATACACATGAAAATGTGTTGCCCTTAACCCCAAACAATATGTTTTGGGCGTCGGGCTATAGGAATTCCACATCCCTGACTGAAGACACCTTTAAACCGTCGCAAAGACTAGCCTTGCGTTAAGTAACAAGTTATTTTTTTTTAATGCAATGTAAACGTCCTCGGCCATTTCGTCTGAGTTAGTGGGGTAGCCCCAGGCCCTTCCAAAGTGCAGAGTATTACGTTATCCATTGTGCTGTAACTGTCCAGCTTCCTAGGTCTGGACTAATACTGCAGATGATTCATCAGAAACATTACATCGGTCAATTAACCTCTTAAGAGACTTTCTTAAAGCTGCATCGGCAAGGGCCTGGGTGGAAGAACATTAACAAGCCTTAAAGGCTTCCAAAGATGCACTTTTTATCTGAAACTACCTTCTGACTATTTTGATGCCAAACTCTGTCGATTCCAAACTGATGGAGGTGGGTGGACTGTTCTTTTTTCAAAAACACCTTATGAAGAATAGGCCCCAATAGCAGATTCCAGTCATGCCTTTATCTCCGCAGAGCAGTAGTCCTCCCACATCAAGAAGTAAGTAATTACTATTCATTTGAAGTGGTAGCACTTACATCCCTGGATAGATTTTGCAGCTGTCTAAAACCACAAACCACTAATGCCACTATTGTACCTTCATCCTTAAAATCCTCACTGCAAAATCAGAAGCAGAACCCTGTCAATCATGTACCACTAAATGGCGGACCTCTCAAGGTCCAAGAAACAAAGACTAATGAATAAACTGAAGCATGTGTTAAGTTACCACCAGACTGTAATCCTTCAGCTACTCCCTTTTACTGATATATGATTCGTCACCACAGCAGAAGACCGCATCCAGTTAAAAAGTCAAGCAACACTACAAAGACCTTGTATCAGAATCCGTTATAATCTACCTCACTAAACAGCTGAAGCATATCAGATTATAGCATTGTAGTATCGTGTTTAAGATGAGCTAGCTTTGACCCTTTCCTGTTTACTTTTGAGATGCAATCATCTTGTTATTCTATCAGTCAACAGTTGCCCCACAACAAATGTACGTATGTCAGCAAGAAAAGACATATCGAGTGGTAGTCATGATAACGGTTTGGCTCTGAAACTCCAATGTTTACGTTATTTGCTGTGGGTAATTTACCACAGGCACTATTCTTCGTTGTAACACTAATAAAAAAAATTTTTTTAAAAGAAGCAAAAAGGAAAGTTTCAGAATGCCCTGCACATAAAAATCAGAACTGGTCCACCTTTTACCCCCTGTTGCCGTATTAAATAGGATTTTCTTAGAACATATAAAGTAGCACATTTAATGGTGATTTATAACAGTTTCCTTCAAAGTAATAGAAAGTTTAAAGCTGGTGCTGCTCATCGAAATGTTCTCCCCTTCTAGTCCCCAAAGGTATTTTGGAAATTGTGAAAGTAGTATAATTCAATGGAGTATGAGTTTTCACCTGCTGTGGGTCTGACCTCTCATGTACCAGCTATAGCAGAACAAAGTTTGCTTCCTTTTAGGATCTGGAAGTTGAAGGGCCTCTTTTCTTTTATTTATAAGCCTTATGTTATCCCCCCCATGACCGAGGGTCGCCCAATTCTTCCAAAAAGCATCCCAGTTGACAATGGTCCAATGGCGTATTTCCATTATTGAACCTCCGTACAGTAGAGGGATTTCCTTTTATTTTTTCAGCTGTGTGAGCTGGGGAAGAGCTTTTTCAACCTCCTGAGGCATTTTTTTCTTCAGTATAATGACGATCGGCTTACATGGTGCGCTGTCATTACACTGAAAGTGAAAGTTATTCACCCCGATCTGCCCTCAAAAGGGGGGCGAGGTCAGAAAGCCTGCTAGGCACCAGGATGATTTTTTATTTTATTTTATTTTTTTAATGAAAGAGAGACCCTAATAAGTCTTTCTGCCGCCCCTGGGGAGAGGGCAGATGGGGGTTATTACCCCTGATCTGACCCCCCCAGGTGGGGCAGAAAGCCCACTAGGGACCAGGGATTTTGTTTTAATGTGTTGGGGTGGGGGCTGCCCAAAATAGTCATGCTAATGCCCGCACCCCCAAACACAAAAGGGACAGTCTTTCTGCCCCCCGAGGGGCAGATTTGGGGTATTACCCGTGATCAGCCCCTTCTGGGGTGGGGCAGAAAGCCCACTAGACACCATGTGTTTTTTTTAAAGGGGTGGGGGCTTCCCAGAATGGATATGCGTATGCCCCACCCCCCAAAAAATGGGCCCAGGCTTCCCTTCCCCCCCCCCCCCCCCCCGAGGCATACAGGGCAATAGCCCCCGATCTGGACCCTAGGGGGGCAGAAAGGCCACTAGGTACCAGATACTTTTTTCTTAGTGTAGGGGTGCCCCACCCCTCCATAAAAAATGGTCAGTCTTTCTGCCCCCGAGGGCATATCGCTGCAATAGCCCCCGATCAGCCCCCCCAGGAGAGCAGAAAACCCAATAGGCACCAGGGACTACTTTTTTTCCGTGTGCAGGGGTGGGGGTTGCCTTGAAGGTGCATGCTGATTAACCCCCCTCCCCAAATGGGCAGAGTCTGCCCTCTCCTGGGGTGCAGATATGGACAACACCCCCGATCTGTCCCCCTGGGAGGGCAGAATAGCAAAAAGTCACATTTTCTTGACATGTTTGTGTGGGAAAGGTGAAGGATCACCGTACCCGCACCAATTTCCTTCCACCCAGTGCTCCCCTCGATCTGATAAAATGATTCCTCACTTGTGTGGGTGCTCAAAGCAGAGTCCGCCTAAAAACGTTTATAACAGGCATTGGCATAGCCAATAGGTCTCGCCTTTGGGACCTTATAAGTATTTAGTTATGCAGCATCATATCATTGGTACAACAGCATCAACTGTTGCATGGCTAAACACTTATAAGGTCCCAAAGGCGAGACCTATTGGCTATGCCAATGCTTGTTTTGTTATGGGGGGGCATAAATAACAGGAGGGTGAAGGTCAGTCAGTTAGTGAGAGTGAGTCAGTCAGTGAGAGTGAATGTGAGTCAGAGTGAATTAGAGAGAGTGAGTCAGTGAGAGTGAATGTGGTCAGTGAGAGTGAATGTGAGTCAGTGAGAGTGAATGTGAGTCAGTCAGAGTGAGAGAGTCAGTCAGTGAGAGTGAATGAGAGAGAGTGAGTCAGTGGGATAGTCGGTCAGTGAGAGTGAGTCAGTCTTTTAGCGAGAGTCAGTCAGTCTTTTAGCGAGAGTCAGTCTTTTAGTGAGAATCAGTCAGTGAGAGAGTGAGTCAGTCAGTGAGAGTCAGTCAGTGAGAGTGAATGTGAGTCAGAGTGAGAGTCAGTCAGTGAGAGTGAATGAGAGAGTGAGTCAGTGAGATAGTGAGAGTCAATCAGTCAGTGAGAGAGAGTGGGAGAGTCTGTCTGAGAGTGAGTGAGTCAGTCATTGAGAGTGAGTCAGTGAGAGAGAGAGTGGGTGAGTCTGTCAGTGAGAGTGAGTCAGTGAGAGAGTGACTCAGTCAGTGAGAGAGTGACTCAGTCAGTGAGAGAGTGACTCAGTCTGTGAGAGTGAGTCTGTGAGAGTGAGTCTGTGAGTGTGAGTCTGTGAGTGTGTCTCTGTGAGTGTGTCTCTGTGAGTGTGTCTCTGTGAGTGTGTCTCTGTGAGTGTGAGTCTGTGAGAGTGAGTGAGTCAGTCTGTGAGAGTGAGTGAGTCAGTCTGTCAGTGAGAGAGTGGGAGAGTCAGTGAGTGAGAGAGTCAGTCAGAGTGAGAGAGTCAGTCAGAGTGAGAGAGTCAGTCAGAGTGAGAGAGTCAGTCAGAGTGAGAGAATCAGTCAGAGTGAGAGAGTGAGTGAGTCAGTCAGTGAGAGTGAATGTGAGTCAGTCAGTGAGAGTGAATGTGAGTCTGTCAGAGTGGGAGAGACAGCCAGTGAGAGTGAATGAGAGAGAGTCAGTGGGATAGTCGGTCAGTGAGAGTCAATCAGTCTTTTAGCGAGAGTCAGTCAGTCTTTTAGCGAGAGTCAGTCTTTTAGTAAGAATCAGTCAGTGAGAGAGTCAGTGAGATAGTGAGAGAGTCAATCAGTCAGTGAGAGTCAGTGAGAGAGAGTGGGAGAGTCTGTCAGTGAGAGTGAGTGAGTCAGTCATTGAGAGAGAGTAGGTGAGTCTGTCAGTGAGTGAGTCAGTGAGAGAGTGGGAGAGTCAGTGAGAGTGAGTCAGACAGAGAGTGGGAGAGTCAGTCAGTCAGAGTGAATCAGTCAGTGAGTCTGTGAGAGTGAGTGTCAGTGAGAGTGAGTGAGTCTGTGAGTCAAGTCAGTGTGAGTGAGTCAGTGAGAGTGGGAGAGTCTGGCAGTGAGAGTGAGTCAGTCAGTGAGAGTGAGTCAGTCAGTGAGAGTAAGTCAGTCAGTGAGAGTAAGTCAGTCAGTGAGAGAGTGAGAGAGTCAGTGAGAGTGAGTGAGTCAGTGAGAGTGAGTCAGTGAGAGTGAGTGAGTCAGTGAGAGTGAATGAGTGAGAGAGTGAGTCAGTGGGATAGTCAGAGAGAGTGAGCCAGAGAGAGTCAGTCAGTCAGTGGAAGAGGTGTGGCGCCGCGGCCGGGGCAACTGACTCTGGAATCTGGGGATCACGGTTCGATCCCCAGCGCCGGCAGCAGTTTAGCCCAGCACCATGTGATTCTGGGCAATAGCTTGCTTAATCTTCCCGACGGCCCCCAACACCTCGTGCTTTACAAATGTGGATTTCAGTGAGTGAGTCTGTCAGTCAGTGAGTGAGTCTGTCAGTCAGTGAGAGAGAGTCTGTCAGTGAGAGAGAGAGAGTCTGTCAGTGAGAGGGAGTGAGTCAGTGAGACTGAGTGAGTCAGTGTGAGTGAGTCAGTCAGTAAGAGTGAGTCAGTGTGAGTGAGAGAGAGTGGGAGTCTGTCAGTCAGTGAGAATGAGTCAGTCGGTGAGACTGAGTCAGTGAGTGAGAGAGTCAGTGAGTGAGAGAGTCAGTGAGTGAGAGAGTCAGTGAGTGAGAGAGTCAGTGAGTGAGTGAGTCAGTGAGAGTGAGTCAGTGAGAGTGAGTCAGTGAGAGTGAGTCAGTTGGTGAGAGTCAGTTGGTGAGAGTCAGTTGGTGAGAGTCAGTTGGTGAGAGTCAGTTGGTGAGAGTCAGTTGGTGAGAGTCAGTTGGTGAGAGTCAGTTGGTGAGTCTGTCAGTGAGAGAGAGCTGGAGAGTCTGTCAGTGAGAGTGGAAGAGTCTGTCAGTGAGAGTGGAAAAGTCTGTCAGTGAGAGTGGAAGAGTCTGTCAGTGAGAGTGGAAGAGTCTGTCAGTGAGAGTGAGTCAGTGAGAGTGAGTGAGTCAGTAAGAGAGTGGGAGAGTGTCACTGAGAGTCTGTCAGTCAGTGAGTGAGTGAGAGATTCTGTCGGTCAGTGAGAGAGTCTATCAGTCAGTCAGTCAATAAGTCAGTCAGTGACTGAGTGAGTCAGTGAGAGAGAGGGTGAGTCTGTGAGTCAGTCTGTAAGTGAGAGTGAGTCAGTGAGAGTGAGTCAGTGAGAGTGAGTCAGTGAGAGTGAGTCAGTGAGAGTGAGTCAGTGAGAGTGAGTCAGTGAGAGTGAGTCAGTGAGAGTGAGTCAGTGAGAGTGAGTCAGTGAGAGTGAGTCAGTCAATGAGAGTGGGAGAGTCGGTGAGAGTGAGACTTGAGTGAGTCAGTGAGAGTGAGTCAGTGGGATAGTCAGTGACAGAATGAGTCAGTCAGTCAGTGAGAGTCAGTCAGTCAGTGAGAGTCAGTCAGCGAGAGTGAGTGAGTCAGTCAGCGAGAGTGAGTGAGTCAGTCAGCGAGAGTGAGTGAGTCAGTCAGCGAGAGTGAGTGAGTCAGTCAGCGAGAGTGAGTGAGTCTGTCAGCGAGAGTGAGTCAGCGGGAGTGAGTCAGTGGGAGTGAGTCAGTGGGAGTGAGTCAGTGGGAGTGAGTCAGTGGGAGTGAGTCAGTGGGAGTGAGTCAGTGGGAGTGAGTCAGTGGGAGTGAGTCAGTGAGTGTGAGTCAGTGGGAGTGAGTCAGTGAGAGTGGGACTGTCAGTGAGAGTGGGTCAGTCAGTGGAAGAGGTGTGGTGCCGCAGCCAGGGCGACTGACTATGGAATCTGTGGATCACGGTTCGATCCCCAGCGCCGGCAGCAGTTTAGCCCAGCACCATGTGACTCTGGGCAATAGCTTGCTTAATCTTCCCGATGGCCCCCAGCGCCTAGAGACCCTTACGGGTGATTGTTCATGCTTTACAAATGTGGATTACTGTCAGTCAGTCAGTCAGTGAGTGAGTCTGTCAGTGAGAGAGTGAGTCTGTCAGTGAGAGAGTGAGTCTGTCAGTGAGAGAGTGAGTCTGTCAGTGAGAGAGTGAGTCTGTCAGTGAGAGAGTGAGTCTGTCAGTGAGAGAGTGAGTCTGTCAGTGAGAGAGAGTGAGTGAGTCAGTCTGAGTCTGTCAGTTAGAGTGAGGGTCAGTCAGTAAGAGTGAGTCAGTAAGTGAGAGAGAGTGGGAGTCTGTCAGTCGGTGAGAGTCAGTTAGTCAGTGAGAGTGAGTCAGTGAGTCTGTCAGTGAGAGAGCGGGAGAGTCAGTGAGAGAGAGCGGGAGAGTCAGTGAGAGTGAGTCAGTGAGAGTGAGTCAGTGAGAGTGAGTCGGTGAGACTGAACTGAGTGAGTCGGTGAGACTGAACTGAGTGAGTCGGTGAGACTGAACTGACTGAGTCGGTGAGAGAGACTGAACTGAGTCGGTGAGAGAGACTGAGTCTGTCAGTGAGTGGGAGAGAATGTCAGTGAGTGAGAGAGTGGGAGAGAATGTCAGTGAGAGTCAGTGTGAGTAAGAGAGCCAATGAGTGAGAGAGTGGGAGAGTCTGTCTGTGAGAGTCTGTGAGTGTCAGTGAGAGTGTGAGAGTGAGTCAGCCATTAATGCAAGGCATTTGTAGTTAGGGTGAGTGCTCTAAAGCTCAACTTTCATTGTGACAATAGTTTGAATATAAAACCCGTACCTGTTTGCAGAGTTTAACGATTTGTGGCTATTCCTAATGCTGTGAGGATACTATATTATTATATGCAAAGAAATATATGCAGAACAAATAAAAGAAACAATTATAGTGAAGACTTGAATCCGCATGTTCTGAAAACCTGTAATTTCCCATCTTTCAAAAGAGCACAAGCAGTAGCTGTTTTAAAGCACTCGTGCTTGTGCTCGTCATTGCTAATTTATATCAATCGATTTCATTTTAACCCCTTCAGTGCCCATGACGAGATGGTCTCGTCATGGAGCGCGGTTGCGCTGTGCCCATGACGAGACTATCTCGTCATGAACCCCGCCCGCTAATGCAACGCCCAGCACAGGGCGGGGAAAGGGCGGGGCACTGAAGAGGTTAAGGTAATTCAATTAAGATAGAGAGACAGCACATCGGGTAAGGATTACAACGCACCTGAGAAAACACGTTATTCTCTTTGTGTGTGTGTGTGTGTGTGTGTGTGTGTACAATGGTGTGTGTGTTTGACTCGGTGTGTACATGTGATGAATCATGCATGTGTAAAAGAGCGCCAAAGGCTGCGTGAAATCTGTGTGTGTGTGTGTGTGTGTGTGTGTGTGTGTGTGTGTGTGTGTGCACGCGCGCTGGAGGCGTTGTGTGTCTGTAAGACTGTGTGCTTTGATGGAGCAGTCGGTGGGGGTGACCGTCTCGGCCTGCACCCTCTGCGGTTAGTAGAGGTCTCCGGCTGGGGGCGGCAGCCCTCTCTGCAGAGTTCTACCCCTCCCCCTCACTCTGACCCGATCTCGGCTCACCCTCTTCTTCACGGTCTGAGAGTGATGCAGTCTGTGTTGGTGCGGAGCCCAGTCGAGTCCTCATTCCACATTAACTCTGCGACTGCACAGTGAGGCCAAGGAGTCGTGAACGCACTTTAGGTTCTTTGCCACCAAAACCAAGCACTTGCGCACAAAGCGGTCATCCCACTGTTTAACCCATTTTTAATGACATCTTGCAGAGATGCACTAGCACTTTTGGGCAAGATCAGATCTACCAACTGTTTACAAGTCTGAGTCAAGCTATGGGAGCATGGTTCATTGTAAGATCTCTCCTTCTATGTAATGGGGCTCTCTTGTGTGTGTGCTGGAGGTTACTCACTACTACTCTCAACTACTCTCTACTATTATCTCCTACTCTCTACTCCTCTTTCTACTACTCTCTACTACTCACTCTCTACTACTCACTCTCCTATTCTCTACTACTCTCTCTACTACTCTCTACTACACTCTTTACTACACACTACTACGCTCTCTACTACTCTCTAATCTCTACTCTACTCACTTCTACTCTCTACTACTGTACTATACTACTCTCTACTACCCACTCTCTACTACTCGCTACTACTCACTCTCTACTACTCACTACTGCTCTCTACTACTCTCTCTCTACTACTCACTCTCTACCCTTCTCTCTCTACTAGTCTCTACTACACTCTCTATTACTCTAATACCCTCTATTACTCTCTACTACTCACTCTCTACTACTCACTCTACTACTCACTCTCTAGTACTCACTCTGCTCTCTACTACTCACTCTCTACTACTCTCTATTACTCTCTACTACTCACTCTCTACTGCTCTCTCTACTATTCTCTCTCTTCTATTCTCTCTCTTCTATTCTCTCTCTTCTATTCTCTCTCTTCTATTCTCTCTCTTCTATTCTCTCTCTTCTATTCTCTCTCTTCTATTCTCTCTCTTCTCTTCTCTCTCTTCTATTCTCTCTACTACTCACTCTCTACTACTCACTCTTTACTACTCACTCTCTAACTCTCTACTACTCACTCTCTATTTGCTACTACTCACTCTCTACTCACTCTCTACTACTCACTCTCCTATTCTCTACTACTCTCTCTCTACTACACTCTCTACTACTCTGTGCTACTCTCTACTACTCTCTACTCTCTACTACTTACTCTCTACTTACTCTCTACTACTCACTCTACTACTCTCTCCTACTCTCTACCACTCTCTCTACTACTCACTCACTCTCTACTACTCACTCTCCACTACTCACTCCTTACTCTCTACACTGCTCTGTCTCTCTACCTCTACACACCAGCACACATATGCACACACATATATATATATATATTCACTGAAAAAACCATAGGTTTCAGGGGCGTTCTAGTTAGCTGGACTTTTCACTCATACAAAACCATTGAAATTCCCCCGTTATAGTTAGTTCAGCTAACTATAACTCGCGCGCCTGCAATGCACTGCTGATGACGTCACATATTACATCACTCATGACATGGTCAGTGACATCACTCATGACATCACTGATGACATCTCAAATGACATCACTGATGACATCATCCAGTGAATGTGTGTTTTTCGGAAAATTACATATGTTTTATATATGTATATCTCAAGGTCGATGGAAGAATAAATGGGTATATGTGTCTAAATGGATGATTTGTTTTTGAAAAATTGATTGTATAACTGACTGATTAAGTGTATCTTAGTGAATACATGGCTTAGTGAGTAATGTTTAAATGTGTAAATATCTGTATCAGTCTCTCACTTTGTGTATAAGTGGCTGCATGGGTTGGTGAGTAGTTACATGAGTGTCTATATAGGTTATTAGTTGGTTTTTTGAGTATCAGTATGAGTGTCTGTATGGTTCGGTGGGGGGTATTACGTAGTGCATAGGTGCATGAATGAGTGACTCACTGTATGTGTTGAAGACAGCATGTGTGCAGGACTGTATGGGTGGATGAGTGTGTGCATGGGTGTGTTAGTGAGTGATAGACTGTCTCAATAGTGTCTTTATGAGTAACTACATATGTTTTAAACTAGTATATGTGACTATTGGTGTATATGTGAGAGTGAGAGATTGAAAGAGTTCCTGTATGAATAAGTATGTGTTTCTATAAGTGATTGTTTAAAAGACTAAGTATGTGTAAGTTTCTGTAGAAGTAAGTGTGGTGGTGTGTGTATAACTGTATATGCAAGTAAATGGATGTTTGATTCTTTATTAGCATGAGTGACTGTGTGTGAGTAACTCTATGGATGAGTGGCGTTGTGTAACAGGATGTATAGGTGTGTGAGTACATATGATGAGTGAGTACATGTATGAGTGAGTACATGTATGAGTGACTGTATAGGACTGTTGGTGAATGAGTGGATGTGTATGTGGATCTTAGAATTACTGAATAGGTTGTTGTAACTGGTATTGGTATGTCCATTGTTTTGAACATTGTAGTTTCTATTTTTGAATGTGTGTATCAAAGGTTATATTAGGGGAAGAGGAGGTCTGCCACTCTATCACAAGGATGATGTCATCAGTGATGTCATTTGAGATGTCATCAGTGATGTCATGAGTGATGTCGCTGACCATGTCATGAGTGATGTAATATGTGACGTCATCAGCAGTGCATTGCGGGCGCGCGAGTTATAGTTAGCTGAACTAACTATAACGGGGGAATTTCAATGGTTTTGTACAAGTGAAAAGTCCAGCTAACTATAACGCCCCTGAAACCTATGGTTTTTTCAGTGAATTTCTAAGGTTTTTTAAATGCTAATTCCTAACTATAACGTGCCCGAAACCTATGGTTTTTTCAGTGAATTTCAAAGTTTTTTTAAATGCTAATTTCTAACTATGCCTACAGAGATAGGACATGTGAAGAAAGAAGAAAAAATGCACAGAAAGAAAAAAAAGAAATGCAGAAAGAAGCAACAGAAGTCCTCAAAGACGAAGAAAAGTGCAGGAAGAAGGATAACGTGCAGAAAGAACAAACAGAAGAGCAGAAAGAAGCCTGTACCCTCAACTTTTTCTGACGCATACTGGTGGTAACTGAGTCTGATTAACCAGTCCTAGAGCCAGTGCTATGTGAAAAGACACTCAGAATACAGGGAAAACACCTACATACACTAGGGAACACTATGCGTTGGGGTCCCCCTGTGATCAGCATGACCTCCTCTGTAAGCCCCTAGTATATAATAGGGCAGGGGATTAAAACTACCTCTTAAAACGCGCCACAGGGCGTGTTTGCACACGTCACCTCAGGCCCCGTCCCCTCACTTCCCCACTGTGTAAACACGCCCTGTGGCCGTTTTAAGTTGGGAGATTAAGTCCCCTTGAATCCTGAGGGTCCCTAGGGTCCAACTAGACCACTAGGTACCTCCAGTAAGCGCCACAGAGCTGCGTTGCAGAGAGATGTAAAAAGGGGAACGGCCTAGACCACCTCTCTGCCACTCAGCGGAGTGGTGCTTACTGGAAGCACCTGGTGGGCTAGTTGGCCCCCAGGGGCCCTCAGGATTGAAGGGGAATTATTTCCCCAACTTAAAACGCGCCACAGGGCTTGTTTGCACACGTTAACTCAGGCCCCGTCCCCTCCCTTCACCACTGTGTAAACACGCCCTGTGGCCATTTTTAGTTGGGAGATTAAGTTCATTTGAATCCTGAGGGTCCCTAGGGTCCAACTAGCCCACTAGGTACGTCCAGTAAGCGCCATTGCAGAGAGGTGTAAAAAGGGGCACGGCCTGCACCACCTCTCTGCAACGCAGAGCAGTGGCACTTACTGGAAGCACCTGGTGGGCTAGTTGCCCCCCAGGGTCCCTCAGGATTGAAAGGGAATTATTTCCCCAACTTAAAACGCGCCACAGGGCGTGTTTGCACACTTCACCTCAGGCCCCGTCCCCTCCCTTCACCACTGTGTAAACGCGCCCTGTGGCCGTTCTAAGTTGAGAGATTAAGTCCCCTTGAATCCTAAGGGTCCCTAGGGTCAAACTAGCCCACTCGGTACCTTCAGTAAGCGCCACAGAGCTGCGTTGCATAGAGGTGTAAAAAGGGGCGTGGCCTCAGAACACCTGTCTGCAACGCAGCTCCCTGGCTCACACTGGAGATACCTGTTGGGCTAGTTGGCCCTCAGGAACCCTCAGTATTGAAGGGGAATTAATTCCCCAACTTACAACTGGCCAGGGGGCGCGTTTGCAGAGTGCTGCAAGGAGGGGGCGTGGCCTCCAGCGCGATGCCGGTCTTTTATTTATTTTATTTTTTTAAGAAGGAGGGCTGTGTGGCCCCCCTTCTTTTTCTAATTTACTGGCCCTGGGGACCCCATCCCCCAGGGCCTGCACCCTAATTATTTTTGTTGAAAAAAATTAATTTGGCCCTCCCAAGGCCTTAATTGGCCCCGGGGACCCCAACCCCCGAGTCATGGCCTTTTTTTAATTTAAATTCTTTAGGAGGGGGCTGCGTTGCCCCCTTCCTCAGGCCACTTATGGCTCCGGGGACCCCATCCCCCGGGGCCGGCCTTTGTTTTTTATTATTTTAAAAATATATATATTTATAGAAACACCTAGGACATGCTGGACAAACCGTATGTACCTATCACCATGACGATTTGCGTGATATTCATTAAAAGGCGACTATGCATAGAATGAATCCACATGGAATGTATTTACACCGCTAGTGAAGCTCTGACGTGTCTGACGCCCTACCGTGCCTAATCCCGGCGCCCCCGCCGGTGGGTACTCTCCAAGTAGACACCCTTGTCGTTTATTTATACAAACATGGGTAGCTATTGACGGGCACATTTAATATACACGCACACCAAGCCATTCAAAGGAGATTCGACAAAAATTCGACCAAACTATGCAAGAAACCCCCCTCACGGTTAATAAAAAACACATCCACCGCCGGATGTGTAATACTTTTTATTTTATTCTCTGGAAAGGAGACGAACCTCACCTGAGAGTCACAGCGTGCTCCTGGCTGAGCCCAATGCTGTGTTACACCCACCAGTGCCTGCCGATTGCCTCACACCTCTGTGTTGTATTCCACCAGCTTGTGCGTATGCTATGACACTCTCTAGCCCATGTGCACTCTAACACCACCCCGTGAACATGTCATGCCACACTTGCCTTCGCACGGGTTATATTGCCCCATCTAACGTGCCTTCCTCGATGTGTATGTTATAACGCACAGCGCTATGCCATACATATTACAATCTGGGATCCATATCTTTGTCACAGTGCATATGCAACGTTACACTCCCCAGCACATATTTTATATTACAACTTTAGAGACTAGTTATGTTACACAACACTGCCCTGTGCATATTACACTCCAAGGCGCATATCGCATAGCACGCGCTAGTGCCTGTGCTATCTCGCGCTCTCCAATGAATCTGTCATTGCGCACAATGTATTGCATATTATATTTCACGCCCCGGTTCATCTTATATCACACTTTTTGGTGCATAGGTTATACCATATACTACATCTAGTTTTCATTTTCAATCGTGCTCTCAGGACTATGTTCTATATAACACTGCATCCACCTACCCTTTTCACGGGCATTACATTTTGCGATGGGGTGGAGGGTCAGGGGGTGTTTCTGCCAAGTGAGCCCGGAGTCACAGTCACAAACGTCCTCTTCTTCCTGAATAAAAGTGAGATTATGCTGCATACTTGTTCATATTTTAAGTAGTTCGCACAGACACACATTTTAAAAACAATAAATTTCCTAATACCCACCTTCTCTGAACAGTTAGCTTGCTGCCCCATCCACCTCCTCCCTATCCTCTGTTGTCTGAATCCATGGACTAGCCTCCTCCCTCCTGCCATGCATGGTCTGATGTGCTGCCACTGCCCTCCATTTAGCATGATGTACCAGTCCACTCCTCCTGCCCTCCATTGCCCAATTCTATGGCCCATCATTGACCTCCTGCTTAGCCTCTGTGCTTAGCTTGCTGCCCCTATTCTCCTTCCCCCTGCCCTCCGATGTCTTTGTGCATGCCCCTGCTCCATCCTTTTTGCCCACTATGTTCCATGGACCTGCCACTCCTATCTACTCTGAGTGTTCTGTTGAGCTGCCACTCCCCTCCCACCTGCCTAGCATTCTCAGATGACTGTAACCTGTCCCTGCCACCTCCACCCTGCCTGTCCACATGCCATGCCCCTATCCTCTTCCTCCTGTCCTCCATGGTCCATTTTACTGCCACACCCTTCTGCCCTCCCTGATCTGTTGTGCTGCAACTGCTCCTCCTGCCTGCCCCGCGCGGTCTGTTGTGAGGCCCCTTCCCCTGAACTCTCTTGTCTGTGCCCAGGTCCTGACCCTCCCTTCTATCCTCCATGGTCCTTTGTGCATGCCCCTGCACCTTCCTTCTTGCCCATCATAGCCATTGTGCTGCCACTAACCCTCCCGCTTGCCATGCATGGTGTTCTGTGCTGCCATGGCCCCTCCCACCTTCCCTGTGTGGTCAGCTAGCTGCCCCTAACCCCCTCCCACCTTCCCTCCATGGTCTGTGTGTATGCCACCATAGTCTCATTGTTGCTCTCCATGGTGTGTCTTGTTTCTAGTGCCCATCCTGCCTGACCTCCATATTCATCTTGCTGCTCCTGCCCTGCCACCTTGCCCCCAGCCCTCTGTTTCCATGTGCAGACCCCCTATTCCCTCCCTCCTGGCTTGTCTGTTCCATTGTAATGCCCCTGATCCGTCCCTCCTGCCCTTTATGGTCTGTTATGCTGCAGCTTTTTCTCCTGTCTGTCCATTATGGTCAGCTAGCTACCATTGCCTCTTTCCCATCTGTTCTCTGTTGTCCATGTGCATGGTCCTGTCCCCTCCCTATTGCTTTCTATGGATTGTTGTGCTGCACTCCCGTCCCGCATGCGCTGTGTGGTGTATTGTGCTGCTGCAAACCCTGATGCCTGCCCTGTAGGGTCAGTTTGGTGCACCTCTCCATGTCCCTCCTGTCCTCTGTTATCCGAGTCCATGTCCCTACCCCAATTCCTCCTGCCTACCATGATTCAATGTACCATACTTGCGAACATTTTGAACTTGGTAAGAGGGAGATTTTGAAAAAATACTGGGGTATTGATTTTCCCCTTTGAGTTACATTGAAAAAGAGGAGATTGTAGACAGGAGACAGATCAAATAAACCCCATTTGAGCTTAAAAACATTGGACGTTTCCTGGCTGAAACGGTCTGTTGGCATGTATGGTTGTACTACCACTGCCTCTTCCTTCTGCCCACAATGGTCTATTATATTGCCACAGCCTCTCTTGTCATTCCTGTATTGTTGGTTTGTTGCCCCTGTCCCCCTTTCCACTGCCCTCCATAGTCTGTTGTGCTGCCACTGCCCTTCCTGCCTGCCCAGTGTGGTCAAATTGTTGCCTCTGCACTCTCCTACCTGCCTCCAATTTTCAGAGTCCATGCCCCTGGCCTCTGCCTCTCAACAGTATCCCAATGAACAACTAGATTGCTAACATTCTATATTTATTACAAAAGTGTGGAACGCCTGACGTCATCTTGATGTAATCAAAACTGTAATACCTAGAGTATTTCCTTTAGAAATTACATATATGAGAGAGTCTTATTTGCATCACAATTATGGTTAGTGCTCTAAAAAACTAAAATGAGGACATATTTTCTGAGTTTTCAAATAGTGACAAAGAACTTTTAAATTATTTGTAATCTTTATGTTTTTTTATCCAGTTGACCACTTGATTAAATGTTGCACCTTGGCGAGAGGATGTGGTGTTACTTCCAGAGCTGCAGACTTTGCAACTGGTGAACCAGGTTGGAGTTTCTGCTTCAGCTCAACATTCTGTGATTGTGGCCAAATCACTTAATCTCCCCATGTCTACAACCAAAATGAATTTGATCTTGTGTGATGTATCCAATGCTCATGTAAAGCATTTCAATACCTGACAAGTCTGCACTATATAAAACTGCAAATACACAAAAAATAAGTGTTTTGCACACTTCTGTCATTGGGCTACATGTGGGCTACATCTGGGTGATATTTGTGCTGCATTTAGGCTCTTTTGTGTCTGGTGGCCATCTTGGGAGATTTATTTGTTATGACGTTTCCTAATTTCCTCATTTACTGCAGTCTCCTCAGTAGGAAATGCTTTCAGTTTTTTACTTTGATTCCATCAAGAAGGTATTCAGATATGTCACACATTTGCCATAAATTCTGAATTTTAGCACTCTAGTTGCTCATTAGATCACTGTAGTAAAGCTACTGCTCACCACAGAAGTCTGCTGCTGGTATTAAAAGTGCATGTTTCAGTCTGCATATCAGAATTTTTTAATGAAATAGAAGAGGATTTGAGAAGTCACTCAAAATGTGCCCTCATTTTTCTTTCTTCAGCACTAATCATAATTTCTATGGCAAAATGAACCCCCTCATTGTGTTCCTTTTTAAATTAAATGTTTTAAGTGTTACCAGTTTATTCCAATCAAGATGGCTTCAGGTGTGCCATACTTTTGTCATAAGTAAGACAGTAAGCGCTCTAGTTGTTCTTAAGAACACTCTGGGACATTCTGTCATTAGGCTATACTTGGGCTACATCTGGGTGATATTTGGGCTACATTTGGGCTCTTTTGTCTCTGGTGGCCATCTTGGGAGATTTATTTGTTATGAAGTTTCCTAATTTCCTCATTTACTGCAGTCTCCTCAGTAGGAAATACTTTCAGTTTTTTACTTGGTTCCATCAAGAAGGCATTCAGATGTGTCACACATTTGCCATAAATTCTGAATGTTAGCACTCTAGTTGCTCATTAGATCACTGTAGTAAAACTACTGCTCACCAGGGAAGTCTGCTGCTGGTATTCAAAGTGCATGTTTCAGTCTGCATGTCAGAATTTGTTGATGAAATAGAAGAGGATTTGAGAAGTCAAAATGTGCCCTAATTTTTCTTTCTGCAGAACTAATCATAATTTCTATGGCAAAATGAACCCCCTCATTTTGTTCCTTTGTAAATTAAATGTTTTAAGTGTTACCACTTTATTCCAATCAAGATGGCTTTAGGTGTGCCATACTTTTGTCATAAGTAAGACTGTTAGCACTCTAGTTGTTCGTTAGAACACTCTGGGTCATTCTGTCATTGGGCTATACTTGGGCTACATCTGGGTGATATTTGGGCTACATTTGGGCTCTTTTGTCTCTGGTGGCCATCTTGGGAGACTTATTTGTTATGATGTTTCCTAATTTTATGGCAAGACCGGAGGCTCCTATTATGCTTTCTTTTCTTGCCTTTATTCAAATAGCAGCAAGATAAGTGAAAAACTACACTCCCCAGAAGGCTGCCGGAGAAAACTACTGGCCAATGGGGAGAACGATAACACAGAATAATCCAATCAGGTCAGGCCAACCATATAAGGACCTATCTGACCGAAAGCAGCCCTCTTTTCTTGCTGCTCGCTGTTGGAGGGAGGACCACCGGGGAGTCAGGGGGCCCACTCCGGGGTACCTTCCTACCGCAAGGTTATAGCCGAGCGCCGCTGAGAAGCCTCCTAGGAGAGGTCTTTCTCCTATGATCGTACTAGGCCCAGTAACACCACCACACAGGACTCCGTATCAGTTGCTTATCTAGGTACTTTATCAATAGTAGCACATTCGAAATATTTACAGAGGGATCGAGAGATCCAGAAAGAGTCTCAATGTCTTTGTAGGGACAGGGTAGCGGGACAGTCTTGGTACCAGCCTGGTACGGGGAAGCTCTGCGCCAGACCTTGCGTTAGGCCGAAGGTGGCTACGGGGACCGGAGCGGCAGGTGCTGGTCTCAAAGCAGCTCGGACGTGGAGAGCCGCGACGGGGTCTGCAGGGCTCGGGTGGTAGTTCCGCTTGGGTCGAGCCGCGACACAGTCAGCAGGGCTCCGGTGGTAGGTCCGCTTCGGTCGAGCCGCGACGAGGTCAGCTGGGCTCTGATGGCAAGTTCAACAAGGTCGGGCCGCGACAGCGTCAGCAGGGCCCCAAGGGTTCGTGAAGGTCTTTAAGCACGGTGGAGCCGCGACATAGTCAGCAGGGCTCAGAGCGTGGTTCCAGGATGAGTTTTTCTCCGTAGGGTCAGCCGCGATCCGATCAGCAGGGCTCTTGACTCCGGGATACAGCTGCTGTCCTGTTGCAGGGTCGCCCCAGATATAGGTCTGGAGCCCTTTGATGTCCGGACCCTTGCGCCCGGGGGGGCGGAGAGGCCGGGCTGGGAGAGGCCAGACGCCCAGCGGGAGAGGCGCCAGGCCCAGGAGAGCTGTGGGGCGATCGCACCTAGGTGTGGGAGGACGGTTGGGGGTCCCATCGATACTGCCCTCCGCCGGGAGTGGGGAAGTGTTCACGTGGTACCCCCTGGCCAGTTGTTGGTGCCTTGATGTCGGGGCTTGCTGGGGCCGAGGCCGGGTTGAGCGGGGTCACGTAGGCTGGCGCGCAGAGTTACGTACAATCCAAAATGGAGGAGCCCCGAGGTGCAGGGGACCTCGTGCGGCTTGGCGAGGGGGGAACAGGACCACGCCACGAGGCCGGCTCCAACACTCGCAGTCAGATAAGTCGCTTATTTTATTCTCCTTTACATAATTAAGTGTTTCTAGTTGGTTTATCAAGTGTGAATACAAGACTGCCGCTAGCGTTGCGCTCTGCTTGCGTGTTATCTCTGTTGTCAGTGCTTTCTGAATGGTTGCGCATTTAGCTTTCCCCCCTCAGCTCTAAGGTTCACCGCGTCTGCTCTCGCGCGCGCCTTTGTTTACTTTACCGGCGCTTTCCTCACGCCCGCTTCCTCAGCTGACGCCTCGCTTTTTTGCCACTTGTCAGCGCTGCCTGCTGCCTCTCAATTGTCGCTTCGCCCACAAGGCCTCCTCAGCGTTCGACTGCCTACAATCTCGAAACGCCTCCTCTCACGCTCGTTTTCCACCGGCAGGCTAGTTTGTACACGCCCCCCCTTTGTTTTTCTGGCTTTGTTAACCCCTTGCTTCCCAGTTCCTCAGCAGTCTGTGAAAATGGATATTTCCAGCTCTCCTGAGCTTGATAATGACGAAAGCGCTAATTTTAAATCTGATTTGAGCCAGTTTATAAATTCTTCAGTGGAAACCGCTGTGGAAAACTCCATGCAGAGAGTTTCTAGAAATATGGAAAATTCTTTACTCAATATTATGACCAAAGCTTTGGCCCAGTCTGCGGGGGAAAGCAGAAAGCGTAAACTGGTTCCTGCCACTGTCTTAACCAAAAAAGTGTCACATGTGGTTAGCGAGTGTTCCACGCGCAAGAATGAGGATTCGTTTCCTCCCAGGCCTCAGTCAAAGGAGGGGTCTACTTTGACAATTCGCAAAAGCAAAGCCAAAATTAAAAACGTGGAGGTTCCTAAGAAGCTGGTCATTAATACCATCCATGATACGGATGATGATTTGGGTGACACGGACGATGACAGTCTCTTTGATCTACTTGAAGTTAGCGATTCTTCGCCCAAGAAGCAAAAATTGTCTCCTTTTGAATCCGAGCCTATCCTGGACTCGGAAGGGGTGCCTATGTTTGACCCTGCATTGATTCGGCATCCGAATTCCACTGAATGGTTTCCCATTCCCCATGTAGGAGAGTACATCTCTTCCAAGCTCAGACAACCTCTGGATAAGTCCGTCAGAGCAAAGTTAAAGTCTGAATGTCCCAAACCTTCTTTGGCCTCTCACATTATGGTTACCCCTGCTATTGACTAACCGCTTCTCACCTTTTTCTCAAAGTTCGGCAAGGACCCTTGCAAGGGGGTTGACAGAGCATGGTCCTCTTGCCAGGACAAACTTCTAGATATGGTAGGCCCCCTTGCCCGCATTCTGGATCTGGCGGAGACGGCGCGTTCAGAGGATTTTATCTTAAATCCTGAGGATATTTCTCTTTGGGCCCAACGTACCTTTTGTTTATTGGGCAACGCCAATGCCGCCATCACCCTTGAAAGGCGAAAAGGTCTCCTTATCAAGTTAGACCCTAAATTAGCCAATTTGGCGACTCAGGATCCCGGAGCCAAGGCGGACGGTCTACTCTTTGGTGACTCGTTGATAAAAGATCTTTCCAAGTTTGTTTCAACTTTCGCCTCACTGGACAAGGCACAACTTTCCATCAAAAAAGTCTTCGCCCTGCGGGTTTTTGGCAGGGCCGGCAGAGGCAGGAGCCTCTCTTCCGGCCGTTTCTCCTCCTACCAAGGTTCCAGAGGAGCTTCCAACACCGGCTATCAAGAGTTCAAGCCACAATTCTATCCCCAACGTGGACGTGGCTTCCGGGGTCGTGGACAGAGGGGCCACAGAGTCAACAACAACTCCAACTATCCCCAACAAGGTAAGCCTGTCTTCTGGCCCTCCCGTAGGAGGGCGTTTGGCTCTCTTTCTAAGCAAATGGCAAACTTTAACTGCCGACCCTTGGGTTCTCAGTTCTGTCCAAGGCTATCTCATAGAGTTTTACGCTCCTCCTTTCCAGGATACTTTGCCTCCACCTCTGGTTTTTTCCGCCGACGTTTCTCTCTTGATCTCTCAAGAAATTCTTTCCCTGTTGGCAAAGAAAGCTGTCCAAAAGCTCCCTTTCGATCCCTCGGGCTTTCTGAGCACTTTGTTTCTTGTTCGCAAAAAGAACAAAAAGATGCGACCGGTAATCAACCTCAAGGTATTCAATCAGTTTGTCGTTTACAGACATTTCAAAATGGAGACCATTATCCATTTAAGAGACACTCTGCGAGCCAACGATGGGATGGTCCGCTTGGATCTTCAGGATGCTTATCTTACAGTTCCTATCCATCCCTCTCATTCCAAGTTCCTCCAGTTTCAATGGCTGGGCGTCACTTATCGGTTTTGTTCGCTCCCTTTCGGTCTTTCTTCAGCTCCTTGGTGTTTCACCCAAATCATGAAGCCTGTAGTGGCTTATCTTCAAGCCTTGGGAATTCGTCTGATCATCTACCTGGACGATATTCTTCTTATGAATGCGAGCAAACCAGGTCTTTTACAGGACCTTCAAGTGGCCCAATCCCTTCTTCTCGATCTGGGTTTTCTGATCAATCCGGAGAAGTCCATGTTGCTTCCCTCTCAAAGTGTAGAGTTTCTGGGGTTTCGCGTAGATTCTCCCTCCGCGTCTCTCTTCCTTCCTACCGAAAAGATCGCATCTATTCGTTCAGAAATTTCTCAAGTTCTTTCTCTCTCCCGAATTTCCCTTCGCTCCCTCGCAAGGATAGTGGGGCTTCTCTCCGCCTCCATTCAAGCCATCTTTCCAGGCCCTCTACATTATCGGGCCCTTCAGCGCTTAAAGATAAGACACCTGCATCAGGGGCTGGCTTACTCAGATCTTATCCTGCTGGACCAAGACTCGCGTTCCGAACTGCAATGGTGGATAGACCATTTAGATGCGTGGAACAGAAGGACTATCTTCGCCACGGCCCCAGATCTTGTATTAGAATCAGATGCCAGTCTGGCGGGTTGAGGCACCCGTTGGTGACGAATCTCGACTGGAGGTACATGGTCTCTGGAGGAGTCGTCATTGCACATCAACAGTTTAGAAATGCTTGCAGGCTCCTTTGCAATCCGCAGCCTCGCAAAGAACAAGGTAAGTTGTTCCATTCTTCTCAGGATGGACAATGTTTCTGCGGTCTGATACATCAACCGTCTCGGTGGCACAAGATCCAACCCCTTGCGAAACTCGCCAAGAGTATGTGGCATTATTGTCTCCTTCACAATCTCTCTCTCCAAGCCGAATATCTTCCCGGCGAGCTCAATTCCATCGCGGACTGGCACTCTCTGTATCTCCGGGATTCCAGCGATTGGAGATTACTTCCCTCCGTGTTTCATTCTCTCTCTCTCAAGTGGGGTCCTTTCTTCATCGATCTATTTGTGTCTCACCTCAACTCCCAATTACCTTGTTTCTACAGTTGGTGCCCGGATTCGCTAGCATTAGCGACCGATGCGTTCCTTCAGGATTGGTCACTTCATCTCAATTACGCTTTTCCTCCCTTTCTTATGATCAACAGGGTCCTTTCCCAGATTCGTCGTCAACAGACATCTCTGGTCATGGTGGTGCCCTTTTGGCAATCCCAGATATGGTTTCCTTCTCTTTTGGAACTAGCAGTGGACTTTCCGGTCCTTCTCCCTCATTCCAAGGACCTACTGCTGGACCCTCGAGGTTCCCCTCACAACCTCATTCTGGATCGGTCTCTGACTCTTTCGGCCTGGAAGCTGTCCGGTCTCTCTCTTCTGACCAGCTCCTTTCTCAAGAGGCTTCAATCTTTATCAGCCGGGCCTGGGCTCCCGGTACTTCCAGGGCATACAAATCCGCTTGGTCTCTTTGATCAAGCTGGTGTTTGGAACGGTCTATCGATCCCTTTTCAGCCTCTGTGACTTTTGTGGTTAATTTTCTGGCCTCGGAGGCCAGCGCTGGTAAGTCTTATCGCACAGTTAACCTGTACAGATCAGCTATTTCACTTAATCACTGCCCCATCGACAATAAACCGGTTGGATCTCATCCGCTGGTTTGCCGTTTGCTAAGAGGAGTCCGCTTTTCCAAACCTCCGTTGGCTAAGTATTCTTCTTTATGGGACGTTAATTTGGTTTTCAAATTGTTTATGCATTGGCCTGACAATACTGCTCTCTCCCTGAAAATGTTGTCTGCAAAGCTTACTATGTTGTTATGTTTAATATCTATTAAACGTGTTTCTGATGTCAGGGCTTTAGATCTTTCCTCAAGACAGTTTTCTCCTACTGGGGTGTTGTTTCAAGTGCAGAGACGTACAAAAACAAATTTACAGTCAGTGTTTTATCCTTATTTTCCAGCTCAACCAAAGTTATGTGTAGGTCGTTGCTTAAAAGCCTACGAACAAAAATCTGCTGACTTTAGGTCTTCTTCCCATACGCAATTGCTCATTTCTTTCCGTAAACCTCATCTCCCCGTTTCTTCTGCTACCTTGACACGTTGGGTCCGTTGGATCATGTCTCTTGCGGGCATTGACGCTTCTGTGTTTGGTGCTCACTCTACTAGGGGTGCCATGGCTTCTAAAGCCTTTTGGACAGGCTCGCGTCTGGAAGATATCCTTAAGTCAGCAGATTGGTCTAATGACAATGTGTTTAAGACCTTTTATTGTAAACCTGTGATTACTGCTTCTTCTCTGGTTGTTGATATGCTTTGAACCAGCATAATAGGAGCCTCCGGTCTTGCCATAAAATGTAGATTTTCCTAATAAGTTATGACGGAAAGTCTTAATTTTATTAAAGACTCGGAGGTGAGTATTATCCCTCCACAACAGCTCTAATTCGTTCTGTTTTTTCCCCCCCTTTTAGGTAATCCAGCACTACCACCGGCTTCCTCGTGAGAATTGTTCTGCCTCACCGGAGTTCTTCGCTTCGACATCCATCTATCTTCCAACATGGTTTCCTCAGGATGTTTCGTCCATGGTGTTCCTGGGTCAAGAACTATTTACCTGGATTTTGACTGTTTGCATACTATTATTTTTAGTTCCTTTGTTTTCGACTTCTTCCTAACTCGCACAAGAAAAGAGGACTGCTTGCGGTCAGATAGGTCCTTATATGGTTGGCCTGACCTGATTGGATTATTCTGTGTTATCGTTCTCCCCATTGGCCAGTAGTTTTCTCCTGCAGCCTTCTGGGGAGTGTAGTTTTTCACTTATCTTGCTGCTATTTGAATAAAGGCAAGAAAAGAAAGCATAATACTCGCCTCCGAGTCTTTAATAAAATTAAGACTTTCCGTCATAACTTATTAGGAAAATCTACATTTCCTCATTTACTACAGTCTCCTCAGTAGGAAATACTTTCAGTTTTTTACTTTGATTCCATCAAGAAGGCATTCAGATGTGTCACAAATTTGCCATAAATTCAGAATGTTAGCACTCTAGTTGCTTATTAGATCACTGTAGTAAATCTACTGCTCACCAGGGAAGTCTGCTGCTGGTATTGAAAGTGCATGTTTCAGTCTGCATGTCGGAATTTTTTAATGACATATAAGAGGATTTGAGAAGTCACTCAAAATGTGCCCTAATTTTTCTTTCTGCAGCACTAATCATACTTTCTATGGCAAAATGAACCCCCTCATTTTGTTCCTTTTTAAATTAAATGTTTTAAGAATTACCACTTTATTCCAACCAAGAAGGCTTCAGGTGTGCCATACGTTTGTCATAAGTAGAACTGTTAGCGCTCTAGTTGTTCTTTAGAACACTCTGGGAAGGTGCAGTAAGACACAAAGGAATCAACTGACAGTCTCTGCCCTTGTTGGATGTACATGTTTTACTGAGAATGTCAGACTTCATTCTCACATGACTGAGAAATATAATGTGAATTTACAGAAAATATGCTCTCAGTTAGCTTATAGATCACCTTCCAAACCTCTGTGGGAAAAACATGAGAAAATAGTTTTCTCTCAAACATGATTCATGATATCACAGCAGAAGGCTTTTTCACATGGTAAAATCACCTTAGAACACACCACAATTCCTAAAATGAGTATGGTACCATCAACAAATGATTTATAATGTAACTAAAGTCTTAAAACCTTCTATTAACTGCAATGCTTTTTAATGAGGTGCTATCATGTATATTGGTCCCAAAATGGCTGCCAACACTTCTTGGATGAAGTGCTGACAGCCAATCAGATCTCACGATGAGATGTGTGTTTAGGCTCCGCCCAGATATATATGTGATTTTACTTTTGATTTTCTCAGGAACTACTGAACGGATTTACACCATTTAAGCAAAAGGCACATGCCTGACCTGAGGACTACCTCTTTGCCAAATTTCAAGTAATTCTGTTCAGCCGTTCGGGCTGTACCTTCGACTAAAGGTCCTATGGGAAAATGCATGGGGAAAACGCGTTTTGGGACCCCCCTTTTTTCTCAGCCCCCGCTTGACGGATCACCCCGAGACTTTCAGGGTACGAGCTGCGCGGAGCACCCCATTAGTTTTGAACATTTCACGAAGATCAGTCAACCGGCGCCAAAGTTATCCAAAATAGAATTTTCAGATTTCCTATGGGAACTCGGTCCTAACTATAACTATCTACTGGCGACCGCCAGTAGATAATATATATATATATACATATGCATTTCTATATATGTATGTATATATATATACATACACATATAAACATATATACATCTGCATATCTATATAACTACAAATATAAATGCATGCATACATATACATTTATGCATACATATGCATGTTATGTACATGAAAGTTTGAAAAACACTAATAAAACCAAAGCTAAAAAGCCACCTATTTACAAACAAAATTGCTTTAACTTTTACAAAGCCGAGACCTGTTGCATTTTTAATGCTTGTTTAAACTTTTACAATGCCAATAGATTTAAAAACTCGCACTTGCGAGACCTGTTGCATTGTCAGAGCGTGCATCCCTTTCCGTCCGCGTGGGCTGTACTCATAGTCCCTTCTCTATGTTTATGCTTCCGTACGCTGTTTTCTGCCATAACTGGTCCTTCAACGGGAGTTACGCGTGCGGCGGCCGTCACTTCCGACTTGGGCTCTGCCGCCGCTTCCGGATTAGCGGAGAGCAGGACCGGCTTTCGGGGAAGTCCGCGCTTCCCGTCGGTGAGTGATTGGGAGGCGAGAGCGGCTGAGGAGGAGGTGCTTAGGAGGCAGAACATGGGAAGATAGTGGCTGCTGAAAGGACAGGGACGTAAAGTGTGTTTGATCAAAACATAGGAGAGGGGATTGCTGCAGTGACAGCAGAAGGGTGTTTGTGGGGCCAATCGCAGGAGAGTACGAATGGGAGTTTATTATGGGGCTAGAGGAAATTGTGGTGCCGGAGGAGCAAGACGGGGTACAAACAGAGTCGGTGGTGCTTGATGCCTCAGCTGAGATCTGGATGTGGTGATGGGGAGCAGTGGTGCTGAAGTTGTGTTGCAAGGAGCGGGGGATTTGATGCGAGAGAGGGTGGGTGGGCTGGAGATCGTAAAGGCAGGTAGTAAAAGGATGCACCGAGGGGAGTGGTGGTCATAACGGGATGACAATCTGGAATGGTGATGGAGAGGAGAGCAAGATTTATTTGGGCAAGGAGAGTGTTGTGATGAGAGAGACAAAGGAAGGTTGGGTTGCGGGAGTCTTGGGTGGAGACACTTCTGCTGAAGGTTAAGGAGAGGATGGAGTGTTAAGATGGCAAAGGGATGCTGGATGGACTGTTGAAACACCACACAAGGGTATTGTCCCTGTGTTGTCGGTTTGGGGCGTTTTCGTGGCGTATGATGAAGTCCTGGCAAAGTTAATGAAGGAGATCGTTTCGAAGGATTAAAGGAGGGGGGGGGGGGGGGGGTGTGGCCAAAGGAGGCAGATGCGAGGAGTTGAACTATCATTATGCTAGACTATAGCTGGATGTCGATTGAGGGGTGTTCTGGTGCCAGGAGAGATAGTGGAGGGATTCGAGATGACTTGTGGTCTGACAGCTGAAAGCAATAATGATAAGCGGGAGGAAGGGTATCTGTTAGAGTAAGACCGTGGACGTCAGAGGAGTGGAGTTAGTATGTACTGAAAGAACAATGTGTTGAAGGAAGGTGGACTGTGGTCGGTCAGATTAAGGAGTAGATGAGTGTTTGGGGTGTGCTGGAAACAGGAAGTGTGTGTGTGTGTGTGTTGGTGGTACAGTCCGGGTAGGAGGGTGCTTGATAGAGGAGAAGAGATTTTGGAGGGTGTGCTGAAGGGAATGGAATGGGGTTTAGAAGGGTGTCCTTGAAGAACAGGAGAAAGAGGAGGAGGGCCCGTTGGATGAAGTATACAGGAGATTGTGTCACCAGAAGCAAGAGAATGGGTGATGGTTTTTGAATGGCAGGGCAAGAAGACAATGGGTGCTAGAGGACTAGGACGAGGCTGTGCTGAATGGAGGGGTTGTACAGGAGGGATAGGAGGTAGGGTGCAAGAGGGACAGGAGAACGGCGTGTTAGCAAGGAAGTGGATACTGTGCTGGAGTTGGAACCACGGGTGGTAACTGTGGCTAGAGGGTAAAGCTACTAGTGTAAGATATGGGAAGGCAAGAGAGGGGGGTAAGGGAGGTTTGAAGCCTTTGCAGTGTTAGGGGAGGACCTCTTGCTAGAGGTCACCATGAGGGGGGTGCCTGGTGCGTCACAGTGAAAACCAACGGATGAATAATGTGAAAGAAAGCCACAAAATGAAAGCGCTGCCAAACATATAAAAAAGATGATACACATTATGGGTTATGTTAATTGATTGGAAGGAATGCAGAAACGTGAAGTGTATGATCTTTGTGCATGTTTTTGTGATGAGGCATACACCAACACATGAAGAGATCATTACGTTTTATGATAATTAGTTGATTGCATCAGTTTGCCAGATCATGAAAGTGGTATTTTCCATGATGTTTACACTTTTTGAAGGTCAGTAGCAGGGCTTTATTTTGGTGCACGGTTTACTACTTGCAGTATTGGGAGGCCTAAAAAAGGGCTGGGGGCTTGATGGGTTCTATGAGAATCTAGAGTGAAGATATTGGAGGACAAAGTCTCTGAACAAGTGTTATACAAGGACTCAAAAAAATTATTTGGCTATAGGGTGCAGTAGTCTAGAATGGGGGGAGTTGTTGGCAAATCAGAATTTACTGCCAGAAGTGGTGCTTGAGGGTTTATGGTGTAGGTTTTCGGGCAGTGCTGGGAGGCGTAGCATAAGTAGCAAATGTACTGCATGCTGACTGACTCTGCAAAGGGTATGTGAAGGGAACTGGAGAGTTATGTTGAGGGGAGATGAGAGTGTAACCTATTTACAGATAGCTGGGATATTTTCCAACTGTATTTTTCAGGGCTTGGTGGGGCAAAGTAAATGTAATTATCTTCAATTGAGATGTTTCTTAAAAAAGCAACTTCTTCAGTTACGTCTGAAAATCGAGGTATGGATGAACATTTATAACTCCGCGTGTCTAGATTTTGATTCAGATCTTGGATGCTTACCAGAAGGATGCTAGTCATCTGGCCTTCTTGACTTTAAGCTTGGAGATATAATTGTTAGATACGTTGCACTAGCCACCAGAGATATCCACTTTAGTCTTCCAGATAAAGTAGGGTATTAGAGTTCACTTCCTTGATGGTGAAGCATTCAATATTAAATGAGATGTGGATGGGCAGGGAAATCCAATGAAGTTCTGTTTTTTTGCTTTGTGTGTTCCTTATTGATATGTATGTCAGGGATAATCGGACCAATATCAATTATAGTTTTCCAGGAGGTACAGTAATGGGTACCTCGTGATGGTGTATTACATACCACTGAATGCTGATCAGTTAGAGAAGGTAGAACACAATGTGGAACAGTATCTGCTTGGATAAGTCAACGAGCTAGCATGTCGCACAATATCGTATGAAGGGAAAATACGGGAAGGTATGCCTTAACTTTTTGAAGGAAGTGGGATTGCTACTAAACTGAGTGTGCATCTTGAAGCTGACAGTGTCTTTGAGTCAGAGGTGTTTTGCTGGGCTTGGTGGTTGCTGGGGTCAAATGTTTCTGGGAGTATGAAATTAGAGAAGCACTGCTGCTATGGAGGCTAACATCCGACACCTGATGGTTGGTGTGACATTCTTGCACTCTAGTCTGTTGTCACTCCTGGTTAGGAAAAAAATCAGGGGATTAATTTGGAAGTAGTCATTTGACATTGGGCTTGAATGGTGGCAAGACGATACGTTTTTGGCAGCCTGTGTCACTACAGCATTTCCTCTGCAAGCAGAATTGTATGTCATCTCCATACTTGTAAAACATGATGTTCTTTTCACCCGGAGGTATCCCAAGAGATTCCATGTAGAAGTTTGAGCTGCTAAGTTGTGAATGATTCCTTCCTTCGGCCTTTCCAAATGCTCCACTACCCCAAAGACTCCCCTTCAGGAACTTTGAGCCTTTTCCTAAGCAATGAACGTAGAGACCTATTTGCCAGTTGTCCTCACCATACTGTCACCAAACAGAACCACCCCCCTTTTTTTAGGCAGAGGTTGGGGCAAAGGAAGAGGGCGAAGAAGAGGAGCACAGAAGGGGTTACAGTGGCAGGACCAGACCCCACACTCAGTGGAGACCAGGAGTATGACCAGGGGAAGGAGGGCTTAGTGGTTAACCTTTCTACTAGACTCCTTACGACTACCGAAAAGTCAGTTCTGGAAAAGGGTCTGGGGTTTGTTCCCACACCCTTACCAGACAAATTCAATGAGATGTGTGAACTGCAAAACTTTTTTCGGAAGCTACGACTTAAGGCCTTCTTTCACGACAAGACCACACCTGAACAAGATGACACTGGGCTGCTCAATCCATCAAGGTTCACTCCCAACAGCAGTATGATCCCTCCCGAGATTATAGCGTTTGAGGGTGCCGTACTCAAGGGGCTGACTAACCTCCCTAGAGCTCCGCCTTTCCACAATCTATCTAATGTTGAAAAAGAGGCAGCTAAGACATTGTCTAATGATCGTAACCTCACTATTAAACCAGGGCTCGAAAAATCAAAAAAATGGTACTAGTCCTGCAGGTCTAGTTCCTTGGAAAATCCCCTCGACCTCGCTGCAACCTACTTGACCTCCGTCTCTGAAAACGGAGCAAAAGTGACAAGATAACAAGATTTAAAGGCATCTTTATTGTTCATTCCCTTTGTGAGCAATAAAAATGCCTTTAAATCTTGTTATCTTGTCACTTTTGCTCAGTTTTTAAAGACAGAGGACAAAAGATAGTTTGTTTTCCTACTCGCCAGAAAGGGCGAGTAAGACCTAAAAATAGCTCGCCCTCATCAATTCTCCCTCGCAAATGCGAGCTAGCGAGTGGATTTGTCGAGCCCTGATTAAACCGGCGGATAAGGGTGGAGCCATTGTAATCCAATTAACCGTGGATTATGACAGAGTGTAGACGCCAACTTGCCAATGCAAACCACTACGCCCCTTTAACCATGGACCCTACACCTAGACTGTCAGCTGAGATAGCTACCTTGGTTTTTGAAGCTGAAAATAGCGGGTGGATAACTAGAAAGGAAGCTAACTTCCTTCTGACAAAATACCCTAAGACTAGGTACGCTGCAGTTTCGGGCACCTGGGAAGGGCGTGTTAATGTAGTCTCTGTTATGCTCCTCCCGGATTGCAGCACCAGACGCTGCGTGACTTGGGGACCCTGCTACTGGACCTGCCACTCGGGGTGTTGGTGCTGGGAGGGGATTTCAATCTCACGATGAAGGGTTCTCTAGACCGCCTTCCTCCTCTGGGGGGGGTGACCCACAGAGAGGATCTCACTTGTCTAAGTTTGCGAATGCTCTGGGGGTTGTGGACGTTTGGCGGTGGTTCCACCGGTCGTACACCCGTTTTACGTTTCATTCCAGGGTGCACGGTAGTCAGTCGAGAATAGACTATCTATTCACTCATGTTCAGCTTTTCACGCGGTCCTGTTGCCTGGCCCGTGGGATCTCCGACCACTCCCCCGTCCTGGCGACTCTGGGCTCTCGCAGTGGGGGACGCCCCTGCTCCATTTCCATATACCCGTGGGCATTAAAAATTCCGCACATCCGGGACGCTTTCCGCAAAGACACCGAATATTTCTTTGCAGAAAATGTTGGCTCTGTCGACTCTGCAGTGCCGCTGTGGGGTGCCTTTGGGGCGGTCATTAAGGGCAGGGTTTTATCATTTATGGTGAGTCACAGGGCGGAGCGAACCAAGAGAGTGTTGGAATTGGTGGCTGAGGTCTCGAGTTTGGAGGAGTCGGTCGCCCGGGATCCTGACCTCGCTACATGCCACAGCCTTTCACTCAAGCGGCAAGACTATCGGCAGCTTCTCTTTGAAGATGTTGACGTGCGCTCGTTAGCCTCCCAGGACAGGATCGACGAGCAGGGTGAGCGGACAGGAAAGCTCTTGGCGTGGCCTGAACGACTGGAACAAGCTGCTAGATGGGTTCGCGCGATAGCGAACTCGGAGGGAACCCTTATTACCGACCCTCAACACATAGTTGACATATTTGCAAGTTATTACGAGGAGGTATACTCTAGTTCTCCCATGTCTCAGGCCTCATTGTCTGCTGACCTTTTGGCTATGCTCGACATTCCCGCTATTTCTCCGCAAGACAGTGAGACCTTGGAGGCAGACATCACAGTGACAGAGGTCCAAAGGGCCATACAAGACGTCCGTTCCTCGAAGGCTATGTGCCCTAATGGGCTTCCCATTGAGCTCTTTAAGCCCATGTCAACTCTATTGGCTCCCCACCTGTTAAATTTGTACGCTGAATGTTTTGAGTCGGGTGTCCTTCCCGCAGAGATCCGCACTGCAGCTATTGTGGTCATCCATAAACCGAACAAGCCTGTCGGAGTCCAAATCGTATCGCCCCCATCTCCCTCTTGACGGTTGAGGCCAAGATTCTGGCCAAACTCCTCGCGAATCGCCTCCTCCACTATATCGCTGACCTGGTCCATCCAGACCAATCCGGGTTTATGCCGGGGAGGAATACGGCCCGTAACCTACGTCGGGTACATGGGGTCCTTAGCTGGCTCCGCACCATAGAGGAAGACGCGATTCTCTTGTCATTGGATACCATCGAATGAGACTTTCTTTTCGCTGTCTTGGCTCGTCTGGGGTTCGGACCCAAACTTATTTGTTGGATTCGGCTATTGTATACACACCCTACTGCCCATGTCGTTGTTAATAACCATCGCTCCGCCACTGTCTCGCTCCATCGGGGCACGAGTCAAGGCTGCCCCTTGTCACTGCTACTTTTCGCCCTTGTCTTGGAACCGCTCGCGGTATGGGTCCGGGGTGATCCAGAGATACGGGGGCTCAAGTGGACGGCATACCATGGGGATCTCATCTCACTGTATGCCAACAATATCCTCCTATACTTGGCTTCCCCTGCGCGGTCGCTGCGACAGGTGCTCCATATTTTTCATCGTTTTGGCACCCACTCTGGATATCAGATCAACTGGTCTAAATCCCAGTTGATCCCCACCCCCCCCCCGCCCGGTGAGTCTTCTGGGCTTTAATATTCCGGTGGCCCCTTGGGGTTTTTGATATTTGGGCATTTTCGTCACTCCTGACCCCGATCTATATATTTTTTTTTTTTTTCTTCTTCTTGTTTTTTTTTTTTTTTTTTTTTTTTTTTTTAACGCAATTTACTCGGACTGCTTCAGCGTTTTAAATCCGACGCGGTACATTGGCGCTCTCTCCCTCTCACTCTTCTTGGATGAAATGTTAGCAATTCCGCGTTTTCTTTATGCCCTACAGAATACCCCTATCCCAATCCCAGATTCCTATTTTTCCCAAATCGACGGTGTATTGCGGGCACTGCTATGGGAGGGCCGTATGCCGCGCATCGCAATGAACAAATTCACCATGGGCTGGTTTGACGGGGGCATTGGTTTACCGGATCTCAGACTATATTAACAGGCGTCCCAGCTGAGTGTAGTCAATCGCTGGGTGTTTGAGCCTCATGATGAGCCTAACTTCCGTACGGATCATTGACCCCTGGGACATGGCGGTTACAACAGAGCACTCTACACCAACCCCCGCAAACTTAATTTAACAGGCTCCACAGCGCGCACGGTCGAGATTTGGCATGCAGCTACCAAAAAGTTAGGGTGGCATGGGCGCCTGACGAAGGCGACCCCCTTGAAGCTGGTTAACCATCTCGCCGACCCGATGCTGAGATTGAGAGAGGGGTGGGAGAGAGACTTGGGGGTGATGGAGGATGATATATGGTGGGACTCTCTAGCTTCACCCCGGGAAATAGCTATCCGCATGCGACTTCTCCAGCTCAGGATCCTCCATCGGGCATACTTTGATGCCAATCTTTTGTTCAGGCTAGGCAGATGCTCTGATCCGCTCTGTCTCCGACATTGAAATCAGGAGGGTACTTTTTTACACATTTTATGGGACTGCCCGCATATTCAGGACTACTGGGTGGCAATTGCTCAGCAAATTGAGAGGGCGGGAAGCAAACCCCTTGTATTCTCTCCCCAACTATGCTTACTCAACATCCTGGGGGGCGACTGGCCTAACACACGCTAAACAGACATGGGCCTCTATGGGCTTCATTTTAGCGAAGCGCAATATTGCACGACATTGGGGGGTTGCGAAGGTCCTGCGCCTGATTGACTGGGCAAAGGACATGGATACAGCCATGGTTGCTGAACAGTCAGTATTCAAAGGATGAGGTTGCCCCAAGAAATGGCATCGAAAGTGGGGGACATGGAATAGGTACAGAGGAGACATCTGCATCTCCCTGCCGGTGGAGCTTCGGAGAGAAAGACGAACGCTCATGGCCCAGTTGACGGCGGAGGTGCTGGCTTCTCCCCCTTAGGGGTGGCGCTCCTGTTCTCCCCATCCCCAGCTGCCTGTTGCTGTCTGTTTGTATTTTCTGGGTTCACTGGTCTCTTATTACTGCCTGGGAAATGTATGATGAGTATTGTTATGCGTGGACCCCTATTCCGCCATGGAGGAAATGGCTCTATGATAATGTATGTACTGGAGGGGGTACTCTTGACAATTACTTCACTTTGTATGTACCGGTGTTTGTTTGGTGCTAAAATGCAATAAAAATTTAAATAAAAAAAACTCTAAGACGCCTTACTTCTACACCCTCCCTAAAATTCATAAGAACATCACACCAGTCCCATGGAGGCCAATAGTGTCAGGGATAGGGTCATTGTTTGAACTCCTTTCGAAATTCTGCGACCACTTCCTCCAGTCCTTGGTTAGGAAGATACCCTCATTTGTGCAGAACACCACCGATGTCCTCCGCATTATTGACAATATCGAGGTTAGAGACTGGGTGGACCTGCTGTCCACCTTGGACGTGGAGGCGTGGTATACTAACATCTCACAACAAGCCACTTTGGAGGCCACCACCATCTCTTTCATCATGAGCTGCACTACTCTGGCCCACTTTTTTGAATATGACACACTACTGTTTCACCAGACCCAAGGTACTTCCATGGGGAGTACATTCGCCCCTAGTGTGGCCTGCCTATACATGGCTACCTTTGAGGAAGATGTTATTATGAGTCCGACCAATGCATACAGAGACAACCTGACACTATGCAGGAGATATATTGATGATATCCTCATATTATGGAAAGGGGATATAACAACCTGTGAGGCATTTTGCAATTGTATCCATACACCAAATGCATTCTTGAAATTCACACACACTGTGTCAGATTCCAGCATCCCTTTCCTTGACTTGAGGATATTACTCACCAACACGGGCCTGGGTACCACCCTATATAGGAAGGCCACTGACAGGAACCGCCTTCTCTTATACGAGAGCTATCACCCGCATCAGGAGAAATTGCAGTACCCTGTCTGATTTATAAAACAGAGGCTCAACATCTACAACGTAACTTGATAGAGACGGGCTACCCAGATCAACAGGTTAAGAACTCCTATAAGAGCTATGAATAACCCACGAGAGGCGTTGCTTCAGGTCTCGGAAAAAGAACCCTCAGAGACACTTACCTGTGTTACCTCCTTCACACACAATTCCTCCCTTATCAAGAAAACAATCAAAAAACACTGGGGAATAATTAATACAGGATATTTGAACCTCCTGCAACCAAGATTTGCCTTTAAACGCACGTCTAACCTTGAAGACATCCTTGTACACACCAGGCCTAAGACCAAAGAATCAGGCGTTCAGAGGACCCTGTGGGATTTACCACCAGTTACCGGTCATTATCCGTGTGGGACATGTTCTGTTTGTGATCAGACAGCGGTCCTCAAGGAGATTAAATTGACTGATACTTTTACATGGCAACTTAAGAGACACACAAATTGTAATTCACCAAGATGTATATACCTCTTAACATGTCCCTCTGAGAAAAAATGGATAGGTATGACGATGAGACAAATTAAGTTATGAATAATTGAACACAAAAGTAATGTGAGATGTATGAAAATGACAACGAAGCTATACACACATTTCAGGAACCTAAACCACAAGGCAGAGTATCTTAAATGGATGGTTCTTGAGTCACACCCCAAGATCACTCACCAAGCGCTCTTTAGGATGGAGCAGAGATGAGTGCACCGCCTCTCTCTTGCCACATGCGGCCTTAATGACAGTATACCCTGGGCTGCACTTACAAATAGATAGTTGTCATGTAGGTTGCTTATTAGACACTGTCACCACAAACTGTACCATCTGATATGTTTTGTATTTTGTGACTACACTTTCTATTACACTGAAAATATTGCCTTTATGCGCCTGTCTCCCACATACACATTGATGACTTGAGCATTTCTGTCCACATTGGGCAGAGATGCCGCTACCTTAGCGCTAACATCAGCAGTTACACTTTTAATCATCCAAATGACCTAAACAGTACTCTTCCTCCATATACCATACTTTTAGTGACAAGTGTCAGGCTTTAGTTCACTGTAGTCCTAAAAATTGGCTAGACAGGATTGTATCTTCCGTCGTTTAAGTCGGCCTGCTGGCCCCACTGACTGTAAACAGCTTCCCCTGAACTCCAACATTACACACTACTGTCATTATAACACCCTCCAATATAGCCGCCAGGGTTGCTGGGCCAGCATACTATACACGCTGGCGCCACGTCACTTGCACCTCATGACCTAACACATGGCCGCGCTGAATCTTACCAGCTGACTTTGCGTCGTTACCGGGTTAGCGGCTTATTTGAACCTCCCAGACGACCCTTAACCGCTCCGGTTTCTCAGCCTGGCGCAGGGGTAGATTACCGGCGCGTGTTCTACTACGGACGGGTGAGTGCTGAGGGTATGCTTCAGCCTGTGCGTTTGCGTGTTCGTGTGTTTTTGAGGCAATGCGATTGGTTTACCTAAGTGCGTCCCTACCCTGGAGGGACTTTCGCGCCCGGCATTCCCGCACCCTGCCGGCGCCCTGATCAGTGTTTCCGGGGAGTTACTGTTGGGGCTGGTGGTTACGGAAGGACCCTACTGAGCGCATATCAAAGCATGATTGCTCTGGGGGGCTCGCCGTGATGACCAGTTTCCACTTGGCACACTTTACGATCGTTCCCGATTGGGCTCGGTAATTACTTCTGCCAATTAACACTGACGGAACTCAGGCGGGGCAGGCTACTGGCACGCATGCTCTCGGAGTGGGGACTCGCTTGTTCCTTGCACCATCACAATGGGTCCTATGGCCTGGCAGGTCATTGTTTACCGCTCTATTCCCCTATATACAGGACACCCCACACTGAGGTGTCAAGTGCTGAGAATATCGTTGAAGCCAGCGCCATCACCTAGTTAGGTGAGATTTCTGTTCTAGTTTTCATTTTGATTGCGTTTCCTTCCTGTCATCTAGTGTTTTATCCTTAACTCCTATGTATTGATTAGTGCATTGCACCCACGCTTTTGCACTTCTGTGATGGACCACGTGTTGTGGAGCTGTTAAGATGACTGTAGAACGACTCGCACAGATTACCATTTCTGTTTGTGTCTGCTTTTGTCATCCCTTTCTAGGTAACCACTAGATCTGACGGAACTCCTCCACCTACCCACCATGTGTAGATAGTTATTATAGGTCCTGATTACATGCACAGTATCATTTGAACACACTGTGTGAAACATGTTGACGACAATTTTAGAGTAGAGCATTGCTCCCCTGGATCATTGGGCCAGCAAGCAGCCTCTCTTTTGTCTTTTTAATAAGGTGGATGACCACTCCATTAAATTCCTCTTGTGGATTATCCAACCTTTTTTTAGAATCACTCACATCTACACTTACCCCTAGGGCCCTCACACCCACGGCACCATACGGCAGGAACAGAAGATCTCCGCTAAAATGCCCCTTTATGGGTGCCTGTCGGGTATTGCACAGCTGACCCGACGAGGAGCGAGTCCATATGACGAAGCATGACACCTAGCTTGCTGGGTGTGTGAAAACTCTAGTTTCGTTAAGGAGGATTCACCGCCTTGTTTCCACTCACGTTGCTCCATCTCCTTTGGGGAACTGCGTACCTTCCTTTATTGTCAGTATCTGGGCCATGTACGCTGGACCCCGTTAAACAGCCCTCCCAGTCCCTCTCTTTGCTTAAGACCAAACCGAACGCCCATTGAATGCTCCACACGTTCCCTCTTAGCAAGGTTGCCCAGGTCAAGGCTACTACGCATTGGAATGGCTTTACATCTCTCAAAAACGAAAGCTACATTGGCAGCTCTCGTTAACCATATAGCTTGTTGGCTCCATCTGCTCAGAAAATCTACCTGCACCTCTTTACAATTCGCCTCTTCATTGTTATCCAAGATTCTAGCTAAAGGTTCTACCACTTCGGGAACACAGTCCTTGCACTGCTTTAGTGCTCTATCTTTTCCTCGGACCGCTACCCAGTGTAAAGAAAAACATTATTAAATCTGGATCTAGGCCTGGAGTTACACAGACCTTTTTTTTCTACCACTAGCCTCGGACATTTTGCCTTCATAACATTCCTAGCTCCTCTCTCCATGGGCTTTCTCATCAAAAAGGCTATAAACTCACTAACATGTGCCAAAGGCCACCACTCTGCGCTTCGTTGATGGCGAATATCAACACGATTAAACATCAACTCAACCAAAGGGTTTCTAATTTCACATTTATTCTCTTTATTTATAGTGAAATTTCGCTCCAAGCAGTCAGTCCAACCCTCTCCTTAAGGGAGATCCAAAACCTATTCATCTGCCTCATCAAAATAACCTTTACGCTCACTGTAACGAGTAGAATTGGCAGCCCTGCCAAGGACCACGCATCAGAGGTTGGACTAAGGCATTTTAGTGCCAGTATCCACATCACAGCTCTAAAATACATTAGTCATGCATATTACAGCTTCCTCGCGCTTCATCTTGCTATGCTCTGCTGGCTGTGTTGTATTCTGTATACTTAATGTACGTATGTATTTACTGATTGTAATTACCTTCACTTTTATTATGATGTTGGTTATAGAATATTATTTCTTTATGGTATATTATCATTTGTACTCGCCTGTTTGTAGAATGTTGTTTGGGTGCATCTTCTAGTGTCCTCCTGTGTTCCATGTTCGAATTCTGAATCGAAGGCTCCCGGTGGCGGCAGTTGGAAGTGGATTGTAGGACAGAACGGACACTGGTTGATGGACTTGCTTTTCTAGGTTATTTGCTTAAATAAAACCCACAAATGTCATCTTACCAAAGGCACAGGAACTATTCATTTGATAGGGTTCTACCATTAATGCCTGCTCCAGGCAATTAGGTGCACCGCCAGGCTTGTATTGTTGCTATGGTTACATTCACACGAGGGATCTAGCGAGAGAGGCACAACCAGGCACGTACTGCCCCCTATGTATCATAAAACTCACAAAGTATGTCTGGTAAATCCATAAAGGAAAGAGAATTATGGATGACATGTATGCGTCGGATATGGTCATGTAACAGAAGAGCTTTTTAAAGGATGAAAGCCCTCACTCACCTGTTTGGTGGCATTCTTCATCATTCATCCTCCTAAGCGATCGCAAGGTCCTTGGTCAAGGCTACAACTACCTGATGGGGAGGAGCTGAGGTGTTTTGAGGAATGATGTGGGATGTTAAAGGGTGAGGGGCAGAGTGCATAGAAAAAGAGATGGATAAAATTATCTCAAGAGGACTGAATAGAGTTTATTGGATGGTCCTCGGAATAGGGCTAAAAATATGAGCGTACGAGGGGATTTTGCCATATGTAACCCCTACAGATAGTCAACCTGGTTCTGCCCTTTGTTGACCCCAAAAGGGGTTCTGTAGCATTCGTCAACTATACAAGCAGCTGGCCTTTCTATGAGTCAGTTCTATGTATAGAAGCAGATGTGCAAGTGGAGCATCAATTTGACCTACAGGTGCGCAGTGGAGTGGTACAGCCTGGGTGGCATCTGAAGTGGCAGAAACAACACTCAGAGGAATGAGTACACACAGATGAATGTAGGGTAGTAGAGCACCAGCCAACTTATGTAGCAAAACCTCAAGGGGAAGGGGCCATCGTGGGGGGAGGGGAAGTAGAATGATGAAATAGGCAGTTGCTTGTTGTAATAGACAGCCACCACTATGGAGGTAAAGAGGGTGGCAGGAGTCCTGCCTACAGATGGGAAGCGAGGACCGCTGATTTAGCCACAAACTGAAATCTGGTAGCTATCCCAGGGGCGTAGGGGGAGAAGGGCCTAAGGCAAAACCAAAGGCAGTAAACCGATTACATTAGTAGGAAAATTGTGAGCCAAATAACTTATTACAATGGGGCAGGGAATAGTGAAAGTGGAGGTTGAATTGCTTCTGAGCTAAAAAATCTGCAAGAATGTCAAAGCAGCAGGCAGACTATAGAGTTGGTTCAGGGTATCAATTCATGTCCTTGCATTCTATGATGCAATGGAACTTGGAATCAAGAATTTGTGGGGAGGGGAAGCAGGATGGATGCAGGAAATGGACGCTTAAATTGGTTGTTTGCGCGGTTAAATAAAAAAAGAGTCTTCCACTTCTCTCTGTGACTCTTGGATCCCACAAAGTAGGGACTAGTACCTCAACCCCACAAGAATTCATACGCTAATTAATGTTTGCATACTAGGAAGAAGGAAGACGTAATATTGGCGTACATGTAATTGGGAACTCTGCGGCTTTCTTTACTGCGGAATGAGTGGATGTGGGCAGTCGTAAGAATATAATAGCTTATTTATCGTTTCCGGCAGATCTAAGTGAGGCATTTTAGGCTGCGTTCAACGGCGGCTGTTAACAGGGCCTGTGTGTCCGAGATGTGAGGCTGACGCACACGCCACTGTGGGTCATTGCGACAGTTACTTGGGTGTGTGTGTCAGTGACGTACGGGTTAAGTGTACCACCTGCAGTAAACATCTAGACCGCCGACTGTGCATAGTAAAGAACACTGCAGAGCACGTAAGGGTCTCATTGCATACAAAACGTGCCGTCATTACTCTGCGGAATGTGGCAAAGGTCAAATTAAAAATCTACTGTGCAGTGGATTCTCTTTCTTCAGACTGGTTGCGCCAAAGGACAAGTGGTAGGTACATCTTTGTATGAGGTGGCATGGGTAGCCAGTTTTTGGAAAGAAGGTACTACAGTTTTGGGAGGAATTTCTTTGAGTAATATTCAACCGATGGGAAGGTGACTGATTGTAAGTTGTTATCCCGGTGATTGTGAAGTCTGGAAAGAACATATTGGAGCCTGATTTTGGGATTCCTAGCAAATCCATCTGTAGTGTTGGAGGCAGGGCCGTTTCTAGGTGTTTTGCCGCCCTAGGCGAGAATTGAAAAATGCCGCCCCCCTCCCGTGTCCAAATTGTTTTGCTTTTAAAGTTATAGCAAAAGCACAGAACAGTATTGTGACAAGACTGGGAAAAGTCACAGGATTTGCCTCCCTGGGCACATCCTATTTCCGCTGTTCTTGCGCTCTGCTGCGGTCCGGGATTCGTGTACAAAACAGCTACAATTTGAACCCAAGACACCTGTTTACCAAGTGGAGCCCAGGGCTTAGAAACACTACATGGCTTGGAGGGGTGAAGTTGACCTAAATCTGTACCAAATGCTCAGAAACACTTGTTAAACACAAATGAAGGAAATTCAAATATAAACTTTATGCAACTGACATTAACTCCAAATTGTTTCATCCAGAAGTCCTAGCTGGGGAGCGCCATCATATTAGGTGTGCCTGCTTTATCGAGATTGGGCAGGTACATTTTGTAGATCTGTCTACTTCAGCTGCCCCCCATTCCAAAATGGCGCCCGTGAGGATTAAACCTTTGAGCTGCCTGCGCCAGGGTGGGAGTGAGCCCTACTGTAATTTTCTGAACACCTTCGGAGTCACGTTGGAGGGCCTAAAGCGAGGCCAGATTTGTACCCAATGCACAATTACTTTTTGCAGTTTTATATAGGCAAACTCGACCCAAAGGTATTGGAGCGTTTTACATGAGCGCCACTTATGTTACACAAGGACCTTCATTTTTGGTAGGCACGGGTAGGTTAAGTGATTTGCCCAGAATCAGGATGGTTAGCCCACGCGGAGGCTCGAACCTGGTTCCCCAGCTCCTATGTTGGCATCTCTGGCCCTTACCCCACATCCTCTCCTCTTGGCACCAGGAGCAGGGCTAAAAAGGGAGAGACGTTGATCCAAAAACAACACTGATCAGAAGCACATTTTCAAAATAACGCCATTAAAAATAACAATTGTGGTTGAAATAAACTTCATATTGTTTACCACAGAAGCCCTAGGCGGCGCTAAGAAATGAAGCCTGTCTCTAGTGCTTTCTCAGGACCGGGCACATAGTGTTCTGCAGTGTTGCACCGTTTCTGCAGTGTTGCACCGTTACTACTTAGTAGAAGGGGCCTGCGGGAATGACAGCGTTGACCTGGCGGTGGCAGTGGGAGGATGTCTAGTTCCGGTTCGGACAGACATCCCTTCTTGCCAAGCCAATATCCTCAAGCCTCTGCGGGAAGCGGCCCTTGAGGATGCCTTTCCTGAGTGCCGACTGACTGCAATCCAAGGCAAAGATAATTTCTTAATGGGAAATTGACCCCATCCAGCTCTGTGGAATGGATGAAATGCGAAGCCAATGAAAGGCTCTGTGGACCTGGCCAGTGCTTCTGGGCCTGCCTGCCACACATCTGCATTCACGTGCCTGGTGGGAACTGCAGGTGTTTCTGAAGGAAGAATCGAGCTCCTAGTAACGCTCTCACTCCCTCTCTCAAATAACCGCTATCTGCCCTGCTAACGATTGACACGTAAGGGCTGGCTTAACTCCACATATTGTGTGTTATAAACACAGGCAGTGCAAACCTCCATTACCAGTTCAGAAAATGGGAAAGTATTTTATGTTGAGTATTTTATGTTTAAAAAGAAACCAACATGACACAAATTGGATTAGGCACTTCAAAGTTCAGAGTAACGTCTTCAACTGCCGTTCGGCATGGACGTTAATAGAAATATTTGTGCATTGCCCACAGCTGGCGACCTGAGGCTGTCCAAGCGCCTAGAGGAGGGCACTGGGAGACGGGCGCTGCTAAAGGCCAGGTGTAGGCGGGCGTGTGGGCGGGAAGGTCTCAGCACCTTCTAACTAACGTCGTTCCGAGCAGAGCCATGGACCCTGCTTGATGATAACCCCCACCCGCCCGTCTAGCTCCTCTGCTGCTCCTCGGGGACTCAAGATGCCCTCCCCTGTGTTCAAGACGGGGGTACAGTGATGTGCATTCTGCGTCCTCGGACAGGACTCTACCAAAGCGCACCTGGGTCTTCCAAGGGACCCTGACCTTCACGCACACATGTTTTTTGCCACCCTCCCCCTTTTGCCACCCTAGGCGGCCGCCTAGTCTTGCCTATTGGTAGAAACAGTCCTGGTTGGAGGTTATTAATGGTTAAAATGTGTCCATCACAGGGTTACATGTTGGTGCCACCTATTCCATTGTTGCTAGTTCCAGGGGGACCAGCCTTTAAGTGGCATGAGTGGACGGAGTACTTTGTTAACTATATGGAAACAATAGAAAACCATACTTTAACTTCAAACAAAAGAAAGGCATTTTATTGCATTTAGTGGTACCTGAAGGAGTCAGGCAATGGTGAAGAAAGTAAGGACTGCAGATGGGGTGGATGTGTATGCAAATGCTTTAGATGGTTTGGATTCATAGTATTATCCTACTGTCTGTGTGGCCATCAATAGGTGTATTTTTAGTTTTTTTTACATGAAAACAGGAACAAAAAGAGGTCAAAAGATGACTATATATTAGCTTTCCAGAAGTTAGACAGATCCTGTTTTGGAAAAGTGGACGATCAGCTGATACGAGATCAAGTCATTATGCGTTCTAAGTATAAGTTAATCCAAGACTCATTGAAAGACTCTACAACATCGACATACAGCAAAACGCTCTCAAGTGAATTGCTTCCTTCCCTACAGGACACACAAAGAGCATCCGACTGCTGCCCTTCAACTCCGCACCTAAGAACAGTAAAAGCGGCATACAACAAGGATTATCTCTCAGCCCCACTCTGTTCTACATCTACATGTCCCCCCACACAGACTTCAACGGATCCCATGGACTCAACATTATCTCCTATGCAGACAACCCTCAATTAATCCTCTCTCACCAAGGACCCCTCCAACGCCAAAACCAACTTCTGCAATGCCATGACCAACATAGCTAACTGGATGAGAGGCAACTACCTCAAGCTCAACTCCAACAAAACAGAAGTCCTGACTTTGGGGATGAACACCTCTGCATGTGAACCCAGCTGGTGGCCAGAAGAACTATGGCTTACATCCTCACACACCGACCGACCACGCACGCAACTTCTGCATCGTCCTCGACAGCCAACTGACCACAAAATGACTAGTCAACCCAGACAACTCCTGCCTCCATACCATATGCATGCTCTGCAGAATCTTCAGACAGATCCCAATTAGCACTAGAAAAATAGTCATGTACGTTCTCATCACCAGCCGCCTCGAATACGGCAACACTCTAGACAGAATCCCCACCCAGCTCCTCAGAAGACTCCAGTTCATACAGAACGCTACAGCCAAACTCATCTTAGACATCCTCATGGGGCACACATCCCTCCTCACCTCAGAAGCCTTCGCTGGCACCCCATCCAGAAAATATGCTAGTTCAAGATAATCACACATGCCTACTAAGCTCTTCACGACCAAGGACCAACCTGCATCAACCACCAGCTGAACTTCCATCTGCCATCAAGGCAACTTTTCTCCGCCTCACTCCCTCTCGTACATATCCCTCGCATCTGCAACAGCCGCAGCAGAGGCCGCTCCTCCTACATTGCTGCCAAGACCTGGAACAACCTGCCCCTCCACCTCCGAACAGCACCCTCCCTGGTAGACTTCAGAAAGAGACTCAAGACCTGGCACCCTCAGTGCCAAAATACACCTAGGGGTGACAATGCTGCACTTTACAAATGTCTGATTGATTGAAAAACACCTAGAGGTGACAATGCTGCACTTTACAAATGTCTGATTGATTGATTGAAAAACTTTGAGTAAGTCTGAAAGGAATTTGGATGTTATAGACCGAGTAAAACCGAATAGGGAACCACAGATGTTGAGTGATGGTAGTAGTGATTCAAGAAAACAAGCTGATAAGGAGAAAGACATGTTATAGGTGTGAAAGTAGAGAACACTTAGCTAGCAGCAAAAAATCTAACGTGTTCTGGTTGTGTTGTGATTGGGAATTTTATAAGGGTGTTTAACAAAATGCATAAACAGAAGAAAGTCAACACAAGGAATAAGTGTGGGAATAAGGAACAGGAACAGAATGCCTCTGAGAATAAGGAAACTGACAATGGCAGTTGTGCTCTACATCTGAAGGAAGGTGAAATGTTGGAGCCAAGTTATATAAACCCTGTTAGTTTTATAGGGTATCCTATTCTATGATGAGTTTTCATTGGGCTGTGTTAGAAATGGGATTTCTGGTTGGCTAAGGCTTGCGCCAAAGTCAGGCAGAAACCACCACTCTAGTCAGGGCAAGGAAGTTACACGCCAAAGATAACCCCTGCTCACCCCCTTGGTAGCTTGGCACGAGCAGTCAGGCTTATCTCTGAGGCGATGTGTAAAGCGTTTGCGCGCGCACCCAGCAACAACACACAAGGCCCACCACAAAGGAAACTCCACACAAGGTATTATATAAAAATAGCCTTTGTATTACCAAAACACATTAGATAAAAACACACACTTTACAATGTGCCAACAGGCACGGGCAGAGTTTACAAGGGATTATATGTACAGGGGACAGGGCCACATGGACCACTGTCAGGAATTAGCACTCTTAGAACATAGCACTTAGAATTATTGTAACACAAAATAACACATGTAGCACACAACCAGTAACTACTGGTAACAGGTAAGTACCACCTACACAACCCTAACCACCTTAGGAAAATATTACGCAGGGAATCAGGACCTCACTAGTACCACCTGTACTAGGAGAAAAGCAACCACCTAAGTATCACAATACCTGTAGCGGTCTAAGCACCTAAACACATGATGCATAACATTCAGAGGTGTAAAACAAAGCACATGACGCATAAAAACACATTCAGAGGTGCAGGAAAGGAAAACACATGATGCATAAAAACACATTCAGCGGTGCAGGTTTAGGAACAATAGCGCAACACTCACATTAGCCACCCCTGTGGCAGTCCCTAGGCCAACTGGCCTTGTAGGGGCAAGGACGCCCTATGTCCAGCAGAGTCAGGGCGCGCCTGCGCAAACCAGGGCGCACAAAGCACAACCTACACGTAGCAGTTGCCCACTAAGTGCTGGGCAACTGGAGAGATGCTGGGGCACCACTGTGCCTTCTTAAACAAATATGGCAGGGGTTGGAGCCTCTCCTGGACTCTAAATATGCACCACTTGTGGCCCCCTGAGCCCCTCTGGGCTTTGCAACACGAAATGCCCTGAGCCTCGCCGGCTCTGATCAATAATGTGCCCTGCGTTGGAGCGGCCCGCTGCCTTCCGGGGCTGCTCGTAACAGCAAAGGAATGCCACACATAACCGTTGGAGTCCGGCTCGGGGACACGTTGGGGCGGCCCGCTGCCTTCCGGGGCCGCCCGACACTCGCACTGCCCTGGTGCCTGCCGGCACGACAGAAATGCCCCCACCTCCGGTGGAGCCCTCTCGGGGCTCAAGAACCAAATGAACTGCCCCCTAGAGCCGTGGAGCCTCGCAGGCTCCCAATCACAAAGGCCCCCAGACGTCGGAGTCCCACACGGGGGACTCTTTCACCCTGCTGCCCACCACGTTGGAGCGTCAGGTGCTCTGTCCCACGCGGCCCCCCACTCACCGGCTCTCTTCTCCTCCGGTAGGCGGGGTAGGCTCCCGCTGAGCCTCGGTCTTCGCTTCCTCCTGCTGTCGGGCTCACTTTCACAGGAGCTCTCCTGGGAAGCACGGGGTAGGCTCCCGTCGACTTCCTGGATTAGGACAAGGCCCCGCCCACGTCACCACGAACACTGCCTGAGTTCCTGTCCGGCCGAACGGGGCCGCAGCGGTGATTTTCAAGGTGGTTTTTAAGTCGCGGGGTGGGCACCCGCGACGTGAATTCTCCACAAAAATGCGGCACCAAGTGCGGGGTGGGCACCCGCTAATTAAATACTCAAATAAGCGGGGTAGGCACCCGCGAAGTGCACGGCAATAAGCGGGGTGGGCACCCGCAACGTGGAAAAATAGCAGGGAATCCCTACGTCGGGGTTCCCTCGCTATCAGCTGCAGCTCCGCGCTGCTGGCCACAATTAAAGCGCTCCTAGCGCTATAAGTGAAACAAAGAGCGCTTCCAGGTGCGCAGGAGAGAATAGGCACAAAGTCCAGCCAAGTTTCTAGGAAGGTAGGCAGGGGGACAAGGCTGGGCCAGGGGCCAGCTCACTGGGCCCTCCAGGGCAGCAAGGCAGTCCCAAGTGGCGGTTCCTCCTGGCCTCCAGCAGCAGCAGGCCCCCCTCAGGATCCTGGAAGTGAACAGTTTCTGTGGGGACACAGCCCCATTTTTATACAGTAAAACCCTTTGTTCTTGGTTCAGGGTGAGGGGGAAAACCAGTCGCAGCTGGTTGGGGAGCACCCTTGATGTGCTCAGCCCCTCACTCTATTCACTGGCAGGGCTAGGGTCGTCAGTCGCACCACAGGGGGCGGAGCCAGCATTGTGTGGGGAAAGCCCTGCCCTATTCAGGTCCAAGGTGCACTCCTCCCCAGCCATCAGCATGCTAATCTCACACTCGCCACTGGGGCAGACCCAACCAGACTCCTGGAGCCATGCTCACCAGCCAGCTCCAGCCAATCACACGCCAGACAACTTTACACTAATATGCCAACTCCTAGAAGTGGCACTTCCGCACATGACATAATCACGCATCGTACACCATTGCGAAGCATTCAATCACACGAGTCCGCACATACTAAACTCGAGCCTGCACACCCCACGCATCAGGAACTACCAGGGACACATACACTCCCCATGCATTCCTATGGGAGGGCAGGCCTATCTCACCACATGCACTCAGAGGGCGCACGCACTTTACCCTGGGACACAGGAAAAGTGCGCAGAAACCAAAAACCACTATCACCAAGTCACCCATAAAAGCAAAAAAAAGTTCAGGGGTGAACCTGCCAGAAGGGCCAAGTCCAACAGGCTGCCATTGAATTTATGGGTAGAAGAGTTGTATGTTGCACAAAATGGTCCTTGTGTTTTGGCCGTTATTGATCAGAGGTATCTGGATATTATTCTAATACCAAATCAACTTGAATAAAATGATGATTCGGGGAATAATTGGATGTGTGAATTTCCTATGGTGTTTTCTGAAAGTGTTGGCAAGTTGGATGGTTTCCAACACAATATTGTTTTGAAAGATGGTGTGTGTTCTGTGATCCACTAAGTATGGAATATTCCTATGTTGATTCAAGAGGAAGTTTAACAGGAACTAGAGAGAATATGGGAGCTTTGTATAATCGAATCAGTTGTCTTCAGAGTGGTTCTCTCCTGTTGTGGTTGAGCGCAAACCTAATAGGAAAACCTAATGGGAAAATCTGACTGTGTATTGATTTGCGTGATCTCAACTGGAATATATTGGTGGAGAAGTCTACTTTGCCAAAATAAATTTACTGCTATCTAAAATAAAGGGTAATAATTGGTGTTCAACTATTGACCTGTCATCGGCCTATTGTGAGGTGCCACTCCATCGGAGATTCACTGCTTTCATCACACTGCTGGGGTGTTTACAATTTGTAAGAATGCCATTTGGTTTGGCATCAGCAGCTGCAGTCTTATAGAGATTAATACATAAAATCTTCAGAAGAATAAAGGAGCAGTGTTATTTTTCCAAGATGACATTTTGATTATGGGAAAGATAAAGTTGAACATGATGAGCGACTAAGGAAGGTGATATTTGGTTTAGAAAAAAGTATCTTGCAGTGGAATTCCGTAAATTCACTTTTGTTACTCATACAGTCAGTTACTTGGGTAATGAGATCTGTAACCAAGGAATCATACCCAAGCTTGTATAGATTAAAGCTGTGAAATATGCTCAGTGTCCTGAAAATAAGGAGGAATTGTGCTCCTTCTTAGGACGTGCTGAGTGCTATTTAAAGCTTATGCAGGATTCTTCAGTGTAGACGCATGTTCCCAATCAACTGCTAAAGGTTACATCTGAATTTTTGTGGTCTAATGAGTGTGTGAATGCCTTTGACAGTCTCAAAAACAGCATAAGTAGTGCATCACCTTTGAAGGGTTTCCACCCAAATTTACTGAGTATGATTACAATGGATTCTAGTGGTAAGGGTCTAGAGGCTGTTCTCACGCGGATAGAGGCAGATGGCAAGGAAGTAGTGATTGCCTTTGCTTCACAGAGTTTGACACCCACTGAAGGAAGATACTTAGTGATTGAACAGAAAACATGTGCATGCATGTGTGGCATGGATCATTTTAAGCAGTTTGTGTGGAGGGGGGGGGAAGGAGTTTGATTTAAAAACCGATCACAAGCCACTTATGAAAATACTTACTACTAGTGCAGTACAAAGTGTTTACAAGAATTGCAAAAATGTCCATTGGATTACAATATTTTGTTTACAAGGTATCTTATGTATCTGGGGTAAGAAATCGGGTTCCGGATTTTCTCAGATTACCTTTACCCTTAAAGGAAGTGCCAATTGATAATTTTGAGGACTTTGCAGCAGCCATAGTAGAAGATGGCGAGGAAAACAGCATTACTAAAAGTGAGCAGACAACTGCATATGAATAGGATGGTGAACTTGTGGAAGTCGGGCAGTCTCTGAAGGGAACTTGGTCACCCAATTGAATTTTGACTGTCAATCTCAGGAAATACGGGGAGGTATGAAAGGAATTGAGTGAGTGTCAATTATGTATGGAGAGGGGAGAAAATTATACCTCCAGTGAATGCGAGAGACAAGATTTTACAGTTGTCACGTTAGTTTTTACTATTCCTAGATGACTAACATACTAACAGAAGAGTTAAAGGATTGTATTGTCATTCACAGTAGATAAGTACAGAGATAGACAGGTGAGGCTGTGTTAATTGTTTCAATGCAGACAAAACACTTAATACCTTCTGTCCCTCTTTATTTTATTTTGACGGTTTTGTATAGCGCGAACAAGACCCTTGCGGGTATCGGAGCGCTTTACAGGGCAAATATAGGTGAATTGCATATACATATAAATATACATATACAGACTTCTGTGACAACAGTACTGGTAACTATTAGAAATTAGCACATATCTACAAGAGTGTACAAGAAATGTTCAAGTAAATTTTGACATGAGAATTGATTTCACTTCTTTTTTGAAAAAGGCAGCGAACGGGTTTAGTCTCGTTTCTGGGGGTAAGGCGTTCCAAATCCTGGGAGCCATTCCTGAGAAGGTACGAGTGTATGTTTTCTTCTTGGAGAAACGTTGAGGTTTAAGTAGAAGATTATCAGAGTACCTGGTAGCTCTGTTACCACCCGATAGCACTAGTTTCTCAGCTAGGTACCTCAGGATTTTGTAATGCAATGCCTTGTCATACAGGCGATTTTTAAATGGATTCTAGCCTCAAAAGGTTAAGGACATGCAGGTCAGGGGAGATGTGGCAGTTTCTTTTGGTGCCAGTGATGAGTCTGGCGGCTGTATTGATTGAGGCTCTTAGCGGAGCGGTCGACGATTTAGGAAGGCCACAGAGAGCGACACTCCCATAGTCAACTCTGGGAATTGCTAGCGTTTGAACTGCCTGTTTAAAGTCGTTTGCGGGTATGAAGGGTTTAAATTTTTTCAGGACGTTTATCAGAAAATTTGCTCCTTTAGTTGCAGCACTGATGTGCTTCTGCATATTTAGCTTATTATCTAGGGTTATTCCTTGGGATTTAGCGGAATCGATGATGAGAGGGTGACCGTCGAGTGCATTTAGGTGCTTTATCCACTCAACGATGATGGTTGTTTGGGTGGGGGGAGCGATTAAGAGGAATTCTGTCTTTAGTGTGTTTAGCTTTAAATGGTTCCTCGCCAGCCAGGTCTGTGTCTTTTGGAGCGTTGAGTTAAGGGCCTTGATGTCTTCAAGAGACTGGACGTTAATGTAGAGGTGTCTCGTCGGTTTACATGTGATATTGGCTATTTGCTGAGTTGAGAAGCTCAGTGAGTGGTTCCATAAACAAATTGAACAGAGTTGGGGAGAGGGAAGATCCCTGGGGTACTCCCAAAGTGACTGGGGTGGGGTTAGATAAGGATTGGTTGACCTTGAATCTTTGAGATCTGTTTTGGAGAAAGGAGGTAAACCAGTTTAACATCGCTCCCGATAGTCCCATTCTATGCTTCAGGAGGTCAAGTAGGTTGCCGTGTTTGACTGTGTCGAAGGCTGAGGATAAGTCAAGTAAGATTAGCAAGCAAGCCTTGTTTTGATCCAGTATTTGTAATGCATCCTCTATTATGTGGGTCATGGCAGATTCTTCGGTACTGTGCCCTGAGCGGAAGCCTGATTGAAATTGGTTGAGCAGGTTAAAGTGGGCTATATGGGTACTAAACTGCATGTGGACACATTTTTGGAGTAGTTTGACCAGGGTCGAGATGTTGGATATTGGGCGATAGTTGTTCAGGTCTGATGGGTCTGCTGATACTTTCTTTAGGATGGGGGATACTTGACCAGCATTGAGGATGTCTGGGATGATTCCTTGTAGAAGAGCAGTATTTATAATCCTAGTCCAAAGAGGCACTAGCGGTGGGATGAAGGTCTTTAAGTGGGATGCTGGGAGAGGGTCTGTGAAGTGATTGGAGGGATTCAAAGTAGTGAGCGTGTTTAGTTTCTTCGCTGTAGAAGGTGAAGGCGGTCCAGGAGGCATTGTTCTTGAGGTCGAGCTTTGCAGGGCATTTAAGTGGGGTCTCTGGTGTGGCAATTGAGGAGATTGTGTGTGGGTCGGTAAGGGATAATAGATCGTTAAGTAGATCTGACTTTAAGTTTTCAGTCTTTGTTGTGAAAAAGGAGGCAAGATCCTCGCAATTGAGGAGTGTGTCCGGATTGGTCTGGGGGGAGTGGGAGACACCCTTGGATTGAGCTTTGATTATTTCGAACAGTTTTTTGGGGTGATTCTTAGCTTGGTCTAACTGTTTGCAAATGAAATCCGCTTTTGAGACTCTAATCCTTCTGTCATAGGCATTTCTGGTGCTTCTTAGTAATTTAAGGTGGGTAGCGGAAGGGGCGGCTCTCCATTATCTTTCAATTGCTCTCAATGATCTTCTGTCCTCATTTAGTCTACCATCATACCAGGGGTTTGAAATTTTTGTGGTGACTCTTTTTAATTGTAGGGGAGATAAGGTGTCAAGTACCCTGTCCATAGAGTGGAAGTAGTGAGTGGTCATATCCTGTACATCCTTTAATGCATCCGGTGGGGGCATGAGTATGGTACTAGCGAATGCGAGATTGGCAGGATTGATGTTATCTAGGTTCCTTTTCCAGATTTTCGTTCTCCATGGTTGGACAGAGAGTAGTTTAACTACTTCCATGATATGGAAAGTGATTATGTAATGATCGGACCAATCGCAAGGTAGAATCGATTCCAGCTGGGTAGAGTCGGATTTGGAAATTACTAGATCAAGGATTGAGCCTTTTTCATGGGTCGGGCTGATACAGATTTGGGACAAGTTAAGGTCGGACAGGAACGCTTTGAAACTATTGACCTCTTGAGTCATCAGGATTGTTCCAGTGGAGGTGGAAATCCCCCAGGAAGATCTGTGTGATCTGTTGTCCGCTATTTGTGGGTAGAATATCCATCATGTGTTCGATGAAGTTAAGGTTGTTACCAGGAGGGTGGTAGAAAGAGTGTAGTGAGCATATTGGCTTGTTATTGCTAGTGATGTGTAGGCACAGGTATTCACATGAGGAGAACACCTGGGCATTGGAGCGGTTCACAGAGAGGTGGTTCCTAAGGATGCAGGCAATACCGCCACCTAGTCTATCGGGTCTATCTAGTCTTGTGATGAGATAGTTTGGGGGAACTAATATGTCTAGGATGGGCGTGGATGATTCATTTAGCCAGGTTTCCGTTAAAATTATCAGGCTGGGTTCATTGGATATAATGAGGTCCGCTATATCTGCGGCATGACGTGTTGCCGATCTACAGTTTAGTAGGATGCATTTTAACTGGGCCTTGGTCAGGGTGGTGTTCTGATCATGGGAGATGGGTACTCTTTTGAGGTTGTTCTCGACAATACCTCTGGGATTGTGTCTGAAGGCAGTGGAATGGATGGGTTGGATTAGTTTCTGTGTGATCTCTGTGTGCGTAGGTCTAGAGGGTAGGAAAGGGGGTTCGTAGGAATGTAGTAAAGAAGTAAGATCATTAGAAGATGGGGTATTCATTTCCCTGATCGGACGAGATGTGGCATTGGGGTAAGGTACTGTTTTCCATCTGGGAGGCAACTGAGGTGAGGGGCTAGTGAATGGCCACTGAATGGGTTTCACCCGAGGTTTGGGTTGCTGCCGGATCAGGAAATGAAGGGTTTGGATGTCCTCCTTTTAGTTGTTGTAAGGATAGTAGTATCTAATCTAGTCTGGGGTCCGATGCAGGAGTTGTCCTATTAATATCCTTGCCTGTGGTTAAGTGAGATGGGGTTGTAGCTTGTGTGGTGTCCCGGGGCGTGATGTGAACTGGTTCGAGGAAAGGTGGTTTTTCAGTGTGGTAGTCCGTGGGAACGGGAGGGGTGGAGAGGGGACGTGAAGGGGTATTGATGTGTGTTTTAGTGGTATCTGATTCGTTATGAGGCATTGATGCAGAGTGGAGGTTCGAAGCACCGGAAAGGATGGGCATAGAGAGGGGACGTGCGGGGGTATTGGTGTGGGCTGTAGGAGGAGGGATAGAGAAAGTCGTCATGCAGGAAGGGGAAGAGGGTGGGGCTGCGTACTTGTCGGGAGTAGATGTGTAAGGAGAGACTGGAGTAGACTCTGGAATGGGGTTAATGGGGGAGGTGGGGAGGGGTGAGCTATCTAAGGATGTGATGGATATATGGTTGCGGAGATGGGGAGTGGTAGTGGGGGACGAGGGGACGTTTAGGAAGGCTGGGGGTGAGGTGATGCAAGTGTGAGGCGAGGTGGGTGTAGTGGAAATTGTGGTGGTGCTGGTGGGGGGAGTAGGGATGATGGAGATGTATGTCATTTAGTGGGGTGGCTGTAAGTCCTGGGGTGGGTGTATTTGCGCTACGGGATAACAAGGGAAAATGTATAGATGAGACGTCAGGTAGGGAGTCAGAGGGTTAGGAGAGTGGTTTGTTGGGGAGGTGGAGGAGGGTCTTGCAACCTTTGCGTTGATGATCGGGAAGATGTTGTCCAGTATATTAAGGTTATGGTCAGATGCCTGCATGAGGATGATTCGATTATGATAAATGGTGAATGTAGCAGTCGCTTTGTAGAACGGGGAGGGAGTAATAGATAATGTAAGACCGTGTGCAATTTTCTTGGTAGATGCAATTGAGAATAGGGTAAGGAAGGCTTTCCGCCATTGAGCTCTCCTTTTAGTGTAGAAGATAATGTCGGTCGTTATGTAGTCTGTTATTTGAGAAGTAGGGGTCAGAGATTGGGGTTTCTGGGTGTGATTTTTAGTAGACTATGATGCCTTTTTTGAGAGGCTAGGAGGGTATTTGATGGAGTAGTCTGTTAGTGTCCTAAGATGGTGTAGGAAACTCTTGGAGTGGCTATCTTGGGACCTGTTTCGTATGATCAAGGTGTGTATAAGTATGTAATCATTCTGGTGGATCCTTTTTCTAAGTAGGTTGAGTTGGAGATTATAGGAAGTGCTAATGTGGAATCGGGGGTTACATTTTTGTGCAAGAAGGGTTACCCAAAACTTTGATTAGTGATAATGGTGCACAGTTTAAGTCTGACATGTTTGAGGAGTACTTAAAAAGGAATGGAATAAGACATTGGTTACCATCCGTGCATCATCCAGCAGGTAATGGTACCATTGAGAAGTTCAACAGAGTTGTCAAGGGAATGATTCAGTAGACAGAAATGGTTGGTAAGGACTGGTTAGTTGAAGTAAAGAAAATTATTTGGGCTTCTAGGTCCCCTTCTTATGTTGCTGGATATAGTCCTTTTCAATTAATAAGAAGTAGGAAACCGTATACTAAGGACAACATGTGTCGGATGAGTGAGTCTAGAAAGCTGCAGAGGAAGTGAGTTATCACATAATGAAGGCATAACAAGTTTATAAGGATTATTATAATGACAAGCAGGCTTGTACTGATGTGGCTTTGTCTGAAAGAGAATGTGTTTGTGTTAAGAAGGCAGGCAGTTCCAAAGGGCCAAAGTTCTTTCTCTGAACCATTAAAGGTGGTAAAGTGTCTGAGGAGTTCAGTACACAACAGGAGACGAGAGGTCGGGAATGTTAGCGGAGGGATGCCTGCAGCAAACTGTGCAAGCTGATGAGACTGAGTCTAGCTCTGAGGAACAGGCGGGAGAAGCTAAAATGATGGGAAGCCAATTGAGTCGTAAGGGTAGGCCTATCAGTTTACCCATTAAGTTCCAGGATTATGTTATGAAGTAGTTTTAATTATTAATATTATGTGGTTCAGGGAAGGCTGAGACTTACTGTAATATAAACCACAAGTTATATTTTGTATTTATTTTTCCCCATAGGTTCTGTTGCAAGTCTACATACGTTGACTGTTCATATTTTATTGCAACTTTGTTTGTTTATTTAATTGCATGCAAGGTACAATTGCATACTTATTATTTATAATTATTATTATTATACCTGACATTTATGTATGTATAAAAAAAATTCTTGTGGTGTCCTTTGTTGTTGCTCAAAGGGGAAGATGTGTGTAGAGTTGATTCTAGCTTTCATTCCATGTCATAGTGTTCTATGATGCAATGGAACTTGGTATCAAGAATTAGTGGGGAGAGGAAGGACGACTGGGTGCAGCAGATGGCCGGTTAAGTTGGTTGCTCGCGGGGTTGAATAAATAAGAGTCTTGGTTTGTTGTCCTAAATCCCAGGTTCACCTCCTACAGGGGTCAAGCATCCATCATCAACCTCCTTGAGCAACCTAGAACACCGTCCTGAGTGCTCCAGGACCACGTGGCTCGCGCCTCTCTACATGACTATTTATTCTCACACAATCTTCTTTGCTCCAAGAGTAATGTTCTTTATGCTTAATATTTCTGAGCCTGCTATGAAGAGCCTTGTGCAATTGTGGCATGTCTCTGTGTAGCATTGGCGTGTTACATTTTTCTCCTTACCTGAGAGGTGTATACACACCTTTTGTACCTACTCGCCACACTGACCAGGACCAACCAGGCCAGAGAAAGGTTTTAGGTTGTTTGTGTTCCCATTCAGAGGGGAAGTGATGTGTGAGTAAAGGCTGGCCTGCCCATTTGGGGTTAAAGTAAGATTGACTTGCATATAGATCAGTGCTTCGCAGACTTTTTAGACCCATGACCCACTTTTTAGATCGACAAATCTTCACGATCCACCTAGCTTGAATGGACATGAGGTGGGTGATGTTTTCAATGCAACTGAACCATTGTGTGGTAGGGCACGGTCATTTACAAACATTGCAGTTTCTGCTGAAATGGACACTAAATTTGCACAGACCAACAATTTTACTGAAATAGTATATGGCACTCAGATGATATAGTGTGGACATCGCATTTTAGTGAAAATCGTTTGTGCATCACTAAGTAAAGTATCTTGATTTGTATTGATCTTATTGAAATCTTTTTCCCCTCACACTTCAGAATTACAAACAAATGTGCTTCATTTTTACTTTCCTAACTGCTGAATGTGTACAATTCATTTACATTGAATTACATTTCGTTGTGTATTACAAACCCCTGCAGCCTTCCTTTCACATTCTCTGTAGCACAGTAAGATTGTCATATAAATCACTTTACTTTTCTTTCTCTAACTGCAAAGTGAGAGGTGTTTGTAAACCCCAATAACAACGTTAAAGCAATAAGCAACAGTTTGTCAGATGACATAGACTGACATGTGACCCATCTAATTTAGAAGCGCAATGAATGCGACTAGATAAAGAATTTAAAGGTATCTTCATCTATTTCTTGGACTTTAACAACCCACCAGCTGATGAGCGACCACAGGGTCGCGACCCACAGTTTGGGGAGCACTGATATAGATGATCCCCTTCTCAAATAGTGGAGACAACATACAATGCAGTGGACGGGTTGTCTTTAGTGGCCTCCCTGAGCCGACCCGCAGGAACACTCTGCCACAGACACACACTCTCCAGACTTATCCAAACAAAACCTCCCCCACTCTAGTGGCACAAGCTTGTCCGCCACCACCCACTAGAGCCTATCCTGACAAAAACACAAAGCTTGTTCCCATAGTCATCTTCCTGAATGTGCCCAGGCTAATAGATGCAGGAAATCTGTACATTTTATCACTTCTCGGAACTAAAGAGGAATCTACTATCTATGAGAACAACCTTCGCTGTCACTCATGAAGCTTACTTAGAAGTACTTACTCTCTAAACGTCCACCTCCATCTACTTTTCTCTTTCTTCGACGTAAGAATAAGTGCTCTGTTCAAGTATCTTCGTGGCAGGGATGTGCTGAAAGACTTGCCATGTTGAACATCTGTTACCAAATATCAATTACAAATTATTCTGAGGCTGGTAAAGGCCATTTCAGTGGTCAAGACTTGCCTATTCTAGGCAGCAAGAATATACCAGATTTAATTCGGCCCTCGATTGTCTTTGCTTTTGGAAATGAGTGTCCTGAATTGCATCAGTGACATCAATTATTTGCGTAATGGTCAGTCAGACTGTTGCCACGAGAAGTGTATTTCACTATGAATCATGGGTAAGAGTATTAAAGGCGGCAAGAATGCATGGGGGAGTATTGCAGAAAAATGCATTAATATTGCCTCTGGGGGGGATACAGCTGGGCTAACAAACTATGCTGCAATGTTCAGTAAATTATGTGGAAAGAAAAGGTCAATTGTGAGGCATAATGCAGCATATTTTTACAACATTACTTCACTCTTTTGTTATACTGCCTGACAAAGATTTACTTAATTAGGACCAGTTTAACAAAAAAATACATAAATAAGCAAGTGGAATAATAATAATGGACCTTGTAAAGCACGTAGCTACTTTGAATAACGTGTCCCAGTGCTAAGGTCCAGATTCCCACAAGCCAAGAATGCAGCAAATTCCCACAAAGTTAAACAGATCTAAATAGCCATGTTTTTAGTTTTTTTCCGAAAGAGGGCTTCCCAAGGGGCCTGACAGACTAAAAGCGGGGTAAAGTTCCAAAGTTTTTTAAGCTTAATTTTAATTTTATTTTAAAATGTATTGACCTCAAAAACCATCACATAACCTAGTCAAACAGTAGGCATCGCTGTGCATTGTGCACTATGCATCCAATACACATGTACATGCATACAATAATATATCCATCACTTAAAGACATCATGTCGGCCCACCCCACTGTCGAGAGAAGTACATTAGGTGCAGATACACATTATTATAGTAAGACGATCAGACAGCAACGATTGCCGCGCGATATGCACCCAGAATGCACTGTTATACTTTAGAAGTTAGGCCTAAATAGTAGAGTGACCTTTCACATACATTCGTGCTACCTTTCGCTATATAACGGGGTTGGTGCTGATCTTTTGCCTAGTTATGTTTTTAACAAATGTTGTGTGGTTTTCTCTGATGGCTTCCTTCATTTGTTATGCATGAGGATTCTCGGTACCATATCTTAATCCCCTGCACACTCTGTGTAATTACTCTGTACAAAAGTCACTGCCATCGTCATTCTTGGGCAACAGACCTGCTGTTCATAGTTGCAACTATTGATTTAGGCTTATTTACATAATTGCAACCACAACATATCAATTGAGGTAGAACCCCTGTGGATATCTTTTTGGTTTAAAAGAAACACACCATCACTGGGCTTACAGAGGAGGAACTTCCACTCTGACACGGGGTCCTGCATGCTGAATCAACACACTGCAGTCTGATAGTCCTTGTGGGGTGTCTTACTCGAGACCAAGACGGAGTCCTTCATTCTATCCCACCAGGTTGATTTTCTCCTAGGGGATTCTAGGCTTCTTACACCCACATACATGGTTCACATTTATGTAGATGTTCGGTACTTTTAGGTGCACCTAGATAGGTTCAGCATTACTAGGAGTACACAAAGATTACTGTGTTTCTATGCCTGTATATATCCATTGCTTTAGCGCCATGGTAGAAATCTGTCTACTACTCATTCCTTTGGTGCTAGTGATCATATACCTTTGCTTCTGTCTAATGATTGCTGCAGTACATACGCTTTATACTAGGAGTACGCTGGTTCAATAAATCCTTATTGAAAACGCTTCACCGTTTATTCAGTGTATCTCTGAGTACAAGTAAGACTCAGCGAAAAGTACTGTACTGTTTCCACGATCCCAGGGGGGCTGGGTGGAGGGGGGGCTGGTTCAGGGTTGTCATGTTCAGTGGTTGCCAGAAACTATTAGCTCCTTGGTAAGGACTTGGAGGGCATATGGTGGCACTGTGAGCTAGCAGGACTACGGGTAGATATATCCTGCGGGGGTGTCTGGACTCAGTCTTGGCACCAATCCTTTTGTATATGCTGTCCACAAAACACCCAGTATTCTTAGGAACTAAACGACAGCACGCATAAACCATACAGTATGTCCATCGCTTAGAAAAACGTCTTGCAGGTCTGCCCCACTGCCAGGGGAGATAGATTTGGTGCAGAAGAGCAACATAAAAAAAAATACAATGCATTACAAACAGTAAGCACCAGCTAGCTTAAAAGTGCAGGCGCACAAATTGAACCTGACTACAGAAATCAAGCGCAAAACTCTTACCCATCTGAGGGGGCGATCATCCCCTTATTATGCCCCGTCGGTTAGTCCTAAGGACCAATACTCTATAGCTCAGTATGATTAAATTATTCCGACCCACCATCGTCTGGCTCAGCAGGCGTCTGACTCCGCAGATATTCCTCAAGTGGGTCCATATATCTTTTGGTCATGATTTGTACCAGCATAAGTTCCCAGTGTGCAGCGAGCTGTTCCTGGCAATAGGCAGCATCTTCAAGCCAGTCCGCCACCCGGGACAAGGGTCGACGTCTGCACCTCATGGCTACCCTACGTTTAGCTAGCAGTAACAGCAGTGCATCCAGTTGGCACCTATCCGGAGGCACTGCTCGCACAAATCCCAGTAGTGCTACTAGGAGGAGCACTTGAGCAAAATCCCTAGTATGTCACCCAGTCTAGTGAAGATCTCCTCCTAGTATGTGGAGATGCCCGGACGTGGAAGAAGTTGGGTGGAGCACCTGTCGCATCTAGAGTCTCCTTCAACCGCATTTGGATTTTGCTGCCGTGGTACAATACATATGGTGCAAATATTTGAAGTGTAGGAGTCAAAGACGGTAGTACGTGGACAATGCATGTGACTGCAAGCAGCAGTACTGCCATTAAGCATCTGTTAATGGGGGTGTGATATCTGCATCCCATACTGCTTTACTGTTGGGAATTCACAGTGGCACAATCCGTTGTCTGTCAGCACACAGTCTCGGGATAATTCTGCGGGCGAGGGGTATGTGAGAAACCACTCCAGCCTGTGAAATGTCGGGGGGGTGTGAGGACCGTGTAATTAATGGACAAATGGCATTGCGCACTTGGAAATATGTAACACTATCAAGGAAAGGAGCGGTGTTGGTCTGGTGCGGCCCGGTGCGGAAATTAATTGCTTGTTAGGGAATCGTGTACCCATGAATCCAAGTTTGCGCAGTTTAGCACAAGTACCTGGGTTGGATACAATTGGCAGTGAAGGTTGGTCGATGATGGGCAACAATGGGGCAAGAGATGATCCAGTCTAGCCCTGCAGCGTAGTGCATCCTATGCCAATACCGTGCACGCTACCGTGTCCACGCCATCCTGCGGTTCCACCGTAGACTTGGAACATCTGCATTCGGCAGGGTCCCACCCAATTGCTGTGAGGCGATATGGCTGGGTTCAAACTGGAATGGCATGGGGAGCATAAAAAGAATGGATTTAGGCCCACATCACTGTACTGGGGTGAATGTATGACATTGTTCTGTATTCTGTCCATCAATTGTTCTTTTAGAATTTGTCACCCCGAGTGGGACTGGTATGCCCAGATGTGGGTCCCGTGCTCTCCATGCCACTGCAGTCAAGCTATCCTGGCTGATGAGGGGTGAAACCCCAAAACCGGTCCTAGGATGCTTTTTTCCAGTCCAGGGAGGACCAGGCCTGGCAGTTCAGGCTGGACTGTTCCCATCGGGTGCAGGGTCAAGACTCATTTGCATATGGTTGGGTTCAAACTGTAATTGCATTGAGAGCAAAGAAACAATGGATTTAGGCCCAGATCTCTGTACTGGGGTGAATGTTTGACATTGGTCAGCATTCTGTCCATCAATTGTTCTTTTTGTATTTGTCACCCCGAGTGGGACAGGTATGCTCAGATGTGAGTCCCGTGCTCTCCATGCCACTGGAGTCAAGCTATCCTGGCTGAAACCCCGAAACCGGTCCTGGGATGCTTGTTTCCAGTTTGCTAGAAATAAACGCCTCCAGACCTGTTTCACTTTGTGCAGCTGTTGTAGGCAAACTTGTGGTGTATTGTGTATTGGTTCTGCCAGCATTACTCCCAGGGTGTTTGTCACTTTCTGCCAGTAGGATTGGATTTGGGGGCATGCCCACGCAACATGTATAAAATCAGCTTTCGTAGCGCTACAGCCTAAGCACCTATCATCCTCCTAGAGGCCATATTTATATAATTGTGTTGGTGTATAATGTATCTGCTGTAAAAATTTTAAATGAATAATCTTGAGGTTACAATTGGGTGTGAGCACCTGTGTAAGTGCACAGCAGTATCCCTAATCTTCTTTAGATAGTGGACCGTCTAATGTGTTTTCTCATCTTTGTAGAGCCCGCTCTTGTTCTCGGACTTGCTCCCGTTGGGCAGCATTGTACAGTTTAGTTATGAGGCGTTGACGTGTAGAGGATGTGAGTGATATTTGTATACCATTGTGTGTTGGTGGTTCATTAGGGAAGGTAGGGTAGATATCTCTCAATGCTGCACGTAATCTGAGGTAAGCAAATAACAGTAGTGGTTTGTGATGTGCTGCTAACAAGACATCTGTGTGTGATATAAATTGGCCATTGGGGAGTACATCGCCCATTGTGCGCATGCCCATGTCGCCCAGGAGTATTTGCATTTTATTCTCTTGCGTTACCGTTATTTAAGGATGTTGTCGTAGTGGCAAGGCCGTAGCATATACTGGGAATTTGTTGGCTTGTTTTGTCAATGTATACCATCCTGCTGTTGTGCTACGCACCGGGTTAATTTTGGTATGCGGGGTGTAAGGCTTCGGCTCAAAAAAAAGAGCGGTTAGGGGGGTTGGATGGATACTATCACTTTCCACCGCAATGTGTGGTAGATATGCATTTGGGTGTATTCAACAATGCGCATGCTGTGCTTGTGCACAATGGTAATACAGCTGCAAATCTGGAGCCCCAAAACTCCCTTGTGTAAATGGCCTGGTCAGTTCCTTCCACCCCATCCTGGGCTGTTAACCTGCCCATGTAAGCGTGGTTATGCATGCACGTAGCCTTATGTAAAACTATTGTGTGAGCACAAACGATATGTTTGTGAATGATTAGAGAAAGCAAGGCAGTACCACCACCATCTTCTGTATAGCAATTCTTTCAGCTATTGAAAGTGGCAGCCTAATCCATCTGGCTACCTGGCCTTCCAGTTTTGTGAGTACGGTGCCATAGTTTTCGGGTATTGCTAATTCAGGTTCTCGTTGTATCCATACCCCTAAGTATTTAACCAGCTCTGTTCACCACTATAGAGGATAATCTAATGGGGGTTGTTCCGTAGCAGGCGTCAACTGGATCACCATGGATTTAGTCCAATTTATATACAACCCTGTATAGTGTGCAAATCGGGTGTATTCTCTTATTAGTGGATTTAAATGGTCTTCCAGGTGGCGTGTATATAAAACCACATCGTCTGCATAGAGAGACATGCTTACGGGCCGCAGCTGGAACTGCAGTGCCGTGTTAGTGTGTTTTTGCTGGATTTTGCATGCTAGTGGTTCAAGTGCCAAGGTAAACAATAGTGGCGAGAGTGGGCACCCCTGTCGCGTTCCTCTATATATATATATATGTATAGAGGTGGCTGTAATTCCATTAATCCTAAATCTTGCGCATGGCTCGGTATAAAGCCGCTTAATCCAGTGCAAAAACGTGTGCAGGAATCCCATCCGTCGCAGGTCAGAAAACGGGAATAACCATTCTACTGAATCAAATGCTTTAGCTGCGTCCATTGGGGCGGCAGCTGCTGGTAAGTCTGGTTGCAATTGGTTGAACAGCGTAAATATAGTTTGCAAGTTGTGTGTCGTTGAGCGAGTTGCAATGAACCCAGATTGGTCCGGTAGCACCAATTTCTGCATTAGGGGTTGTATTTGCAAAATCAGCAATTACGATACATAGAGGGGTCATGCGTCCTTACGCAATGACCATCTCTAAACTAGCATGTTTGGTATCAAACACGTTTGAATCCTTCCTCAACACCGTATCCGGTGTTGGAGGCATGATTCCATCCATGATAGGGCTCCTTCAGGGAGCCCTCCATGCTCCTGGGACTGATCTTACAGAGCCTGCCAGCAACCTAGGGCTGCAGCCGACCACAGACCTGATTCAGCCCTCCTGTTGCTGGGCCAAGCCCGAGTAGGGGAAGGTAGGACAATAGGTTTCCTGTTACAGGGAGATGTGACCACCTCCCAGACAGGATGTTGTGTATTGTGCCGGGTTGAGGACGCTGATCAGTGCCAAAAAACTGCTTTGAATGGCATGTTTGGTGCCCTCTTTGCATACTCAAGTTGAAACGAGTTCAGGGAGCCCATGCCTACCTCACTGGCGCGAAACTGGACAAAGGATATGGGAGTATCCTCCCCACTGTCCAGCCCCTGCCCTGGGAGGAACCCCTGAATCATCCCAAACATGTGGGTGGGTCCCTAGGTTCGTCGTGGGATTCGATCCAGCTCCACTTCATCTTAAACCATCTGGACACTCTGACTGCCTTCGGCCTGACCGCGTCAGACTGACCGCATCGAACGTTGCTTTTGGGATCCGAGTCCGTCACTGGAAAGACTCGGTCTGCTCCTGGCCTCTTGTCCTGCAAGTCCGCTGCACCGTCAGTATCCGTGCTCCAAAAAGGTTCCATCCAGGGCCTGTGGACACTGAAAGACTTACGAAGGAATCTCCCTTGGAATGAAGGAGTCACTCTCCTGCATCCACAGGTACCGCAACATAGCTGACTGATTTGCGTATCCGGGTCTCTGACGGACTCCGAAAGGCTCCAATAACACAAGTGTCGGTTCTGTAATGCATCGAGGCCTGCACTGACTTCATATCGAGTCTGAAGCCAGTTTCCCTCCACAGCATCGATGGAACTGACTCCCTGTGCACCGCATCGGCTGGCCGTTGTAAAGGCTTGACGACTCTCTCCTCCAGAAACTTTGGCTCTCCTGCTGACTCCAGTGGGCTCCAGTGCTTACTCGGGGCCAGCTCTGACTTACCCATTGGTGGTGAGTCCCTTGGACCTTGCTGGTTCCATCATTGCACCTTCTTTGACTTCTGCGCCTGCTGCCGTTGCCGAGGTGCATTGGTGCCCCTGCTGGACATTGACCCCCCCCCCCCCCCCCTGACTTTTGGCATCCGACGTGGGACAGCTCGTGAACACCTGCTGGTCCTCCACAGCGTCGCCTGATCCTACAGCTGCAACTTCAAAGGCACTGTCAAATCTCCTGCATCCAACGACATTGGTGGGCATTCGTCTTCTGTGCCTCCTAGTCACTCCTGAGTGGCATAGACTCTGTCCCCTCTGCTTGCAGGTTCTTCTCATCTTGAATCCACCCTTGGGCTCCACCAGACTCCTTTGTCTTATTCTCCAGCTGCACTTTTCCTGAAGTCCTCCATTGTGGTCAACTGAGGTTCCCGACTTCACTCTGCACCTGGCTTTCCCTGGTTCCTGGGGTGTCCACAGGTGGGGCCACTCTCCAACCTTCCATCTTCAACAGGGTTTCTTCAGGGTCCACTGGGAAGGGACCTTTTTTGTTAAAACTGCAATCTCGTCTTACCCATTGACTTGCATTGAGCAACCGTTCGTGTTTCCATTCAGCACACGGCCTCCGTGGGATTCCTAGATACTCAGCTTGGGTCCCCGGCTCTTCTACTTCTTCTGGGTTCATTCTCGACTTCGGTCGTGGGTCGCATTCCTCTATTTTAGTACATGGTTTGGTCTGCCCCTGGAATCCATTGTATTTCTGCGCTACTTACCTGTTCTATTTGTTAAAGTATTGTGTGTATTGTGATTGCATCTCCGGGTTTATGAGGCACTGCAATGTGTTAGTGAGTGTCTGTAATAACTACCTATTTTTATAAGTACACTGTGTGGTTCTTTTTCCCTTAGCCTACATTATAAGATTAGATACTGATAAAACTAGCTGCTTTACACTCCTTCTAGAGTGAGCCTGAAGGCTGCCCTCCACAGCTACCACTTAGAGAACTTTCTACGGTTGTCTAAACCACTAAAATCAACATAAGAGACGCCTGGATTGGTGCAGGGTGCTACACTTGAATAAGTGTGCACCATATACCAAGCCAGACTCCTACAGTATACTTCCTTAGATGCTCTTGTGGACTAGGGTACATAATAGAAGCCAGAAGAGATCTAAGAATTAGAATTCAAGAACATAAATCTGCCATCAGAACTTGTGAACTGAATGCTTCATTCGTCAGACCCCCCCAGGATATTGCGGCATGGATTTGCAAATTTTGCAGTACAAAATTTTAAATTTTGCGGCATTATTGCAGCACTTTATTTTACTTGTAATCATTCCTTTTCAGCCTTCAATCAATGGAAACTGTTTTAGTAAATTTTATGTTTTAGAATATTTAAACTACTTCCTGATGAAAGCAGAGGAAGAAGCCAGCTCATCTTTCAATGACGGTGAACGAACTGTTTCTTTGGCAGGCACTTTCTTGCATGCAAATATGACTGGTCTATGCTGTAGCTAAGGTTCCATGTACAGTTCGAGAGCAAAGCACTCTTCTAAACATTTTTTTTAAAGAATGCAGGCACAACGTTTTGAGACAAGTTATTTTACTCCTATTTTACTTTTGGCACTGAGGCCGTTGACGGCTCTCTCTCTCTGTCTGTCTGGCGCTCTCTCTGTCTGTCTGGCGCTCTCTCTCTGTCTGTCTGGCGCTCTCTCTCTGTCTGTCTGGCGCTCTCTCTCTGTCTGTCTGGCGCTCTCTCTGTCTGTCTGGCGCTCTCTCTGTCTGTCTGGCGCTCTCTCTGTCTGTCTGGCGCTCTCTGTCTGTCTGGCGCTCTGTCTGTCTGTCTGGTGCTCTCTCTGTCTGTCTGTCTGGTGCTCTCTCTGTCTGTCTGTCTGGTGCTCTCTCTGTCTGTCTGGTGCTCTCTCTGTCTGTCTGTCTGGTGCTCTCTCTGTCTGTCTGTCTGGTGCTCTTTGTCTGTCTGTCTGGTGCTCTTTGTCTGTCTGTCTGGTTCTCTTTGTCTGTCTGTCTGGTTCTCTTTGTCTGTCTGTCTGGTGCTCTCTGTCTGTCTGTCTGGTGCTCTCTCTCTGTCTGTCTGGTGCTCTCTCTGTCTGTCTGGTGCTCTCTCTGTCTGTCTGGTGCTCTCTCTGTCTGTCTGGTGCTCTCTCTGTCTGTCTGGTGCTCTCTCTGTCTGTCTGGTGCTCTCTCTGTCTGTCTGGTGCTCTCTCTGTCTGTCTGGTGCTCTCTCTGTCTGTCTGGTGCTCTCTCTGTCTGTCTGGTGCTCTCTCTGTCTGTCTGGCGCTCTCTCTCTCTGTCTGTCTGGCGCTCTCTCTCTCTGTCTGTCTGGCGCTCTCTCTCTCTGTCTGTCTGGCGCTCTCTCTCTCTGTCTGTCTGTCTGGCGCTCTCTCTCTCTGTCTGTCTGTCTGGCGCTCTCTCTCTCTGTCTGTCTGTCTGGCGCTCTCTCTCTCTGTCTGTCTGTCTGGCGCTCTCTCTCTCTGTCTGTCTGTCTGGCGCTCTCTCTCTCTGTCTGTCTGTCTGGCGCTCTCTCTCTGTCTGTCTGGCGCTCTCTCTGTCTGTCTGGCGCTCTCTCTGTCTGTCTGGCGCTCTCTCTGTCTGTCTGGCGCTCTCTCTGTCTGTCTGGCGCTCTCTCTGTCTGTCTGGCGCTCTCTCTGTCTGTCTGGCGCTCTCTCTGTCTGTCTGGCGCTCTCTCTGTCTGTCTGGCACTCTGTCTGTCTGGCGCTCTCTCGGTCTGTCTGGCGCTCTCTCGGTCTGTCTGGCGCTCGGTATCTCGCTCGCGCTCTTGCGCTCGCTCTCTCTTGCGCTCGCTCTCTCTTGCGCTCGCTCTCTCTTGCGCTCGCTCTCTCTTGCGCTCGCTCTCTCTTGCGCTCTCTCTCTCTTGCGCTCGCTCTCTCTTGCGCTCGCTCTCTCGCTCTCGCGCTCGCTCTCTCGCTCTCTCTCGCGCTCGCTCTCGCTCTCTCTCGCGCTCGCTCTCTCGCTCTCTCTCGCGCTCTCTCTCGCGCTCGCTCTCTCGCTCTCTCTCGCGCTCTCTCTCTCGCTCTCTCTCGCGCTCTCTCTCGCGCTCGCTCTCGCGCTCTCTCGCTCGCTCTCTCGCTCTCTCTCTCGCTCTCTCTCGCGCTCTCTCTCGCGCTCTCTCTCGCGCTCTCTCTCTCGCTCTCTCTCGCGCTCTCTCTCTCGCGCTCTCTCTCGCGCTCTCTCTCTCGCGCTCTCTCTCTCGCGCTCTCTCTCTCGCGCTCTCTCTCTCGCGCTCTCTCTCTCGCGCTCTCTCTCTCGCGCTCTCTCTCTCGCGCTCTCTCTCTCGCGCTCTCTCTCTCGCGCTCTCTCTCTCGCGCTCTCTCTCTCGCGCTCTCTCTCTCGCGCTCTCTCTCTCGCGCTCTCTCTCTCGCGCTCTCTCTCTCGCGCTCTCTCTCTCGCGCTCTCTCTCTCGCGCTCTCTCTCTCGCGCTCTCTCTCTCGCGCTCTCTCTCTCGCGCTCTCTCTCTCGCGCTCTCTCTCTCGCGCTCTCTCTCTCGCGCTCTCTCTCTCGCGCTCTCTCTCTCGCGCTCTCTCTCTCGCGCTCTCTCTCTCGCGCTCTCTCTCTCGCGCTCTCTCTCTCGCGCTCTCTCTCTCGCGCTCTCTCTCTCGCGCTCTCTCTCTCGCGCTCTCTCTCTCGCGCTCTCGCTCTCGCGCTCTCGCTCTCGCGCTCTCGCTCTCGCGCTCTCGCTCTCTCTCGCACTCGCTCTCGCACTCGCTCTCGTGAGTCCCTTGGACCTTGCTGGTTCCATCATTGCACCTTCTTTGACTTCTGCGCCTGCTGCCGTTGCCGAGGTGCATTGGTGCCCCTGCTGGACATTGACCCCCCCCCCCCCCCCCTGACTTTTGGCATCCGACGTGGGACAGCTCGTGAACACCTGCTGGTCCTCCACAGCGTCGCCTGATCCTACAGCTGCAACTTCAAAGGCACTGTCAAATCTCCTGCATCCAACGACATTGGTGGGCATTCGTCTTCTGTGCCTCCTAGTCACTCCTGAGTGGCATAGACTCTGTCCCCTCTGCTTGCAGGTTCTTCTCATCTTGAATCCACCCTTGGGCTCCACCAGACTCCTTTGTCTTATTCTCCAGCTGCACTTTTCCTGAAGTCCTCCATTGTGGTCAACTGAGGTTCCCGACTTCACTCTGCACCTGGCTTTCCCTGGTTCCTGGGGTGTCCACAGGTGGGGCCACTCTCCAACCTTCCATCTTCAACAGGGTTTCTTCAGGGTCCACTGGGAAGGGACCTTTTTTGTTAAAACTGCAATCTCGTCTTACCCATTGACTTGCATTGAGCAACCGTTCGTGTTTCCATTCAGCACACGGCCTCCGTGGGATTCCTAGATACTCAGCTTGGGTCCCCGGCTCTTCTACTTCTTCTGGGTTCATTCTCGACTTCGGTCGTGGGTCGCATTCCTCTATTTTAGTACATGGTTTGGTCTGCCCCTGGAATCCATTGTATTTCTGCGCTACTTACCTGTTCTATTTGTTAAAGTATTGTGTGTATTGTGATTGCATCTCCGGGTTTATGAGGCACTGCAATGTGTTAGTGAGTGTCTGTAATAACTACCTATTTTTATAAGTACACTGTGTGGTTCTTTTTCCCTTAGCCTACATTATAAGATTAGATACTGATAAAACTAGCTGCTTTACACTCCTTCTAGAGTGAGCCTGAAGGCTGCCCTCCACAGCTACCACTTAGAGAACTTTCTACGGTTGTCTAAACCACTAAAATCAACATAAGAGACGCCTGGATTGGTGCAGGGTGCTACACTTGAATAAGTGTGCACCATATACCAAGCCAGACTCCTACAGTATACTTCCTTAGATGCTCTTGTGGACTAGGGTACATAATAGAAGCCAGAAGAGATCTAAGAATTAGAATTCAAGAACATAAATCTGCCATCAGAACTTGTGAACTGAATGCTTCATTCGTCAGACCCCCCCAGGATATTGCGGCATGGATTTGCAAATTTTGCAGTACAAAATTTTAAATTTTGCGGCATTATTGCAGCACTTTATTTTACTTGTAATCATTCCTTTTCAGCCTTCAATCAATGGAAACTGTTTTAGTAAATTTTATGTTTTAGAATATTTAAACTACTTCCTGATGAAAGCAGAGGAAGAAGCCAGCTCATCTTTCAATGACGGTGAACGAACTGTTTCTTTGGCAGGCACTTTCTTGCATGCAAATATGACTGGTCTATGCTGTAGCTAAGGTTCCATGTACAGTTCGAGAGCAAAGCACTCTTCTAAACATTTTTTTTAAAGAATGCAGGCACAACGTTTTGAGACAAGTTATTTTACTCCTATTTTACTTTTGGCACTGAGGCCGTTGACGGCGCTCTCTCTCTGTCTGTCTGGCGCTCTCTCTGTCTGTCTGGCGCTCTCTCTCTGTCTGTCTGGCGCTCTCTCTGTCTGTCTGGCGCTCTCTCTGTCTGTCTGGCGCTCTCTCTGTCTGTCTGGCGCTCTCTCTGTCTGTCTGGCGCTCTCTCTGTCTGTCTGGCGCTCTCTCTGTCTGTCTGTCTGGTGCTCTCTCTGTCTGTCTGGTGCTCTCTCTGTCTGTCTGTCTGGTGCTCTCTCTGTCTGTCTGTCTGGTGCTCTCTCTGTCTGTCTGTCTGGTGCTCTCTCTGTCTGTCTGTCTGGTGCTCTTTGTCTGTCTGTCTGGTGCTCTTTGTCTGTCTGTCTGGTTCTCTTTGTCTGTCTGTCTGGTTCTCTTTGTCTGTCTGTCTGGTGCTCTCTCTCTGTCTGTCTGGTGCTCTCTCTGTCTGTCTGGTGCTCTCTCTGTCTGTCTGGTGCTCTCTCTGTCTGTCTGGTGCTCTCTCTGTCTGTCTGGTGCTCTCTCTGTCTGTCTGGTGCTCTCTCTGTCTGTCTGGCGCTCTCTCTCTCTGTCTGTCTGGCGCTCTCTCTCTCTGTCTGTCTGGCGCTCTCTCTCTCTGTCTGTCTGGCGCTCTCTCTCTCTGTCTGTCTGGCGCTCTCTCTCTGTCTGTCTGTCTGGCGCTCTCTCTCTCTGTCTGTCTGTCTGGCGCTCTCTCTCTCTGTCTGTCTGTCTGGCGCTCTCTCTCTCTGTCTGTCTGTCTGGCGCTCTCTCTCTCTGTCTGTCTGTCTGGCGCTCTCTCTCTCTGTCTGTCTGTCTGGCGCTCTCTCTCTGTCTGTCTGGCGCTCTCTCTGTCTGTCTGGCGCTCTCTCTGTCTGTCTGGCGCTCTCTCTGTCTGTCTGGCGCTCTCTCTGTCTGTCTGGCGCTCTCTCTGTCTGTCTGGCACTCTGTCTGTCTGGCGCTCTCTCGGTCTGTCTGGCGCTCTCTCGGTCTGTCTGGCGCTCGGTATCTCGCTCGCGCTCTTGCGCTCGCTCTCTCTTGCGCTCGCTCTCTCTTGCGCTCGCTCTCTCTTGCGCTCGCTCTCTCTTGTGCTCGCTCTCTCTTGCGCTCGCTCTCTCTTGCGCTCTCTCTCTCTTGCGCTCGCTCTCTCTTGCGCTCTCTCTCTTGCGCTCGCTCTCTCTCTCTCGCGCTCGCTCTCTCGCTCTCTCTCGCGCTCGCTCTCGCTCTCTCTCGCGCTCGCTCTCTCGCTCTCTCTCGCGCTCGCTCTCTCGCTCTCTCTCGCGCTCGCTCTCTCGCTCGCTCTCTCGCTCTCTCTCGCGCTCGCTCTCGCGCTCGCTCTCTCGCTCGCTCTCTCGCTCTCTCTCGCGCTCTCTCTCGCGCTCTCTCTCGCGCTCTCTCTCTCGCGCTCTCTCTCTCGCGCTCTCTCTCTCGCGCTCTCTCTCTCGCGCTCTCTCTCTCGCGCTCTCTCTCTCGCGCTCTCTCTCTCGCGCTCTCTCTCTCGCGCTCTCTCTCTCGCGCTCTCTCTCTCGCGCTCTCTCTCTCGCGCTCTCTCTCTCGCGCTCTCTCTCTCGCGCTCGCTCTCGCACTCGCTCTCGCACTCGCTCTCGTGAGTCCCTTGGACCTTGCTGGTTCCATCATTGCACCTTCTTTGACTTCTGCGCCTGCTGCCGTTGCCGAGGTGCATTGGTGCCCCTGCTGGACATTGACCCCCCCCCCCCCCCTGACTTTTGGCATCCGACGTGGGACAGCTCGTGAACACCTGCTGGTCCTCCACAGCGTCGCCTGATCCTACAGCTGCAACTTCAAAGGCACTGTCAAATCTCCTGCATCCAACGACATTGGTGGGCATTCGTCTTCTGTGCCTCCTAGTCACTCCTGAGTGGCATAGACTCTGTCCCCTCTGCTTGCAGGTTCTTCTCATCTTGAATCCACCCTTGGGCTCCACCAGACTCCTTTGTCTTATTCTCCAGCTGCACTTTTCCTGAAGTCCTCCATTGTGGTCAACTGAGGTTCCCGACTTCACTCTGCACCTGGCTTTCCCTGGTTCCTGGGGTGTCCACAGGTGGGGCCACTCTCCAACCTTCCATCTTCAACAGGGTTTCTTCAGGGTCCACTGGGAAGGGACCTTTTTTGTTAAAACTGCAATCTCGTCTTACCCATTGACTTGCATTGAGCAACCGTTCGTGTTTCCATTCAGCACACGGCCTCCGTGGGATTCCTAGATACTCAGCTTGGGTCCCCGGCTCTTCTACTTCTTCTGGGTTCATTCTCGACTTCGGTCGTGGGTCGCATTCCTCTATTTTAGTACATGGTTTGGTCTGCCCCTGGAATCCATTGTATTTCTGCGCTACTTACCTGTTCTATTTGTTAAAGTATTGTGTGTATTGTGATTGCATCTCCGGGTTTATGAGGCACTGCAATGTGTTAGTGAGTGTCTGTAATAACTACCTATTTTTATAAGTACACTGTGTGGTTCTTTTTCCCTTAGCCTACATTATAAGATTAGATACTGATAAAACTAGCTGCTTTACACTCCTTCTAGAGTGAGCCTGAAGGCTGCCCTCCACAGCTACCACTTAGAGAACTTTCTACGGTTGTCTAAACCACTAAAATCAACATAAGAGACGCCTGGATTGGTGCAGGGTGCTACACTTGAATAAGTGTGCACCATATACCAAGCCAGACTCCTACAGTATACTTCCTTAGATGCTCTTGTGGACTAGGGTACATAATAGAAGCCAGAAGAGATATAAGAATTAGAATTCAAGAACATAAATCTGCCATCAGAACTTGTGAACTGAATGCTTCATTCGTCAGACCCCCCCAGGATATTGCGGCATGGATTTGCAAATTTTGCAGTACAAAATTTTAAATTTTGCGGCATTATTGCAGCACTTTATTTTACTTGTAATCATTCCTTTTCAGCCTTCAATCAATGGAAACTGTTTTAGTAAATTTTATGTTTTAGAATATTTAAACTACTTCCTGATGAAAGCAGAGGAAGAAGCCAGCTCATCTTTCAATGACGGTGAACGAACTGTTTCTTTGGCAGGCACTTTCTTGCATGCAAATATGACTGGTCTATGCTGTAGCTAAGGTTCCATGTACAGTTCGAGAGCAAAGCACTCTTCTAAACATTTTTTTTAAAGAATGCAGGCACAACGTTTTGAGACAAGTTATTTTACTCCTATTTTACTTTTGGCACTGAGGCCGTTGACGGCTCTCTCTCTCTGTCTGTCTGGCGCTCTCTCTGTCTGTCTGGCGCTCTCTCTCTGTCTGTCTGGCGCTCTCTCTGTCTGTCTGGCGCTCTCTCTGTCTGTCTGTCTGGCGCTCTCTCTGTCTGTCTGTCTGGCGCTCTCTCTGTCTGTCTGTCTGGCGCTCTCTCTGTCTGTCTGTCTGGCGCTCTCTCTGTCTGTCTGTCTGGTGCTCTCTCTGTCTGTCTGTCTGGTGCTCTCTCTGTCTGTCTGTCTGGTGCTCTCTCTGTCTGTCTGTCTGGTGCTCTTTGTCTGTCTGGTGCTCTTTGTCTGTCTGGTTCTCTTTGTCTGTCTGTCTGGTGCTCTCTGTCTGTCTGGTGCTCTCTGTCTGTCTGGTGCTCTCTGTCTGTCTGTCTGGTGCTCTCTGTCTGTCTGTCTGGTGCTCTCTCTGTCTGTCTGGTGCTCTCTCTGTCTGTCTGGTGCTCTCTCTGTCTGTCTGGTGCTCTCTCTGTCTGTCTGGTGCTCTCTCTGTCTGTCTGGTGCTCTCTCTGTCTGTCTGGTGCTCTCTCTGTCTGTCTGGTGCTCTCTCTGTCTGTCTGGTGCTCTCTCTGTCTGTCTGGTGCTCTCTCTGTCTGTCTGGTGCTCTCTCTGTCTGTCTGGTGCTCTCTCTGTCTGTCTGGTGCTCTCTCTGTCTGTCTGGTGCTCTCTCTGTCTGTCTGGTGCTCTCTCTGTCTGTCTGGTGCTCTCTCTGTCTGTCTGGCGCTCTCTCTGTCTGTCTGGCGCTCTCTCTGTCTGTCTGGCGCTCTCTCTGTCTGTCTGTCTGGCGCTCTCTCTCTCTGTCTGTCTGTCTGGCGCTCTCTCTCTCTGTCTGTCTGTCTGGCGCTCTCTCTCTCTGTCTGTCTGTCTGGCGCTCTCTCTCTCTGTCTGTCTGTCTGTCTGGCGCTCTCTCTCTCTGTCTGTCTGTCTGTCTGGCGCTCTCTCTCTCTGTCTGTCTGTCTGTCTGGCGCTCTCTCTCTGTCTGTCTGTCTGTCTGGCGCTCTCTCTCTGTCTGTCTGTCTGTCTGGCGCTCTCTCTCTCTGTCTGTCTGGCGCTCTCTCTCTCTGTCTGTCTGGCGCTCTCTCTCTCTGTCTGTCTGGCGCTCTCTCGGTCTGTCTGGCGCTCGGTATCTCGCTCGCGCTCTTGCGCTCTTGCGCTCGCTCTCTCTCTTGCGCTCGCTCTCTCTCTTGCGCTCGCTCTCTCTCTTGCGCTCGCTCTCTCTCTTGCGCTCGCTCTCTCTCTTGCGCTCGCTCTCTCTCTTGCGCTCGCTCTCTCTCTTGCGCTCGCTCTCTCTTGCGCTCGCTCTCTCTTGCGCTCGCTCTCTCTTGCGCTCGCTCTCTCTTGCGCTCGCTCTCTCTTGCGCTCGCTCTCTCTTGCGCTCGCTCTCTCTTGCGCTCGCTCTCTCTTGCGCTCGCTCTCTCTTGCGCTCGCTCTCTCTTGCGCTCGCTCTCTCTTGCGCTCGCTCTCTCTTGCGCTCGCTCTCTCTCGCGCTCGCTCTCTCTCTCTCGCGCTCGCTCTCTTGTGCTCTCTCGCGCTCGCTCTCTTGTGCTCTCGCGCTCGCTCTCTTGTGCTCTCTCTCTCGCGCTCTCTCGCGCTCTCTCGCGCTCTCTCGCGCTCTCTCTCGCGCTCTCTCTCGCGCTCGCTCTCGCTCTCGCGCTCGCGCTTTCTCTCGCGCTCTCTCTCGCTCTCTCGCGCTCGCTCTCTCGCGCTCGCGCTCGCTCTCGTGCTCTCTCTCGCGCTCGCTCTCGTGCTCTCTCTCGTGCTCTCTCTCGCGCTCGCTCTCGCGCTCGCTCTCGCGCTCTCTCTCGCGCTCTCTCTCGCGCTCTCTCTCGCGCTCTCTCTCGCGCTCTCTCTCGCGCTCTCTCTCGCGCTCTCTCTCGCGCTCTCTCTCGCGCTCGCTCTCGCGCTCTCTCTCGCGCTCGCTCTCGCTCTCGCTCTCGCGCTCTCTCTCGCGCTC